>NC_065517.1:16465744-16507454 GCF_006386435.1 Epinephelus moara
TCTGTGCAAAGTTTCATGTCTCTACGACATACGGGGCATGAGATATGCCCATTCAAAGTTTGCAATTTCAATCGGTTGCTATAGCGCCCCCCTTTGGCCAATTGATGTAATATTGCTTCATTCGCATCCTCCCATGGCCCTCTACCACTGTGCCAAATTTCACATGGATTGACCAAGTCAGTGAGGAGAAAAACATGGAACAGACACACCCACACACAGACAGTTTTCGTCATCATATAGTAATATTAATCCCTGGGGGATATTTACAACCTAAATTAATATAAAAATTAGTTAAACGAGTACTTCACCCACAAAATGACAATTTGTAGCCTAAAAAAGTGACTGCAGTGGTACTAAGTAACTTAGAAATTCATAAACTCTAGTAAGTTACTCTAGTAATGATACGGGCAGTTGAATTCTGGACCAACTGGAGTTTATGAAGACACTTGAGAGGGAGACCAAAGAGGACAGAATAACAATAATCAATGCGAGATGTAACCACAGAATGAACGAGGATAGCAGCACTCTGAGGTGTAAGTGATCTGCGAGGACGATTCATATTTCGTAAATGAAAGTATGCAGTCCCAATAACATTGTTGATGTGGGCCTCAAAGGACATTGTACTGTTCAGGATGACACCCAGACTCTTAACCTGAGGTGATGGACGAACTTTGGAGTTGTCAACTGTTAAAGAGAAACTGTGCGGTTTAGCCAAAGTAGATTTAGTGCCCACAAGGAGAGCCCCAGTTTTATCACTGCTAAGTTTGAGGAAGTTGTATTAAATGGTGTTTTAAACGGCTCCAGAGGCTGCACAATGTCAAGTGCCCAACCAGCTGCTATCTGATTGGCTGTGTCGTAATTGGCAGCCATGGTGAGCAGTAGAAGAAAATAGCAAGAAGCAGATAAAATCAATGAGGCAAACTCAGCTCTCCATGAACAGACAGATTTTAAAGTCTTTGAAGGAAAAACTTGAGACTGAACACCCCTGTGTCCTTTTAGTTCAGATGGACATGACTACTCCACAAGAGGAAACTTTATATCACCATCAGTGAGAACAAACGCAATGAAACGTACAGTAATGCACAGTATGCATGAATGGAATTCAATGCCTCGACATATCACACAGGAAAACAATAAAGCTAGATTTAAAATTCTATTGAAGCAGCACCTTTTGACAAAGACTTAGGTTATCCATAAAACAGACAAAAGTATAGTTGTCAAAGCCTCATTAATTAATATCAAAGGTAAGTTTGACTGTGTCATGTGTCTCGGGATGTGAAGGCTCTGTCTTTGTTTGTGGTGCAGGCGCATTTAATTAGTGATGGTTTTCTGTTAGTATGCTAATCATATTTTTATGTTTTCCAAATGAGACTACAAGAAAAGGTGACCTATATAAAATGATTGATACACTGTTATGAACCTCATGCATGTAAATAATAATTGTCTGTGCTGTCGCAAAGCAGTAGCTAACAGGGATCATAATAAACTAAACTAGAAGAGGGAGTTTTTTTTCCTCGCTTTCCCTGTGTTTCATTCAGAGGTGAAGGCACCTGGTCAAGAACTGGCTTGCAGGACCTCAAGCATCTTTCTGAGAGGATTAATTAATAAACATGAAAGCAGCAGGACAACGCCTTAAAAATGGGCAAACAGAGCTACCCAAAGTGACAGTGCATACAAATGGGGAACTAAGCGGTACATAAACAGCATGTTGAGGAGAACAGGTGTGTGTCCAGCTTATCACCTGTGTGAAATTGTGCTGGGAATGTGAAATAGTGCATTATGTGAAATTGCAATGTAGTTTTTACCTCACCATTTAACCACTGGTTACTTTTATAGCCAACCTATACTTATCAGTATTGGTGGAAAGTTCATTTTTCATTCATTTCCTGTAACCGCTTATCGTGTTGGGGGTTGTGGGGTACACCCTGGACAGGTCACCTAGAGACAGACAACCATTCACTTGTGGGGTACACCCTGGACAGGTCACCTAGAGACAGACAACCATTCACAGTCACATTCACACCTACGGACAATTTAGAGTCACCAATTAACCTGCATGTCTTTGGACTGTGGGAGGAAGCCGGAGTACGCAGAGAAAACCCACGCTGACACAGGGAGAACATGCAAACTCTGGACAGAAGGGCTCCCCTACCCTGGGGTTTGAACCCCCCCACCCTGGATTCGAATCGGCAACCCTCTTGCTGTGAGGCGACAAGTGGAAAGTAACCAATCATATATAGTCAAATGCTGTAAAGTTCCTTGAGTACATTTTTGAGGTAGCCTGCTTACCTTACTTGAGTACTTCCATTTTATGGTACTTTCGGCGTCTACTCCACCATAGTTCATTAATCCAGAAGCATTCATCTATTGTAATCGTAAGTGCTATATCGCAGGCAACTGGAGTTGCTTGCATTTCTTGAGGACGTTTCGCCTGTCATCCAAGAAGCTTCTTCAGTTCTAAATGACATCTATTGTGACATCTATCATCATTCATCTATTGTACTTTTACTCCACTAACCATAAAAATAACTCCAAATAACTCTACTTTGTCTGTACTTTTAGGGGATTGTGCTGTTGGGTGCTTGGATTTTCTTTAGGAGCATCTTACAGTGATTGCTACCCTTTCAAAAGCCATTTAGACTTTTGCATTACTGTCAAAGTGACAATTTAACTGGAGGTTTCATCCCTAGCTATCACACTGAGCTGTCTTACAGTCATTTGCAGCTCTGCCTTTAAATTTTTATGAGTACATGTCCTCAAAATGACTGAAACAAGAGGAAACTTAGTTCTCTCTTGTAGAAGAGCCTTAGATAGTCTTTCAAGGTTAAATAAGGCAATGAAAGTAATGGCGTGCATGTGTGCACATATCCTTTTCAAAGTAGGTGTTCACACTCTTCTCACCACAGAGCAGGTCTGTAAATCCCAGGTAATGGGATGCAAGCAGGGCTAATAAATGGAAGAGTTGTCCCAGTGGGTGGGATTAATGCTGCACCCTGAGGGGCCGCTGTCTGGTCAATTAAACATTGAGCTAACACAGAAAGCTAATGTCACACAACACAAAGGTTACTGGATCGAACTGACTACAAAATCCTCATCCATTCTGAGCACCTGTCCTCTCTGGAGGGATCGAGGGTCTTAACATTCTAGTTTTACCGCTATGATCATCTGTCTCCAGCTGACAGGCAGAACAAATGCAGAGCATCAGGCAGTCACCATAAATGATCATCATTAATCATCATGACCACAGTTACTGTTCACAGAATGATTGACAGTCATGGCGTCTCTGCTCCCTGCCTTCAGGATGGATAAGGATTAAACACTTTTCTTTAACTAACAGGAATTAAAGGAATGTTTTTCCTTTTTTATTGTTGAATTGCTGACAAGAAGAGCCATACGGTAGTTAAAAATACACAGACCAGGCTTTGTTAACAGACTTGCAGTGGTGGAAAAGTACAAGTACTGCACCAAAGTCTATTTTGAGGATCTTGTTCTTTACTAGATTTCAATTTTATACTACTTCATACTTATACTCCACCTTATTTAGGGTTACATTTACTCCTTTGCATTTATCTGACTATAATGACTGGTTACTTTGCAAATAATTTCTTAAAATCAGTTTGTAAAATATGATGCATTGGTCAGGGGCAGCACGGTGGTGTGGTGGTTCGCACTGTCACCTCACAGCAAGAGGGTTCCTGGTGACCCAGGAGGGAACCCTTCTGTGCAGAGTTTGCATGTTCTCCTTGTGTCAGCGTGGGTTTTCTCTGGGTACTCCGGCTTCCTCCCACAGTCCAAAGACATGCAGGTTAATTGGTGACTCTAAATTGTCCGTAGGTGTGAATGTGAGTGTGAATGGTTGTCTGTCTCTATGTGTCAGCCCTGTGATAGTCTGGTGACCTGTCCAGGGTGTACCCTGCCTCTCACCCAGTGTCAGCTGGGATAGGCTCCAGCCCCCCTGCGACCCCCAACAGGATACGTGGTTACTGGAAATAAATTACTGAATGATCCCAAATAGCTGGGAGAAATTAAAAATATCAATCAAACAAAAGTTCAGGTCTCAGGAGGATAATGAACTTTATAAGCACTTTTCAAAACAAAGTGTTCAATAAAGAATATGGTTAAACCACGATTCAAAAAAATCTGAGGACTGCAATGAGGCACATAAATCAGACAGTTTGTAATAATAATACAAAAATAAAATACCCAACTATAACATGATAATTATAATAAACAGACAGAACAATATACTAAATTAATCACACTTCATGAGAACAGAAGCTCTGTGGTGTTTCAGAGCCTTTAAATTAACTCGATCAATCAGCTCCAAACACAGTCCCCGCCCCCCCTGTGCGCATGCGCAGAGCGGCGTAGGGAGCTGTCCGTGTCAGTCGGTGCTGGAGTGTTTTCATTGAAGCTGCTTCTTCCCCCCGGTCCACAGAAACAGACGGGAGCGATGGAGGAAGAGTTAAAATGCCCCGTTTGCGGTTCCCTCTTCAAGGACCCCATCCTGCTGCCGTGCTCCCACAATGTCTGCCTGGCCTGTGCTCGGAACATCACCGTCCAGACCCCGGACGGAGAGACCCCGGTGCAGAGCCGAGCCTCTGGCAGCTCTGACTACGACTACCTGGACATGGACAAGATGAGCCTGTACAGCGAGACGGACAGCGGGTACGGCTCCTACACACCGTGCCAGCTCAAGAGTCCAAACGGGGTGCGGGTGTTTCCGCCGGCCACCCACCCGCGACACTGCTCCCTCACCTGCCCGCTGTGCCACCGGAGCGTCTCCCTGGACGAGCGGGGGCTCCGGGGTTTCCCCCGGAACCGACTGCTGGAGGCCATCGTGACGCGGTACCAGCAGAACCGCCGCGCGTCCGCCGCCTCTTCTTCTTCCGCGGTGAAGTGCCAGCTGTGCGACCGCAACCCGGTGGACGCGGCGGTGATGTGCGAGCAGTGCGACGTGTACTACTGTAACGCCTGCCAGCAGAGGTGCCACCCGTCCCGCGGTCCGCTCGCCAAGCACCGCCTGGTGCCGCCGCCGAACCAAGCGGCGGGAGGCGGCGCGGCAAGCGGAGGCGGCGGCGCTCAGCAGCCGCCTGCCACCGCGCGGAAACCGGCGACCTGCGTGGATCATGAGGTGGAAAACTTCAGCATGTACTGCTACAGCTGCAAGATCCCGGTGTGTATGAAGTGTCTGGAGGAGGGAAAACACGCCAAACACGACGTTAAGACGCTGGCTATGATGTGGAAACAACACAAGGTGAGTGAACACACACACACACACACACACACACACACACACACACACACACACACACACACACACACACAATGAACCTAACAGGCCTAAATGCCTTTAAAAGCCATAATTAGCAGCATTAACAGTTAGTCTTAAATCACATCCCAAGGCTGAATGGCTCACACACATTATTGCATACAGTCTCTCTCTTTTTCTCTCTCTCTCACACACACTGTCAGGAACATTAGGAACATTTGTGTGTGTTCTAATACACACCCACACACTGATAATTACCTGATGTGCCCTCACTGGTGTTGAACAGTTCGTATCAATCATTGTCTTCATTTCAAACTTGTTATGTCATCATAATAATACAGTGTATCCTGAAAATGCATTCATATCTGTTTGGTCATGTTGTACATAAATTCACAGTAAAGGGAGAGGATGCTGCAGTCTGAGGTTGAAATGTTATTCAAAGAAAATGAAAAAAAAACACCCTTGCAGTCCTGTGCTGAGTTTACTGTATGTGGGGCGAAATGCAACTCAGAGAATCCTGACTGATTCATCAGCATTCACACATAATAAAACAATGACTGTAGGCGTAAAACCCCCGCTGTTTGCGTGCAACATCCCTTGATTAGGTCATACTGCGTTGTGTTGCTATTTCATGCATTGCTGGCTCACTGCGTGCGTGTGTGTGTGTGTGTGTGATGTCAGTAGTGACTGTAGCGTGGGAAGATGAGTTTGGTGTAGTTCCTGAGGCAGGATCAGGACAGGAAGAGAAATCTCAACTAGAATTTTATTCAAGTTTGAAGGAATATGGTTTGAAAATACCTTGTTTAAAGGATTTATATTCATATTAAGGAACCAAGTAGATTTATTCAAGTACTCTATTTAAGTACAGTTTTGAGGTACTTGTACCTTGCTTGAGTATTCCTATTTTATATTATTTTATTCTTCAAATCCACTACATTACAGAGGAAACTATTGTACTTTTTGCTCCACCACTTCATCGCTGTGGTTGCTTTTCAGATAGATATTTCATATGTAGAGAATCACATGTAGTCTATGTATAGATGATCAAAACTTGGACCTTCTTTTTAACCAACACATTCATCACATATTGATGTTTGGTCATGGACTTTCCCCATCCAGATACGATGTGCAAGGTACCCTGGGTACGTTGGTTGTTGATGTTCTGGGACGTCGTGTCAAGTTCTGCCTGTTACATGCATTGTCTTTTTTCAAGATACACTTCTGTTTTCACAGGAAATTTAATGTTTACACACAGTCTCTGTGTTGGTACAAGACTGCCAATTGACATTTTTTTCCCTTCAACAACAAACATGCATGGTTGGGTTTAAGCAACAAAAGCACGTGGTTAAGTCACTGCCCAAGTGCCAGATTTCGACGACTTTGGAGTGAGACCGAACTCAAGTGTGCTAGAAGAAGGTGAAGGCATGACCAGTTATTCAGTTTGTACAACTTGTACTGATTTTTTAAATATCATACAGTACATTTTTGAATTTCTTGTATAAAGCCTGAAAATCTGATGGTGAAAAATATTCATACTGATGTTGAGTTGATCTCATTTGAAAATGTATATGAAACAATCTGGCTCCGTCTTATAATATTTGAAGCGTAGTTACATTTAAGGATCGGACAGTTTATCTCAGATCGCAATAAAAACACAATCCAATCATCAGAAAAAATGTCGGCATTTTACATTTCTGCCAGTGACATTTGTATGTTATTATGTTATTATGTTGAAACTTAACGTTTCAATGGTGCTGTGGTTCATGTGTGGTTAGGTTTAGGCACAAAAACAGAAAAAGATTGTATTTTGGCTTAAAATACACAGTTTGGGGGCACAATCCTGGCTGAAAATGCACCAATGTCTTCATAAAAAACAACTACATTAGTGCCACTATCCCCGCTGATGGTTTGCTAAAGAACACCCACATTTGGGGTCTAAAAGTAACTCTAAAAACGTAGACAAGTCACTAAAGCACAGTCAGTTTTGTTGGTCTTGAACAATGGTCTGCAGCATGGCAGGCGTATTGTCTACGTGTTATGCCATCCACCAACATCTCCTAATGACAGTCAGCCTCTAAATTACGTCACATATTATTGATATCTATGAAATGCAGAAATGTTCAATCCCAACATTTTTTCTGGCGACTGGGCTGCAGAAAAAGTTGATTGTTGAGTGAAAATCAGGTCCAGCAGCACCTAAAGAGACTGATGGGCAACCAACAAACAAGAGACTCTGCAAAGACATATTCCATATTAAAAGCTACAGTGCCATTACAATAGTTCAAGAGCCTGGCTTTTCAACATTGATTGTTTTTTCATTGGAAAGAACGTTCACTAAAAACAGTGTGTCCTATCTATGATGCAATAATCTGTTGCACAAGTTGTTGTTTCTCAACAAAATGTTTTAGAGCCAGTTTTTAACACATTTTGATACATTTCCAGGATAATCGTGTGACATAACATTTTCACATCATCCCATGCCTAATAACATTTGTGACACAAACACACACAAATCATTCAGTCATTGTTTAGTTCACTGGAACAAAATTTGGCTGATAGCTCCGTGTTTTGCCATCCAACCTCATCCCCCCTCGACTCCCCCTCTCTGCCTGCCAAAAATCCCCCGCCTGTTTAATTTAAGGATGATTAAAGTGATTTATGAATTAATTCATTTTTTAATGACTCTTTCATTAATCTAAAAGTCCGCCCCAGGCTTGGGGTCAGCTCAAGTTCAGTCCTCTCAGGTTACGGTATGATCTGACGTTAAAATTTAAAAGCTGACAAATTGAAACCCCAGGTTTGATTGAACAAGGGGTGATATGTGTAGCATTTTATAAGTATTTTAACAATATCATTACCATATTAATTGTGAGATCATGGTGGCCCCAGGGGCAGGAGTTAAAAGGGTTTAAAGTAAAATCAAAATAACTGGTACTGACGAGGCTGCAGGAGCAGTGTTGATTTTATACAAGCCCATCCGTTAATCAGACTACTTCCTGTGTTTAATACAACATTTCATAAGGCCATTATCATCATGATCATCACAGCCAGACTTCATAACTGTAAATTAAAAGCCATTTTTTGTCTGTCTCCTGCTAAGTGGGTCATTGGGACCAATCTCTGTCTGTGGCTCTTGTTTCCTGTGTGATTGGAAGCCTCCAGTCATTTATCTGTCACACGCCTCAGCCCCTTTCGCCTTCTTCTCTGGGCTTTGCTCATCATTCACCATTTCCATACGCCAGCCTCCTTTTACCTCTCCATTGCTGTCTCTTATTTACTCCCTCCTCCCCCTCTTCGTTTACCCCCTCCTCCCCCCGCCCTTCCTCCATCTTTTCCTCTATCACCCTGTCCCATAAATGGACCGTGAAAATCCCATCAGAGTACAGGAGTGAGAGGGCGTTGATAAGTAATGAGCAGCGCATGAATAAGAGATGGCCGCCACTTAGTTAATATGGTGTCCTTCATGTTGAGGGAGATCGATGACTGGCGGTCTTCCTCCCTCTCAGTCTGCACTTGAACAGGCTCCAAGCATCATGTTGCAGAGCTGAAATGGCTGTTGAGTTTTTGAAGTGTCACTCAGTGAGGTCAGCACTGCAGAGCTGGCTTTTATTTTTGTGGGCGGCACTTTCTTCCTTTACAAAATGCTTCTTCTTCTTCGCTGCATCAAAGGATGTTGTTCTCAGGAAT
The DNA here is from genome assembly GCF_006386435.1 of Epinephelus moara. Classification (NCBI taxonomy): domain Eukaryota; kingdom Metazoa; phylum Chordata; class Actinopteri; order Perciformes; family Serranidae; genus Epinephelus; species Epinephelus moara. The sequence goes on from NC_065517.1 coordinate 16,474,704, forward strand.
AACCAGATGCTGGGTGCTTTGTAGAAGTTTTCCTGAGCTACTAGAAATGGATTTTTAAGTGCCTGCATGTGTGGGCTCTCAAGACACTTGACAACCAAAATGATCACATAACGAATCATGATGTACGGTTACACATACTGAAAAATTAACCCTTTCAAAACATGCAATTAACAGAGTCTTACTGATGCTGAATTTCTGAGGAAGATGCTAATATTGTTATAGATACAAACATAAACAAAACAATTTAACTATAAACCAAGGAATTTCTGTCAGTATGTCTTTTGCATATCTCAAGAACTCTTCATCTGATATACTTTGCACGTGGCGGGTGTATTGCTTGGGACCCAAACGGTGCTTTGTGCAAAGTGGGGGCGGGGCTTCAAGGCTTCCGGATGTACTAGTGGTACAATCGAACCCTCCTTACCTTGAGCTATTAGCCTACAGGAACAGCGCTGATCTGCCATTGCAATTTAAATTGTGTAAGTTTGTCATATTAACTGAACACCACTAAAGGAAATGTCCACAAAACTTGTTCGGGGTTCAGGGCATTTGGATTACGATGGAAAAGCCATTCTAACGTTTTTGCACTTCAAATCCAGCTAGCTGTTATCCTCCGATACCTCGAACGAGTTTTGTGGATTAAAAAACTACACTGGGCTTCTTGTCAGCATGAGGGTCATTAAGTACTGTCTGTATTTTCATTCTAAAGTGGCCATTTCTTTTAACGTTACCACTGGCAAAAATACCTACGGTAATTAAGTTGATGCTCTACTTTATAACCACAATGGTTATGTCAAACCAAGCGACTTAAACACATCTAGTTGGAAGTTAATACCTCTGCTAAGTGTATTTCACTGGTGTTTCTGACTGTGAGTAGCCGTGACTTGGCTGTGTGGGCCAAGCAATCGACCTGTTCGGATCAGGCATGTTTTGAACAAGCACTTTAATAGTGTTTCTGATGAGGATCCCTTAGATTAAGGACATGTGGCTAAGAAATTCAGAGCGAGACATTTTACACCTGGAAAAATAAACTCGCTCTCTGGTAGACAGAATATGTAAACACTGTTGGAACACGCCCTTTCGCATATCTTTTCTTATTTGCTTTTTACTTTTCAGCCGATATGTATGCCAGTACGATACAATAAATGAGTTTGTGAAAAGCTAATGTCTGTTGATGGTATCAGTTGGGCTTGAGGAAGGTGCATAATAGAAATACTAAGGATTATGTAGCTGCAGCGTTGCCAGAAGAAAAATTAATTTGATCTTAATAAAGGGATCAGATCAATCCATAATTTATACATAGAAGATACAGTTGCATCTTTCTCTCAGCTAGACCAGATGTACGATCTACCTAACAACCATTTCTTCTGTTACCTTCAAATTAGGAGCTTTGTAAAAATACATTCAACAAATTTCCAAATAAGCCGACAAAATCACATATCGACCTTATCTGTGAATTGAAGTCAGATCGTAGAGGACTGATATCCATGATATATGAGCTCATTAATGTCATTAATCCATGTCTGGCACTCTGATCTTGGAATAGATGACCAATGGGACTCCGTCTTAGACTTGATACACGCATCATCCACATCTGCCAAACATAGCTTAATGCAACTGAAAGTAGTGCATAGAGCTCATCTTACTAATGCCAGACTGGCAGAGATATATCCGGATGTTGTGGCATTATGCCCTCGATGTAGAGACCAGCCAGCTGACTTAATGCATACAGTATGTTCTGGTTGAGTCCTAATCTCTCCACCTTCTCGATAAGTATTTGTAAAGCTTTTAGTGAGATGTTTGAAACCCAATTGGACCCTAACCCAGTTTTGTTTCTCTCTGCTTTCTTCCCCCCTCGCTTTCTACATTTGTTTGAGTAATTAATAAAATTTTTAGTTTTCCTCCTTCACCTGAATGTATTTTGTAACCTGTAATCCTATGGATGGGTAGGTGGGCAGGGTGGTAGGGATGGAATCAGGGGTTCTTCTTCATCTTCTTTCAGCTTGTCAACATACATGATGAATAGTGTATCTTTATAGACAGGAGATGGATGTTTTTTTTTTTCAATAGTAGACTCCTTAGTTCATTCATTCACAAAAAACACCACGCAAACACTGCTCTACAAGAACACACATATATCTGTCTGCCTCAGTTGTCAGGGTTATGAGACCAGTTCTTAACTGAACACTCAAGGACCTTTTTCTTCCTTCTAAATTATGTTGAATATATGGTTCTTTGGTGTAATCCTAATGGATCTTGATATGGATGTAATTGCTCAGCTTTGGCTAATTCCAGATACCCTCTTCCCATTCTGGTCTTATATTCATATTACACTGCAAACTGTTCCTGATTGAAACGTGAGATTTATTTCTCAAAGTAAAACCAATTAGCTACCTGGTCAGCTGGTGAAGTTTGGAGGATTTTTAAACTCTTATTCACAATTGGGGTTTTAAGACCCTTCCAGGCCACTGTAGCTCTAGAGAAATGTTAGTGCACAGACAGTTGGGTGGTTGTCTGGCATTCGTTTTGTTGAAAAGTTTTTTCTTTTTACTACGGATTGCGTATGTATTAATACACACTGCCAGGTCATATGAGGGAATGGCTGCCATGATGCAGCAAAGGATGATCGTGTATTGGTTTGTGTGCATGTGTGTGTGTTACCTGAGGTTGTAGGCTGCGAGTAACGCAATGTTAAATTCCTTGGGGAGTGAACATGAGCGTGTGTGAGTTTTTATTTGTCCTTTTTGTATAGCTGTGTATAAACATGTATGATTAGGCGTTTGGCAGCATTTCCGAACATGTGTATAAGTGTGTGTTTGCAGCTGATAATTTGCTAATGCATGATATCAAGGAAAGACAGTTGGATCATTATTGCATTTGTTGCAAATCAAACACTAAGTACATTATGGAACAGCCTGGGGGTGACTTTCCTACTGCTACACACTCAAATACACACACTCAAATACACACACACACACACACACACACACACATATTCGCAAGGCATAAATATGCATAAGTGAAGCGGATGAACTTTTGCTGAGTGAACGCAGAGGAAGGCACACTGATCCAGTTTCCTCTGAGCAGTCGAGCAGAAAACACGTATGTGTGTCCATACGTGTGTGTGGGTGTGTGTGTGTGTGTGCGCGTATGTGTGTGTGCGCGTGTGTGTGTGTGACCTAGCTCAATCCAGTAAAGAGCAGCTAACTCAGGCACTGCTCTGAGTTAAATATTAAAAACCACAAATGCAGAGTTGCTGGTTCTCCTGCTGTGTGTGTTTGCACTGTCATCTTCAGATCATTTTAGATTTTAAATGGGACCAATTTGGCTTTTATTACATTAACATTTGTCCTTAAGCATTTGTTGTAGACGGTAGCAATTGTATTTGTCATCTGAAGCTGTTCATTAAAGTTTTGTGCCATTAACCTGTCTGAGAAATCAGCTTACAACAGCAATTAGTGTTTTTAAGAAACTTAATTCTTGTTGGGCCAGAGCAGCCTTCCATTGGTGGCACTCACTGTTGTTAGAGCTTAGGGATGAAACAGTTAGTGGTTTCATGATAAACCAACATAAGTGTTTTTTTTAAAATTGTCATTAAAACCATGTTTGATCACTGCTGTTTGAAAAACTCAAGGTAAATCCTACCCAGCACCACCCAAAGTTGGCAGCAGTCTCCTAAAGACAGGCTCGGCATGCAATGTGGGTTTGTTGTGCGTCAATGAAAAACACGGCAGAAGGCAGTGACAGTGCTCCGGAGGTTTTTCAGTCTTACTGTTTACCGAGTGGGCGAGAAGCAGGCAAATCTATTGATGCTACTGGTCCCTTGTCTTCAACTGCAGTGACACAGACACTTGAGAAAGCTTTTCAAAGAGAGGCCGCTTATTCACTAATATAAAGTAAAACTTGGTGAAATGTTTTCAGTGTGTGAATTAGTACTTTTTAAACATATTTAACACATTTTCAACATATGACTTACAAAATGGCGGCAATCAAAGCATGCTGAGACTTTTTAATTGTTGTTTTTAGCCCCTCAAAGCACTCGTTTACGATTAGGGAATGATTGTGGTCTCCGTTAAATACCAATAATATCAAATGTAACCTAAAGCTCCTGACACGGCTGGATACTTGTAATAACCTTTAAATGAAACCACAATCTCCCCCTAACATCAACCAAAGTGCTAAACCTAACCACACACAGGGCTCGGGTTGTGTCTCCTGTGTCATGCTTGTCCCACCACCCATCGCCCACCGTTACCATACTCCTATGAATTGTTTGCGCTACAAAATCCTGGCATCTGCACTGGATAAATGAACTACCACGTTGCCATCAAAATATATTTGGCAAATAATTTAGTAGTGTATAAATGTAATTTCCTGCAGACAGAGTTGCCCTTTATCTTTTCTCATGTGTACAAGTGTTGGATCAGTGTTGAACCCCACACATCCTCCTCCTGGAAATTACAAATCCATTGCTCTCCTGCTTCCAAACACCTTCAACTTGGCCGGTTCAGCAATATGTGATTCAACATATCTGCCTCTCCTGTTGGCAAGTGTAGGCTTGTGTCTTTCTGTACGTTAGCAGATAAGACTTCATCAAAATAGATCCCCTTTTCCCAAGATGTTAGTCTGTGTTCTCCTTTGACCTTTTTGAAATGTCTATAGCTCAAAGATTGGACCATTACCGAGTGAGGAACGATGTGGGATCTGTGTACAGCTCCAAAATTTAATTGCTCCCCTTGGTATTCTGAGCTGCTCCGACAGGAGGCCACTTAGAAACATGACTCTTTTTTCACTTCCTGCTGTCACCTGGTTTATCTTTATGTTGTTGTGCTGGGATTTATTCTCAACTTTCTAAACATTTTCACTTTTTGTTGGTGAAACCAAGCTGCTGCTGATCTCATTTCCAACACACTGAACTGACATAGAACTTCCCATACTGTTCCTTCGCATGCTGTATGTCTGTTTGCACCTCAGTCACCTGTCTCAGTTCCTTGTTGGACTAAAGTCCATGGTTTTCCTTTTCGGATTTAAAACTGGGAAGGACATGGAGGCTTTTTTTGGCACAACTACTCACCTCCAAAAGTACTGGAACCTCTTTATTAATATATTTCAAGTGACAATAGGCCATGAAGTTGGTGAAGCATGCATAATGATCATTTTTGCCAACATATAAACCATTGTCCATATAACAGTTTTCCAGTTGGTCAGCTGCTGGTCTCAATTGATTCTTCGGATGATTTCCAGACTTAAATTTAACAGTAGAAGTTGAGTTCATAACGGCAGATTTGGCCTCTAGGAAAACGCTAATGCACTGAAAAGTGTCTGATGCATGCAGTTTGAAGTACACCTATTGTTTTAAATGGCTGAACATACACTAAAAGTGTTATGAGGTGTGTCAAACTGCTTTGATGTCCCCTCTCTGTGACCTTGTTTCAATTTTGGAGCATCAATTGAAGACCCAGTGGCTAAAGTCAGTGAGGCAGAGAGGTTAGAATGAGAGACAAGGAGAGGGACGGGCAGCAAGAGTGAGCAACAGTGGATGTTAGCTCCTTTGGTGTAGCTTTAAACTTAATGAATTATACAGCTGTAATTCTGTAATGCTAAATGAAAACAACTACCACTGTCAACAGCTATCCTGGTAGGCCCTGTGAATCTTAACCATTGTGTTGTTACATGTCAGATGCTCACAAAAAGAAAACAAAAGCTTAGACCCTTGGTAGTTACGTCAACATAACAGACTCACCCTGTGTCATCTACCATGAATGTTAGCTGACATCTGCTGGTTATAAAACTACAAACCTGGCAACAGCAATTAATTAAAATGGTACAGAGTTAAGATTAGCTGTGCTTTATGCAACCCACCTGAGAGAAAAATAAAAGATGACAAGATGGCAGGTGCTCAGTGGCTTTACCAGAGTTCTGACAACCTACTGATGAGAGCAGCAGCGCGCAGCCAACACTTTCCCCCTGCCTTATGTAACGTTACAAGCTGCTGAAATAGAAATGTATAGAAAATTAATGGGGAGTATTTGGAAAGCATACAAACTCCTGCATGCTACATTTACATAGCGACCTTCTCCCAAAATACTGCTGGCTCTGTGACACGTGAATTTCAGATAATGTTACTATAACAGAAATGTATAGAGAATGAATGAGGAGTATCTGTAAAGCATACAAACTTCTGCCTCCTAACTGTACATAGCAACCTTTTTAATACAAATATTTAACGTAAATAGTAACCTTTTCCTAAAATACTGCTGCTTCCGTTGTGTTGGCATTTCAAATAGGATGCTTGCAGTCCATAGGAGCACCAGCTAACGGACGTGTCAAATAAGGTGTGTCAGTTATTACTTTAAGTGTGTTTGGGCCTTTAGTAGCGGTGGGAATCACCAGGGGCCCCATGATACGATATTAGCACGATACAATTTTATTGGGATTTTAAATATGTAGTGATGTGCTGAGTATCGCGATAAGACATACTCCGATATTCTACTTTTTATTACCTAGTTTTAGCTGCAAATTTTGTCCCTGAAGGAAAACTTTGTCAACATCTGTTTTATCCAATAAGATCAAGCTTTCAGTCTGTTCATCTCACTTTAATGAATTTTATTGCAGTTAAGCCGTATTTCCACCAAACACTTTTGGTATGGTACCTTTGGAACAAAGTAACCCTTCAGACATGGTACCTAGACCTTTGTGTTTCCACCGCAGTTGTTGTCACTCACTGCTCCGTCAAGCTAACTGTATTTCCTTATTACCGGTGACACAGATGGAAGTCTGTACCTTGTTTATCATCCACAGAACGAGGCTACACGCTGACATTTTCAGAACAAAATAAAACAGGCTGCAGTGAGAGTCTCTCTCCATGGGATATTCAAAAATAGCAGGTTTGTGCATTTAGTCCTTCTCAGGCAAGCTCAGGGGTTTAGTGTTGCCGGAGCCAACAGGAACAACGCTTTGCGACTCTTTTTTTCTCCAACTGAGGATTGGGATATATATTCCGTCTCGGTCGAAATTAATATATAAACGCTTGAAAATCCAGTCATTACTAAAAGTGCGGTGAAATTTAAGGTGTGTTGATTGATTCACGTCATCACCTTGTGCATTGAGTAACATTACAAGTTAACGTTCCACCTTAAAAGTCGGCCCAGTGTATTAAATTATTTTTCTCAGACTCCAGCTGCTGTGAGAGGCAGCAAAACATCCTTTCATTTTATAGTTACAGTTTACTAATAAAACTCTCCTCAGTATCAACAGTGGTTACAAAACCAGCCACAACTCAGCCCTGAGCAGAGTGACCATCCACGACCGACCAATCAACAGACTGCAGTGTTCACAGCTCCACCTTTTAGTACCAGATCTGTGTGCTAGGTGTCCCAACAGAGGGGGGACCAAAAATGGGGACAGTACGGAACGATTCCGTTGGTACCATCCACAACTTTTCAGTGGAAACAGAAAAAAAGAGTACCGAACTGCTCTGTACTGTACTGTACTGCTCGGTGCTAAAATGTATCTGGCAGACTTTAAAGAAAATTGATTATATTATTCTAGTAGGCTTCCAAAAGTTGAATTTGTATTTGTAATATGAATAATTCATATCATTTTTTAAAAATGGATACTTGGCATCTGTGTGATGATACAATATTGCCATACAAAAATATCATGAAACTAAGCTGAAATACCAACTCTTATGTGTTCAAGACAGAAGTCCAACAAAGATGGAGGAAGTGACTCATTAGCACTAAAGATCTAAAAGAACTCATCTTTTTAACGTGGTATAACCCGGAGTGAGTTAGTGACAGGACCAGATGGCCAGTGGGTAGATGATTTGGATTTATTCTGGTGTAGTAACATGACTCACAACTGCTATGAGCACAGTTTGGGTGGCAGGAAGGCTGGTTCGTACCAGCTATTGTGTATTCTGGGAAACACCAGATTCACTGGCTTCAGATCTGTGACACAATTCCGCCGTCAATCAGGAAGAAAGAAGATGAATAATCACAACAAAGATAACACTCTGTGTCTGTTTTCCACAATGGCATTTACATGTGTCATATTTTAGATATGAATCATTCACATCCACTGGTGTCTTTCTCCAGTGCATACACTGAAATCAGATTAAGCTTCCCCTTGCCAGAATTGTCACTTCCCTCTCGTGTTACATCATTTAATATTGACAGTAAACATTTTGTCTTGCTTGTTTCCCGTCCACCGAGACCCTGACAAAACATTTTGACAAGCATGTTACTATCTGAGCTGCCTGCTGTCTGTTTGTTGTGATCTGGGATGTGGTTTATTTCTGTTCATGAAGCTTTTGTGTGGATCAGAAGCTCACTACGTTTATTGTAAATATTTGGCAGATCTATAATACATCTATGTGTTTGAATACGAGATCAGAGAATCACATTGTTCCACTACATGACTGGGAGAGAGTAGTATTTTTGGTCGGCCTGAGTTGTGAATCCACTCATGCTTTTTTCTTTTTAAGACACAGTAGGAGGAAGGCTGTGATATAAAAGCACAGAAGCAGCTTTTGATCTAAGTCAGACTACAGGTCAGAAAGCGAGTTCGGAAAGTGACTCACGCTACAGTAATCACTATCCCCATCAGCTCCTGTCTTCTACAGATACAGTGCATTATGCTCATTTTATGCCACAGTCTGAGTTTTAATTATGACTTGTACATATTAGAAAAACCTCATGACACGTCTCAATACGAGCACAAGATAAAAACAGTGTGCTGATTTTCTCAGTGTGACGTGGAGTGCCTAATACCTCATATGTCCTTTGAAATTGAATTCAGCGCCTCAGGCTGCATTACAAGAAATTACTACAATTTTATCAGCAGGAATAGGTGCTTTCATCTCTCCCAGACGCTCTTACCGAGGTAATTTAGTGCAAGTGCTGAACTGTGCCGACTGGCTGTGCCTGACTAACCTCATTCCAGATGGCAGCTCGCCGACCATGACAGGTCAGCCTTACTCGCCTGTTACCTCAGGCCCAGCAACACACACAGATACACACGCTCATATGTAGCACAGTGCTTATGAGGACATTCTGTCGACTTTTAGTCTCGGGCCAAAAATGTTTTTGTCCTAGTTGCATTTATCAGTCACTCAGAGTCTCTTGTTAGCTTCAAACATGAATGTGTTGCACATTTTCTTTTTCAGTACAACCAGTGACTGCTTAAAACACAGGATTTATTTGATGTAAGACGTGTGGAGGGGTGTGGACTCAGAAAGATATGAGCTTACCAGACTTCTGTAGACCGCTCGTCATCACTAGCTGCTACTAGCATAACAAACCCAAATCTCTGACTGCACTATCCAAGCACTCCAGAACAGCACGGGGCTTTGAAGCCAATTTTACGTAGTTGGCAAACATGGAGTTACAACTCCCAGGTCCGTCATGTGATGCCATGGTGCCCAAAAAGACTTCTTCCTATAGACTTACAGTTTCTTTATGCTTCTGCATACACTTGACGCAACATGCATGCAGTTGCTCCACAGTTGCTGTGTGCCTATCATAGTTCTGCGTCCTGTTGGTCTATGTCGCTATGCAATTCCCCGCCAAAGTGCTTGGGGGCGCGGTGTTTTTTTATATACCGACCTAGACTCTGTGAAGTCTATGGTCATTGCTCGTTCATTGTTTGTTTATCTTCCGGCTTTGCTCTAGTCTCAGTGAAGATGGCGACCGAGAGAGAAAGACTGTTGCTGGAGCTCGAAATGATCGACATTGAACAACAAATGCTCTTATTACAAATGTTACAATGACAACGAAGAGAGAGGTAACTGCGTCGGTCGCAGAGGGACGCAACGCCTCCGCAAGGCCCTCTGTGTCGTAGGTGCGCAGAAGCATAAACCTTGCTTTACACTGTTAGAAAGATGTCTGTAAATCAGTGGATACATTTTTTGAGCGTCACACAAAATGACTAATTTCACTATCGAGATTTGATTCATTTGGTCCAGTAACATTCGTAAAGTCTAGAAGAGCTATACAATTACATTTTTTTTATCTCTCATTCAAGTTAGCGGAGGGCTAAACTCGATTTGAACTACTTGGTTGGCTGAAGTTAGCCACTCTGTGCCGTAAGTCTCTAGTTTGCTTACTCTATACATAAGATCGGCAATACTTCTTTCAGAGTAGGCTCTCATCACCATGCTCTCTGTTGGGGGAAAACAATCCAGCGTTCAGCATAGACGGCAACAGCATACACAGACGATGTTGAAAAAATAGCTCTCCAAATTTCTACTTTAAACCAACTGGTTCAAATGACTAAAGCAAACTGAAGAGTTGGTGTTTAGTTGGTTACACCAACAATATATTCAAGAATGCTAATCTCAGATTCAGTTCCCTGCCATGTATTTAAAAAGATAGAAGATAGCAGCTTAGGCTTTGGCTCCAGGGTATGGACCAGATTGGCATTGCCAACTCTGTGTCCCCTTTTGGGAGAAAGAGATGTGCTGTCAGAGAGAAACAGGAAAATTAAAAAAGCTGTTGTGAAGGGTGTAACCAAGACTTTCACACTGAGATTTGAGGCACATACTTAATGCTTAAATCCTCAGCGTCACTTAGATATTCTCTGTCAGCGTGGTAAATTGCTAAATGATGCTGGTGACAGTTACTGCTGATGGATGGCTAATGTCAGCTTGAGTGGGAGGCTGCTGCAGTACAGTCATACAGTATAGCAGCATCAGACTGTTGTCTCCAACTAAGTCTCAGCCTTCGTCAAACATCAGCTATTAACAGGTTGGTTATTTACAGAGAACACTCAGCCCAACGATACCTGGTGATTCAATCACATATAGATGTCCTGATGAGCAAGATGTGGCCACTGTGTTGGGTTATTCATCCAGTTGGACAGGGGAAGACTGATGGGATATGACGGTGACCAACCCTATTTTATTAAGGCATTGAGTACTCTTGTTTAAGAAGAAAGAACGTGTCAATTTGTATTGACATCAGCAGGATCTTCGGGGTTTTATCCCCAAAAAGGGGGCGGAGTCTTGACATTTTTTGAGGTACCTGTATGTGCTGGTCTGATTTATGGCCCTCATGATATACCACTGAAAACTTTTTTGGCTTCATGCGCCACTGAGCAACTATCATAGGAATGAAACGGGACCCTGCCTCCAAGGCTGTATCCAGTTCTCTTTATACATCTATGGTACTAACAGCAGTCAAGTTGCATTATGGGTAACCTAGTATGCGTGGAATAATAAAGCCAGTATCTCTGGTTTTGTGGCATCAATTTCGATACTCTTTAAAAACTGTTCAAACTGTTCATCTCGAGACTGACAATGTTATAGAGGTGCAATGCTAATAAGGCGGATAAAAAAGGTGGAGTACTCTTGTAAGAGGATGTAGGATGTGGAACTTAATTTAAATTCCAATCTTAATCCCAAAACCAAGTCTTAACCCTAAAAAATAAATGGTTAACCTTGTAGTGACCGGATTTATGTCTCCACGTGGGAGCTCAGCCTCTATAATATGACTGTGTTACAGATTTCTGTCCTCACAATGTCATGAGTACACACACACAGACACACACACACACACACCCTGGCACAGAATAACTCAAGGCTGTGCTGCTGGACTTGTGCGTTGAATGTAGGTTAATGCACACTTTACTACACTTCCTCTCTGCTCGCTGTAACACAGCAGAGCAGACATACTCTGCAGAAAAGCTGTGTGTGTAACTGTAGTTAACCCAGTATGGTCCTGTCTGTGTATGTGTGTGTGTGTGTGTGTGTGTGAGAGAGCGTGATCTATTTTTGGTAGCAGAACCAGTGCTGAAGCCAGACCTCTGAGGAGAACGTGGCCATCCTATAGTGGAACAATGAGCATTGTTACCATGGTTACAAGCGGCTGCTCATTCATTAGGAAGCCCAATAAATTAAGCAGCAGATTATATGCTTACAGATAAGAGTTATACCAGCCTCTGTGCATTTGTCAGCATCTGTGACATTTGTTGTAGTAACACTGAAGAGTTGTTAGCATTCTGAGATCTTACAGTGTCCCATGATAGGCCGTAATAGATTTATCATCTCCAACAAACCCTAATTTGCAGTTATTTTCTGACAATTACGCCCCTGGCGATCCACCTACCCTCTGCATGTATTAATATGGAAGATGCCCTGATCAATTATTGATTAGAGGGGCTGTTCTTTGCTCTGCAGCACTTTTGTTGCCTCTGAGCTCTCTCCTCAAAAGCTAATCCCCATGAGGAGAAGTCAAGGGGATAAAACGATGCTTCCTCCTTTCTCTACTCTGGCAGTTCTGGCTGTACCCACTGATCCATGCTATGGTTTATCTAAGACGACCGGGGAGCAATCTATTTCTCTGGAGAGGATGTGACAGTGTTGTGCTCTGGTTAACTGTGAAAGGTCTCATCATAGCGAACAGAAGAGGAAGCATTTGAAGTTGCTTTTTGTCTCTCAACAGGGACTTGCTGTTTGATTAACTGATAAATGAAGGAAACACAAAGTTGAACTTGAGCTCCACATCACACAGTAATGTATTAGTAATGTAGTGAATGGTTCATAACAGACAGGTTCACTCAGTTCAAAAGTTAACCAGCATGTATAGATTCTCACTCATGATGATGAAGCAGGCGTTTGCACAGCTGCACAGCTACATGTTTAAGCACTAAACCTTAAGCTATAAATATTGATGGTTTACATATAGATGTTAAAAAGCTTCATATAGCAGTTTTAATAGTATCAAGGCTTTCTGCTGTGTATGAAGAATAACTTCTGCTCCATATGTTGGTTTTCTGGGTTAGTGTAACACTTGCACAACACTTCAGTTAGGTTGATTTGTTTGTCACGCTAGCAGCGCAAATGTCGGTCTGTAGGTCGGTTTTTATACATATATAAATGGTGAAGGCTGAGGCTACTGTACATGGTGCCACCTGCTACTCAGTAACCATTCACACACTGATGGAACAGCCATCAGGAGCAATTTGGGATTCAACATCTTGCCCAAGCATATTTCGACATGCAGACAGGCGGAGATGGCGCTCGATCCTCAGACCCTCCGATTTCTACTCTCTGAGCCACAGCCGCCCATATTTACATATACCTGCTGTTACTCCCACTCATTAGCCCTGTCTCAATCATATCACCACCTGAACATCATATTACACTGAAAGCACATTGTTTTTGCTTTTGTTATATCATTAAGACGGTGAGAGTAGCTACTGTTTGCCCTTTTACATACACATGTGCTGACTTGGCTTGACTCAGCGTCAGCCCAGTGTGGCAGGGATTTGATGAAGAGGAGGGAGGGGAAAGGAGATTGGTTTTGACCTCCACCAGATGTGAAACACTAATACTGTAACACAGCTGGCTGACTCGACTCAGGGAGGGAAAGACTGGTTGTTCTTGTAAAGTACAGCTATATACTGTATACTGTATACTGTATGTATAGAGTTCAAGATTAGAGATTCAAAAGGCTTTATTGTCACTTCTACAGTTATGTAGCCTAACAGACATTCAGAGAATCAAAACAACCTTTCACTCTCAATTGACCCACTGTGCAGACAGTGCAAAAGGACAAGTATAAATAAGGATGTCAAAGTGAATAGAAGAGGTAATACAAAATATATATATAAGAGCAATCAAGTAGTGCAGATGTAACAATTAGAATAGCAGCTTGCATACCAGGCAAGAATAGTAAATGGTAAATGAGTATATGAGGTAGTCCTGGTCGTCTGTTTAAAGTGGCTGGTGCTTTTATGGGTTACATTTTAAACATATATATATATGTTTTTATAGCAGTCAACTTTGGCAGCACAAGCATACATGCAGTTGTTGGGTGAATTTATATTAGAACAATCTGAGGTTGTTGTGGGCATTTATTCAATAATTTGTTCTGGTACAGTCATTTTAGATTACCTATGATTTGACAAGGAGGATGCAGTTGATTTATTACATTCAGTATCTTGTACAGATTTGGTCACTTATTCTTGTATGGTAATATTTTTAATTATAGTGACTAATGACAAAATTGAACTTCGGACTGAACAAAGCAGTTTTTGATGATGGTGCAAACAGTGTTTTACAGGCCTGAGCTATTTCTGTGTTTTTACCAGCACATGCAAACATGAGCAGACCATTTTCAAAAACATATTACTGCTTTTCATGGTTGATCATGTGATTCAGATTTTTGTTTTAATGAAAGAAACATTTTTACATGTAGATATAGTGTGAATGGTTGCCAAACACAGAACTGTGAGTGTGCACTATGACACAGCGGAGAGTGGAGCTTGCGGAGGCAGCTGCCTCCTCTGTGATATATTAGGAACTAGCTTTCGGTTGTGGCCAAGTTCTCCATGCAATCTGCCGCTGACTCTTTTTGGATCTTCATGTGGTATAATTATTTTTCTCTTGCACTGGGCAATGGATCTGTAAGGACCAGAGCAGCATGTTAACTAAATTAGCTCTTTAATTCAATATGCTTTATGTATCTGCACAAAGAAGCAAGTTTTCTTTTGGGAGAAGTGGATTCATTCTAGGCTGCTTTCTTCGTCACAAAGTTGTCAGTGTGCCATGGTGCAGAGCTTTATAAGGCAAAGAGAAGAGGTGATTTGATTTGATTGGTCAGCGCCTATCACACGTATTAAGTTGTGCACTATTGATTCACAAAAGTAGAACCCAATTTTCCACTAAGTACTTCTTTGGACAGGTTTAAAATGTCAAAAATATATCAGAGCCCATTCAGAATTGCTAATGAAAAAGAGAGCCAGGGTTAAGGGTAGATGAAAGCAGAGATAGAGGAGGACCTAAAGGCTGATGAATGCAAATGAGAAGAAATAAAAGTGGAGGTGGGTGGTAAACGAGGGGGTGCGGCACCTCCTCCACCTACTCCTCTCTGTGTCCCCTGGGTATTATTCTGACAAGGTCAACACCACCATCAACCATTCCCCCGGCTGACAGCCAAACACATAAGAGCTGCCTATTGTTCTCCTGTGGGTCACAGTAACCCCCATCTTCTCTCTGATTACTTGCCATAACTGTTTCTCTACAGCATTAACAAAGTTCCCCAAAGTGATTGAACATTGACTGAAAATTAAAGTTAACTTTTTTCTCACATAAAATGGACCATGCATTTCTTTTTAGAAGTGAATGAGTACACATTTTCAGATGTGAACATAATCTTAAGTAGGTGTTTTAATGAAATTTTATGCATGATTCCCACTTTGTCTACTCTGTTAACTCAAAGCCATTAGAGGCCATTGATGGTTGAAAACTGATCTCAATCCAGGCAAAAACTGTGACCACTCAACTGTTTCTGTACAGCAATGATTAACTTACTGTGTGTGTCCTCAGTGTCTAACTGAGGAACTTTAACCTGAAGTCTCTTAAACAGGGACCCAGGCTGTTGTCTCATATGAACAACGGAGTCTCTTGTAATTCCTTTAATTTGTTTGATATGTTCAGCTTTGGCCTTTACTGACAGAAGTTCCCAAATCTTAGGACGCGTCAGGGGTGTCCCCTCTCCCTTTTCCTGTTCGCAATGATTATTGAACCCCTAGCAGTCAGTATTAGACAAAGCCTTCTAATATCTCTTGTCGACATTTACAGTATGGACAAGAGCATCGTATTTCACTCTATGCGGACGACATTCTTTTGTTCATTTCTCATCCTCAAGCTTCAATACCTCATCTTTTGACTCTAATTAGCAACTTCGGCAGACTCTTCAGATTCTCTGTTAATTGGGACAAAAGTGAGTTGATGCCAATTTCTAAGGAAGTTGATGTGACATATACAGTCTACTCCATTTAAAAAAGGCTTTTAAAGACTTTTCATGTCTTGGTGTAACTGTGACGAAAGACCCTGAGGACCTTTTACAGAAGAATTGGCATAACTAGACTGAGCAACTCAAACAAAGTTTACATTTCTAGAAGTTCCCAAATCTTGTCATGTCTCCAGTTAGGCATTGTTGTTGCCATCTTCATGTAAATAACCCATCTTCATCACCTTGGGATGTGTGTTTTCTTTTACACTCATGGTAGAAAATCATCAACACGCCCACTTGCTCGTTGTGAATTCTCCAGACACTTATGTGCTCTACATGGGCTTAATCAAACATTACACTGACTTTTTACGAGGAAGCTGGCATGGTAAAGTTCATTGAACATACAGTCTGACTGATTCGGACATTTACGTCCTCATATACAGCACTTTCGGGTAATGTCTAGATAATTCCAGGTTTGCTGTGCATGTGTGAAAGGGGCTCTACAATCTCTATAGAGATGAGGTTTTGGGGCCCATTCTGATTAAAACATTTGTATTACTAGTGATCAATCACCAGTCTGGTAACATCTAATAAAAGTGTTCCTCCAATATACAAAATAAATAGTCACATTCATAAGTGAAATATAATTGTTTTGCGTGCAGCTTTTAAGTGCCTTCTTGGGTGTTCACAACAGCGGGACTCATAAAATGGCAAAAAAAACCCTCATAAATTATTTCCTCATAAATGCATTTTTTCCACATGTGATCATGTGAACAATGCATCAGACTCATAAAAAAGAAATGAAGAAATGAATTCTTTTTTATTCCATTTGTATAAGATGACTTAAATATTACCTTTTCCTGTGTGATTCATTATACAAGGTTTTCATTTGTCGCAGACATTCAACTGCTTCTTAAAGTGTGGTCACAGCAGAAACAACCACGGCAAAGATTTGTTCTGTATCTCATTCATTTCAATTAAATATTCATGTTTCTTGTTTTGTTTGAGGCTTTGCTAGGCTTGCACATCAGAGGTAATTGTTTTTTTCATTATCGACCCACAAATTACAGTCGCCAAATAAACAGTGAGGTAGTATGTTTAGAAATGAGAAGTCACTATTCTCATCTATGTCACCTAAGAATTAAGTTTATATATAGTACTCCTTAGCAACAGTAATGTAATGCTGCTGGGATTCCTTTCTTTTAAATCGACGTAGTGAAGATTAGGGTTACAGTAGTGATAACAAATGTTGTAAGGAATTTGCCCCAGCGAAAGACAGGACATCATTCAACACAGCATACCTAAATTTAGTAGGATATATTGGCAGACATTGAATATATTATTTATTACTATGTTTTTGTTAGTGTATAATCACCTAAAACTAAAAATCGTTCTGTTTTCGTTACCTTGGAATAAGCTGTTTATATCTACATACACAGTGGGTCCTCCTTCACTGAATTTGCCATGTTGTTTAAACAGTAGCCCAGAATGGACAAACCAAACACTGGCTTTAGAGAGGGTCATTTGTAATTTAACATCAGCCACTGTAGTTTTTCTAGACCAGTGACACTTAACTTGCGGCCCGTGGGCCAGATTTGGTCCCCAATAGTATGCCAGGTGGCCCACAGACCATTTTCTAATTCACAATTAAAATATATTGTTTCACACTGAGGATTTTTTTGTACTTTAAATGTGGTTAAGGAGCCAGAGTGCAAGAAAAGTGCCAGGGGAGGCTTCCCCCACCATCCGACAGACGTCTGGGCTAAGCCCTGAATTTCCTCAAATCCTAGAGGCGCACCTTCACTGGGCTGCTGTGACTGGTTTTGCCTCATGGCAAAGATGAGTGAGGACAGCAAACATTAAGGTTTAGAACAGGCAATTCATTTATTACATACTGGTAAACATTATTAATGTTTGTTCATTAATTGGCCCCTGGTCTCCTGTCATGATGCAAAAATGGCCGTCTGGGCAAAATGAGTTGTGTATCCCTGTTCTAGACACCCGACACATGGGGGAAGTTTTATTTTGCTTGCAGTCTGCATTATGCATCACAAGATACCACTAAATCCTACACACTAGACCTTTAATGAACAAATCTATAAAGCTGCAACATGCACTGAACATAACTGCAAAATGTTTCCTAAGAGTGTATTTTGTTTGTTTTCCCTACACTAGTTTCTTGTAGCAACTAAAACTTGATTAGCATTTCTATGGTTATGTTAAGGCACTCAAAAGACTTTAGGTTAGGGAGAGATTGTCCTCTTGGACAAATGCTCATGAAGCCAACAGTGATTTGAAGGACGAGACAGGCATCCAAGAGTTTTGGTTGCCAGAACCCAATTTTGAGATGCAGGAAGACAGTTGTTATTGCAGTGGTGTGATACAGTGTGCATTACCAGACTACAAACCGCAGCATTGCTCTCTTAGACTGTTTACAGTCAGCGATTACTCTGCTGAATTTTTGATTTATTACCCTCTTTAGACCCGTAACATCCCATCTTTTCTTGCTGCTGAGTGCAGTCATTTTGGTTGGTTTGAAGGCTAATGTGATCATCATCATCATCCTTTCCACTAAACATCAAAGCTACTTACAGCTATTGTCGCTATTTAACAATAATAGCAATAATTCCATACTTCTACACTGACTCTGTTTGTGAAGGGGCATCTACACCGACAGATTCAACAGTCACACTCTCTGGAAGTTGAAACGCTCTTCCTGCTCTCCAGTTAGTTGCCTTTTTATCGCTATAAGCAGTTCCCCTCCTGAATCAGTTTTACTGCCTCCTCCCCTGCATCCTGCTATTTGTTGAGCTGAAACATATCAGTGAAGCAGCACAGCTGTGCCTCCACGAATGTCACTGGTCTCTCTGAATGTCACAGACTGAATAAATGGTCCTCCATCGCTCCTATAATAAGATAATGAGATAATAGCACTTGTCTCTGAGAGGAGTGCTGAAGGGTGCTGACAGTGGGAAAAAAGAAAAATGACATTCTCGTTGGAGGAGTAATAAAAGACGAAAAAAGGTCAAGGAGAGGAGAACAAAAGAAACAAAGGAGGGGAGAAATTGGTTTTCTAAATGTACATTTCTGTTCTGCAGGTGCATCAATCCCTGAAGTGAATCCTCCGTCTTATCATCTCTTGTTGTTTTTCACTTTCAATTTCCTTCTCCACTGCATGATTTTCTCATGTTTCTGTGTTTCTGCTTTGTTCCAAATCTCTTCAGAGGCTCACTTCCTGCAGGGCAGACTTGTCACATTTCAACACTGTTACACACAGTTTTTCTGGGGTCTACTGTAGGTTGACGCATCCTGACTGTAGCCAAATTTAGATCCAGATATTGTGACAACAGTGAATTCAGGCCTGGTATGAAGAGGTGTCTCATAAAGTGGTATCTTAAAACCTCTGAATTTTGATGTTAGAAAAGGTTTTATTCTTATTAGGGAGCATATAGAAGAAATTAGCTGACAATGTTATTTTTTCAATAAAAGTAAACAACATGCAATCCAAAACAAGTTATGTAGAATTTTTCTCAGTGACCCCCTAATCTGCGCTAACCAAAAAAAGATTAGTAGATTAACAGAGTGATTTAACAGCATTGCTTTATGGGTCAAGGAAACAGTCATTGAGGAACAGTTTCAAATATATTTTACTGCAAATAAAACAACTGTGTGATGATGGAGACTTGGCCTCTTTAGAGTCAACAAATAACCAAATAAAAAGCTTCAGTCTGACAATGTCTTACAGCATCGTGGTCATTATTGTGATCTATTTAAACAGCTGCTTAATTACAGCTTGGTGTCTTGGTGAAGACACGTTTGGGCAGGACATTGTTGAGTGGTTATATTCAGCTGTATGTTAAGTAGGTTACCTAATTGTAGGTCAAATTTTCTTGACAAAAATCTAGAGCAGCAGATGGCGATAGTATAGCATATTATAGTATCAGGCTGTTCTCGCAAACTGATTGTATGTTTTCCTACGAAAAGTAATGCGCCTTAATTCGTACATATCATATTTTTAAAGGCTGCAATCACGTGACAAATGCGCTGATGGGAGTAAACAAGGAAGCAGTCCCATGCAGTCTTGTAAGGAGGCAGGTTGGGGTGGTGCATGGGTCATAAAAACCTGGATTTACCCTTGGGACCTTCCCCTGGAGTCGCATGTTCGGAACCGTGTGAACTTTAAGTCAGTGTAAGGTATGTCCTTGCCATTTTTCTTTTCCTATACCTAGCCACATTAACTTGCCTAAACCTACCCTCTATAATGTTTTGTTAATTACGTAACTGTACCTTAAGGATGTAACGTTACGCTATTTCGTAGGATCGCATACAAACTATTGTGCCTGCAGGTTTTGTAGGATATCATATACGTTGTGTACTAACTAGCTTGGTATAGCAACGTATCCGCACACAATGGTTCGTATGGTATCCTACAAAAAAGCACGCACAACAGTCAGTGTGATATCCTAGGAATTAGCTCCCCAAAATGGTGTTAACGTTAAGTAACATACTTACCGTTAATTTACGGAGGTTAGGTTTAGGCAAGTAAAGTTACTGTGAGGAAAAGAAACATGGTGACGATGAACTGTGAAATGAATCGAAGTTCAATCAAAGTTCACACTTTGTTCTGAACAGCGGTCTCCGAAATTCCTTGGGGAAACTCTCCTGGTTTGATTCATGTGCTTTGTGAACCATCTGCCAACCCAACGCTTGTCCTTATGGGAATGCTTCCATCTTTACTCCCATGGGCGTATTGGTTACATGATTGCAGCCTTCTCCAATACATAGGTTATACACATATTACTGGCTCATGATTATGTGGAACATATATGAATTTTAGTGCTTTACTGTCTGAAGGAAGACAGTACATGAGAACAGCCGGGGTGTACTAGATAAGAAAAGCACAATGCAGCAAATGTTGAGTGTGAAGCAGAAGGTAACTGTCATATTCAGCACCAGAATATGTGACATGTTTGAAATTCCAGTATGTAGACAAATACTACTGCAGCATGAGTGAATTCATAAGAACATGTGGCTCACTGTTTAGTTGTGTCGCACCACAGTTAAAAGCTGCTTGCTGTTCTAGACAGGTTAATTGTATTTCCTATAAGGCATACATTTGGGTGTCTCGGTGGTGGCTGTAGACATATTGAGATAAATGGATACCCTGTTCCAACATGCAACCCTCTCTCCTAGACACTGCATTTACATGGTACTATCTTGTATTATATTGTTTTACAAAATGTAATTACTGCATTGATTATGTTTGCAGGCAATTTTAGTTTTGTATGAGTGACTGCCCAGAAGTCATAGGAGGGAGTTAAGGTGCATGGTCAGCAACAAAGTGCAGGACTGTGGGATTGGTGTTCACATCCAGACTCCTGTCTGTGGTTAGGTTTAGGTAATGAAGGCACTTTGGTGAAGGTTAGTAAGTGGTTAGTGGTTTCTGTTAAATGTTGATTACGTAAATCAGGTGTGTCAGTTCATTTGAGTTCATGGGCGGCATACAAAAATTTGTATTCCAGATGTTGTTATAGTTCCTTATTAACAAATCTGCTAATGCAAATTAGTAATAACGTCATTTCTAGGAGATAGAGTTGTACTTGTGTATGCAGCTTAACTGGGATTTATCTCTGTGCTTTTGTGGTGTGTGACAACTGCTGTGTTCTGTTTCTATTGTTTGCAATGTGTTTGTTGTTTTAATAGTGTTTATTGCTGCCTTTTTGTCCACCTCTCTCTTGGAAAATAGACTTCAGTGCCATTGAGACTTTACCTTGTTGGATACAGAACAGAGAAAAACAATGGCTACTCTGACAAATCCCCTCATTGCCTGCCTACAATGCATGCTGGGATAGACTCCAGCTCCCCACCCCTCTGAAAAGGAACTAATTGGTTAAGAAATCAATGAATGAATAAAAGCGGTCCACTATAGTAAATGAAGGAGCGGACAGGCAGTCAGGCAGGTGGGCGGATGCATAGCTCAGAACTTTGACCTGATGATTAGCGCAGCAGTGAAATGAATGTAGGACCAGACAGAACAAACAAGAGAGGAGGGGATGTGCCAGGACGGCCCGCGTATGGCACATCCGTCATCCCCTTGTTAGCATCTTGGCATGCAAACACACACATACACACACACACACATACAGACCAGACAGCTTGCTGGGCCAGATGGCCTCTTGGTGAGGAGCAGCGAGGAGCTCCACAGAAAGGGTTGGGTTGATTCATGAACCATGACCTCCACACGTCCCTCCTCCTGGCTCCGGACAGCACGTGCATACAAGAGGGATGGACAGGGATAAGATCAGCGTGTTTGTGTGTGGTGTGGTGTGGGGGTGGAGTGGTTATTGTGGAGATGTGGAGAGGGGATTATGCAGGGCATTGTATGTGTGTGGTAGGAGATTTACTTTCAGACATAACTAAAGGAATACTAAAGGGGAAATAATGTGTAATGATTGACACTAATACAAGGTTAATTGACCATTAATTCAGGTTTTGTTTTATTGAGATGTTACAACCCAATTAGCAGAAAAAAAGGTTAACATTTAATGTTTCTGCAAACTGCAGATATGCTATATTTCCACAATGTTTCTGCACACAGAACCCCTTCATTTGTTAACACAGAGCTTTTTATTATGAAAAATTTGCAGGACCATGCTGCTGACAATGCAGTGGCTTACACGGCGGTGGAAAAACTGTAGTTATAGCTGCAGGAAGCATTGTTTGTGCAAATATTGCACGTGTGCGAGCCGCAGCAGTTCCACGAGGTAGTTGTCATGTGCTGCTCACACAGGCAGCGTGGCCTGTGACATTAGGTTTTGGCACAAAAACCACTTGGTTATGGTTTGGAAAAGATCATGCTTTGGCTTAAAATACTCTGTTTGGGGGTCACAATTTTGGCAGGAAAAGCAGCGATGTCTCAGAAAAAGAAAACAACAGCACTATCCTTGCCGACAGGTCACTACAAAACACCCACAATTGGAGCCTAAAGCACAGTTCAGACCAAAGATTGGCGATGAGATGAAGCCGTTTTAGAACATTGAAGAGAAAAGTTACAGCGGTTTGAACTGGCCAGTCTGAGCTTAACCTCAAGCCAGCTGATGGTGTCGCCTGCAACTCAGCTGGTCAAATCAGTGGCTGGTTTTAGAACATAAAGCCTGTCACCTGTTTCTTCACCATTTCATCCTACAAATGCAACTGTAGCCACTATCTCACTATCACTACCCTCATTCGTATTTTAAGAAGCTACAAATCATATTCAGCCACAAAATGAGCCTGAAAAACTGCAATCAGAACAGAAGTACAGAGTTGTTGCATAGAGATGATACACCATCTCATCTAGTTGCATTAATGTGAACCAAAAGGTTTTTACAATGTTGCCGAACAGCACAATGCAAGTAGTTGTTTTTTCAGCTCGTCTTGACGTGAATCCTTTGTCTGAGCTGGGCTTTAAAAGTCGATGAAAACACAACAATGACTCTCTACAACACAGCCGGCTTTGTTGTTTGTTGGTCTCAAACAGTGGTCAGCAGTTGTTTGCAGCTTGGCAGGCGTCCTGTCTGGGTGATACGCCATCGAACATCCCCTCCAACTCCTGATGACAAAGTCAGCTCTTGTATTATGCCACTTTTGAGACGTTGATTTGACATGTATGAAACGTGCGAATGTAACATATTAATGGTTTGCAGAGACACATAATGCCAACATTTTCTTTTGGCAACTGAGCTGCTTTTAAGATAATTAAAGTCTAAGTATTTAAAAACAATTACCAAATAACTGTACATACAAAGCACATGAAATAGATAGAAATTGATATTATTTCGATTCCTACTTAACAGTGAAAGGAGTGTCTGACATCTAATGACTTCTTAATTTACTGAGTACCACTCAAGTGTTCATTAATAATTATGAAGTGTTGACAGAATCTTTTTTTATCCTTTATTTTCAGCACTTAATTGCAGATTTAAGACAAAGTACTGGATGTTGGTCTCTCTGATGTGATGCATGTGGCTGATCCTTTTAAAAGTCACATGAGTTTCAAATCTAGAACATTCGTAGAGAACTGGCATATTGATCACACTTTTCTGCATATAGCAAATACAGCTGTTACTGACTGCATGATTTTTACCAACAAAAAGGGAGTTCTGCCCATTTCATGTCGCTTTCTGGCTCAGTTTGTGTGTGTGTGTGTGTGTGTGTGTGTTCAGAGAAAGAGGAGCAGGTGGGAAATGTGGGTGTGGCGACAGTGGAGCAGATTCATCACAGCTTGGCATGTGTGTAACCGAGTGTGCGCTTCCTTTGTCCTGTCTTTTCTTATTTACCAGTGACTGATGCACACACACGCGCACACACACACACACACACACACACACAGTCCGAGCAAGGTTGCATGATTTATTTTTATCAAATAATTTTAATTTTATTTTTACCCGACTTGAAAGACTTTTAAAATGAGGTCTTTTAAATACGCAGAGAGGGACCACAGAGGTTAAACATATTAATTAACTCATGTTTATAGTTTGCTCAGCTACTGCCACCAGTATTTTATCTGCGCTAGTAGCTGCAGGACCAAGATACGCTGAACATTAGCTGCTTGTTCACTGCTTTTTTTCTGTACCGCTGCTCATCTTTCAACATGCAAATTATCTTAACAGAATAAACAGCTGTTGATAGTGATATAGAGAATATTCTACATTGTAAATATACATTCCCTTTGGCTATTTTATGGAAATTAGGTAGAAAATTGGGGGAAGTGCTGCATTTGGGACAGTAAATAGAGACAATTTGGTGAGAATTAAAGAGTGTCAGATGCATTAGTCTCAGTATTCAGATTAAAGCACTTGCTGACTAAATGTTTGGCTTATATTTCAAATAATATATATAGTTTATGTTGGAGTGAAATTTTTTTTGCAAATTGTAACATTTTTGATTTTAAGGCTTTTTGTGATAAATGAGGCTTTGGTGTAAATGTTATGAATTTTTTGCTCTTTATGATGATTTTGCCGCCTCTTAATTTACATCAATGCATCAGGAAAACCTAATATACAGGGTTTATTTTTTTTCATTCTTGCTGGTTTGTTCAGTTCTGCTTTATTAGTTTTCGGTTTTGAAGTGTTGCTGTACAGAAAGAGTAACAAGTGACAGTGTTTTCAAACTCATCGTGGATTTTCTAGGCTCTAATCTGGATCATAATCTAATCTAGATTAAAAATGTTATCCCTATTATTAAAACAATGCAGAGTGTCGGCCTGTGAGAGGGGGTCCCATTGATTTTGCCGTGGGCTAGGATCAGACATAATCTGAGCATTCAGGGGGAATGGTCTGTTGGGTTAAATGATTACATAACAGGCGTCTAAGGAAAAGCCTCAAAGCCTTGATGGTAACTGGGTGTACTGGTTGCACAGTTTGCACTACAAGGAGAGGAGCCTTGATTCAGCCTTATCCATACAGTGTTACAGTCATATCTGGTGTATAGATTAAGTTGTTTGGAGGTGATGTCAGCAGTAAGTAACAGCAAGTAGGCATGCTTTACTTTCTTCAGCATTCTGACTTCATATCGTTTCCTTTTCTTCTCTACAGGTCAGCTAATGTCAGTCTACAAATAAATAGAACTCGAGGCACTAGTGCCATGTCTAAACAAATTTGTCTTTACTAAATGAAGCTTTTAAAGTTGCGTCATGGTGAATCATCTGGTTGATTTCATTGTTTGTGAGAACTTGATCGGACATAAAATGTATATTTTTCTTTTATTAGTTATTAAAAAGTAAATAATAATAATACTTACCATAGTATTCAATATGACTCAGGTCACCCCTTTTGCTAACACTTTATTTGGATAGCCCATCTACTTGGATTGCAAAGGTACGAAATTTTCACAGTACGATAACCATCTCGGAAAATATTGCGGTTTTGTGGTATCACGGTATTACAGAATTTATATTATTGTTTGTCAGAATGACCCTTAAAGGAATAAAACTAAAGGGTTACTGTTTGTTGAATAAACATTTTATTATTGTAACTGAAACTTAAAACCATTTTGTTCATGGAAGTATGCATAAAAAGTCTCCCCTTTGAAAATAACTTAAATAAAGAGAGGAAATAAAACGCCCAGTTTCATTTTTCCCCCTCAATATTGTAGATAAGCAAATGTACACGGTATGATAACCATCAACTTTTATATCACGGTATACCTTGAATCCGGTTTATCCCTGCAACCCTACCACAGATAGTCTTTGCATTTGTAACATTTCAACAGCTTATTAGCTGAGATTAAACAGAATGAAATTATTCTGAGAATATGTCGTGAATTGTCACATATATAGATAAACATACAACATATAACATAGATACAGACAAAAGTAAAACAGCTGAATTGTTGAAACTCAGCTCATAGGCTGTTGAAATGTTACAAATATCACAATCACATAATACAGAAAACAAGCCAAGTTAGCCCTCTGAGCTAATGCTAACTACGCTAATGACAGATCAGAAATGTGCGCCAACATTTTTTTACACAAGATATCAAACAAAAAATAGAGACTGCGTTGTATTAAGTTGCTGTGAGCTGTAGTTTTAACCAGTTCTAAGCAGAAGGTGGAAGATAACGTTACCTTGGAGCCTAACTGGGCAAAGCCTCACTTCCTGTGGACAGCTGTGTTGATCTTACTCAAATTCACCTTTGGTCAAGGTCTGCAGCTGCCTGTACCTGAGAGCAATGTAAAAGCGAAGGGCGCCCACTCTGCAGCACATCCCAGAAGTACACTTTACACTGACTGACAAAACAAAACCTCCCACAACTGCTTGACTTGAATCTAAAGTGCTGAATCTCTGTAGGCAGACGATCCAAATACAGTGTTACCCCACTTTTTTATGTATTTTAATCCTTGTGTATATTTCTTTGTTTGTGTCTCTGCAGTGCCAGATCTCCCAGGCCCTGAATGGCGTCTCCGACAAAGCTAAAGATGCCAAGGAGTTCCTGGTTCAACTCAAGAACATGCTTCAGCAGATACAGGTAACACCACTGTATTTAACACCTGTGCAAGTACACTCTATACATTTCTTTATCCCACTTCTGCCTATCTATACAGCTGTAGAATAGAATATGTCATGTGATGTCAAGAAAGCTTTTAGTTTGATAGAATGAAATGTTTTCATCATCGCATCATCAGTGACAAATCCTTTGTGTACTGGGAGGAGTTTCTTCACTGACATTGGTCTCGGTAGCTCAGAATTTAATGCAGCTATAAAACAAAAGTGAGGGGAGTGGTCTATCATAACCCTGCAGATAATCTCACTTTGGCAGAACTCTGGTTTGTCTTTGTTTTGGCTTATGGTGGTCTGAAGATACTGACGCACCAAATAAATTAGCAGGCTGTTACTTAAATACACATTAGATATGACAAAATGAAGTATACTCAGGTGGAACTGGGACACACCTCTTGATTTTACCCAGGCGCCATTTCTGAAAGTGGTTGTCTCACAGCCTCAGGACGTCCATGAAGGTCTGGCTGTGCAAGATTTTAGCAGAACCGATATCCATGTCTGATCAATTACCTCCACATGTAGAGGTCTTTACATAATTTACATCAGGACTGATGTTTTTCTAGACTAAATACATATTTGCTTTGGGGAACCTGCTGGTAATGGGTAATAAGCTCCAAATAAATCAGTCACAGAGACACATTTGGACTCCTCACACTGTGCAGCAGGAGGGTAAATCCACTGGATCACCAAACTAAAACAACCCACACCAGCCAAATGTGTGCAGTGTGTGTATATATTTGTGTGTGTGTGTCTGTAGAGAGCAGTGCTGTGCTGCTGATCTCTCCCGCAGCATCTGCCAGTCACATACACACTTCTACACACACACACACACACACACACACACACACACACACACTGTCTGCACTGTCATATCTTGTCAACCGCAGCAATGTGAACAGGCATTAAGAGTCTTATTGCAAAATGAAGAGGATTGCATTAAAAAAAAAAAAAACTCTTAGCACTACTTTGCTCTGTCTGAGAGCCAGAGAGCATCATGGGGAGAGATGGGTGGATAAAGAGAAAGAAAAGTGTGGGAGTGAGGAATAAAGATTTCCAGCACTCATCCTCTTATAGATCTGAACTGTGTCCCACAGCGGAGGAAGCGTGATTGGAAATCACTACTATCTAAGACCTCATCTCCTCATTATGTGGACTCTATGCGGAGATAAAAATGCCCCTGTGGATCCTTCTTGCATTAACTGCCAGCTACTGTAGCTACTGCACGCAGAGCTACGCTGTGTTTTCTGATCTTACACTACTGTGGTTAAGATTTGGGTTCCTTCTGGCATTAAAATGATGATATTTGCTAGTGGGATTTGGTGTGATTCACTGTGCTGAGGGTTACAAATGCCATTATAGAAATGAACAGCACACCAAACTAAAGTGGAGAGCAACTACACAGAGATATTACTAAGGCTGTGATGCTACATTCATGATAAAATACAAGATAAGTTGACCAGCTAGCTTATAACGATGTGTATGATATTTATTACAGTGGGTTAGGGGTTAGGGGTTAGGGTTAGCTTGAAAGATGACATATGACTTGCAGATATTATTATACTCATACATCATCTTCCTGTTTTAGCAACAACCCTATTTTTTTTTATCTTTGAGCACAAAATTAGGTTATTTATCAAAAAATATTTGGCGAGCAGCGCGGCTGGTTAACATTGTCAAAAAAATGAAATGACCTAATATGTGAAAATACACTGGAGGGGGGCTTTAAGAATTCCAGTATGTTACTCCCATGGGCTAGAAATTTAATTAATATTTTGGGGGAAATTTAATTAATTTTTGTGAACATGAGCTACCCTCTCTAAAAAGCCAGAAACCAGAGAAGTAAGTCTCAAGCTTGTGATGCCATAGGCAGTCAAGTCAGGAGCTGCTCTATAGACAATGAATGGGAGACAGTTTTTTTGTGGACCCACAGAATGTTTGTTTTCTTTTTTAAATACCCAAATAAGCTTTATTCTAGTGAAGTGTTCTCGGCTCTGAAACAAAAAATGTTCCCATATACTCAAAACATTCACCTGGCACAAATTTGAGTTATAGTGCTCAAATTTTGGATTTTAGAGAGAGTTGTTCATGTTTGCTCATATTTTTGGACTATTTTAAACCATTGGAATAAAACTGAACTTTGAAAATGGGCATAATTAGTTCCTCTTTGAATTCTGATGCATGTTCCAGAAAATCCATCACAGCTAAAAGCCCAGATTCTTTAACATAGATGACAAACTACTAAAATTAAGCAGCAGTTAACCTCCTCTGGCTAAATGGGACCAGATCTTTGCAGCCAGGTTGTAAAAGCTTGTGGACAGCCCTTGCAGACGAGCTGAAGCTTTTATAGCAACAAATCATTTTGATGCCCATGGTGCTATAATTTGGGCGTCCACATACATTTGGCCATGTATGCTGTATTTTTATGATGTATAATATGGATGTGTGTCCTGAGGGAAAATGGTGGCAATTACACAAACAGATGGCAAACACACTTGTTTTTTGTACGCAGTCTATTAAGATAATTAACACTGTTAATTATGGTTTGTGTGATGGAAACAAAAATAGAACAAGATCTGGGTGGTAAATTAACATATCAGTAACAAACACAGAGCAGCGCTGTGCTGCTAAATGAAGCAAAATACACCAACAGATCTATTTTAGTCACAGTGTTGATTTACTGATTGTTTCTGACTGAAAGCCCGTAATGAGAGTGACTTTTGAATGCCTGAAAGTACTGTTATTTTTGCCTCCTCTAATTGTGTGTTTGTGCGTGCTGCTTCAGGAGAATGGCGTGGAGTTTGAAGCTTGCCTCGTGGCCCAGTGTGACTCGCTGATCGAGGCGCTCACTAGACAGAAAGCCAAACTGCTCACCAAAGTCACCAAGGAGAAGGAGTACAAGCTAAAGGTAGGACTGATTCATTGTTTGGTTTTTATGTCTCCGTGCTGGCTGGAGAAATTATGTTTTCGGGTTGTTTGTGTTGGTCTGATTCTAGTGAATGCAATATCTTAAGAACGCCTACCTGGACTTAACGATGAACTGAGTAGAATTTGGTGGTCAAAGGTCAAGGTCACTGTCACCTTCCGTCCATCTTATTCTCGCGAATGTGATATCTCAAGGCCTTGAGGGAATTTCCTCAAATTTGGCACAAACGTCGATTTGATTAGATTTTAGTGGTCAAAGTGTCAACAGTCAAGGTCACTCTGACTCGGTCTGTCTAATTGCAGTGAAGGCGATATCTCAAATATCTCAAAAACCTTGAGGGAATTTCTTCAAATGTGTCACATATGCTCACTTGGACTCATTGATGATTGGAGACTGATTAGAATTTGGTGGTCAAAGGTCAGTATGACCTTGTGTCCGTCTCATTCTCATGAACATGATATCTTCAAATTTGGATCAAACGTCTACCTGGACTTAACGATGAACTGAGTAGAATTTGGTGGTCAAAGGTCAAAGTCACTGTGACCTTCTGTCCATCTTATTCTCGCGAATGTGATATCTCAAGGCCCCAAGAGAGTTTCTTCAAACTTGGCACAAACGTCCTTTTGGATTCAACAATGAACTGATTAGATTTTAGCGGTCAAAGTGTCAATGGTCAAAGTCACTCTGACCCAGTCTGTCTAATTGCAGTGAGGGTGATAACTCAAATATCTCAAGAAAACCTTAAGAGGATTTCTTCAAATTTGTCACAATTTTTGTTTAGACTCAACAATGACTGAAGACTGATTGAAATTTGCGGGTCAAAGGTCAAAGTCAGTGTGACCTTGCATCCATCTCATTCTTGTGAGTGTGATATTTCAAGAAGGCTTTGATGTAATTTACTTAAAGTTGGCAAAGTTGTCCACTTGGACTCAAGGATAAACTGATCAGAATTTAGTGGCCAAAGGTCAAGGTCACTGTGACCTCACAAAACATGTTTCTGGCCATAACTCAAGAATTCATATTCTAATTATGACAAAATTTCACACAAATGTCTACTAGGATAACATGATGAAGTGATGACATTTTATATCCAAAAGGTCAAAGGTCAACTTCACTGTGACATCATAATGTTCTGCAAAAACACTTTTCTGGCCATTATTCAATGTTATATCTTGGGAACAGAAGGGGAGACATTTGGTCAAATACTGGGTGACACTAACCTTGGGTGTCCATCTTGAAATTGTGCTGATTGTATAGAATATGTAGCTTCTTTGCAGCAACATCCCTACCTGTCAACTGTCATTTCTACATATGAGTCTGGACACACATGGATGTAAACTGTAACTGCAACTTGAGTTGTTCACAAAGGAATACAAACGTCAGACTGTGTGGCTGCATTCCCACCCCAACCTGTTAATAAGCTGAATTTATGATAATTCTTCTGATACCTGTGATAATAAAATACTGTTGAATATGAATGAACTCTGGTTCCATCAACTGGATTATGCAGATTACAGAGTCATCAATAAACAGCAACATGTAACATTTATTGATGGTGTCCAACTGATACTCTACAGGAAACCTTTCAACATATACAAGACACATTGTCAATACAGCAAACACCTCATCTCTCTTCATCAGCTCATTTCTTATCTGACGAGTATAGAAATGAACTCTCCTTTCTTCCCTCCTTTTTTCCATCCTTCCTCCCTCTCCCATGTGAAGCAAATTTGGTGTTACTTGGTTTTAAGTATTTCGTCTTTTGGTCTGTCTGTCTGCTTTATCTACCTGTCTATCTGCTCCTATGAGCCAGAACTGCAGTTATGTGGGCTACCCATGTCCTGCTCTCTCTGTTCTAGCACTTCTTCGTGTAGTTCTCAGTGTATCAGGAACAGCATGATCGTGAGTCAGAAAACTGTGAAACTTCCAAATATCTTTAGGTCAAAAAAGGCTGTTAATCTGTTATAGGAATTAACAAGGTGAATTATGAAAAAGAAAAAAACACAGCAGTTTTGTAAAGCTTTGGAAAACTTGGTTTGAAATATTAAGTGTTTCTCTTTAACATTAAATATTGATATGACTAAATAAGCAACAATTAAGTTAGGAATAAACATTTTTTGTTAAATATAAATAACTCACAAAACAACTAACAAATGTCATCAGATTCAGATTTTGATTATATGCTGTTGAATTCTGATATGTGCATAAATATACCTGACAATAAATACATTAATGCCTAGTTCAAATTAGTGAGAAGAGAACAGACAAATAATAAACAGTCATATAAAATAACCATTTCTTTTTGTAGTCCATAAGTAAGAAGCTGATGAGAAAAATATGTTTCAGTCTCCCTTTTTTTTTAAACTTTCCTCTGTAAATCCACTGCTGGGGTTTTCCCAAGTAGCAGTGTATCACATGGACGCCTGCCCAGCCTCAACGTGCCCACCGACCGACTGACCGTCTGGCTGGTGGCGGGGGAGGAGAGGGGGGTGTTTGGACGGAAGCCCCGAGGACAGCTGTTGTCATTATCTGCAGGCCGGGGATTGAGATTTAGCCAGAGGGCAAAGAGCTGGAGGCTGTGCTGGAGCTGGAACAAGAGAAGAATAGCAGCGTGTAGATGGATGATAAACATTTTGACACAAATGAATATTCAGGACATTGTTTCTGTCTGATAAAATTAACAGGCTTCTATTCGTGGAAGAAAATGGACAAACATTGGCTAAAATGCTTAAAGGGAAATTTCGGTTTATTTCAACCCGTCTCCTATCGTCCTAAATTTGTTTCAAGTCACTAGTGACATAAAAATAATAGTTAGCATGTTAGCCATTAGCCTAGATACAGCCGGGGCGCATAGTAGCATCACACCTGTTGAACGGGCAATTTCCAAGTGCAAAGTTAGTCCCCTAAACAAGCTTTTTTTTTCCACAAAGACCACCTCATATCGTTAGGATAAATGTCAGAGAACATATAGAAAACGACATGTAAACGTGTTGTCTTACCTTACCGGTGTGGTGCCGTGTTTGTTTACCATCTAGCTCTGCGTTCCAAA
>NC_065517.1:16507508-16557514 GCF_006386435.1 Epinephelus moara
CCCACAGAAGAGGAATGCCTCTGTTGCAAGGAATGGGACCGGTTGCAGCCTTATTTTCAAGGTCTGGATGTGACCGAGGACGAGACACCTCCACCTGGAGTAGTATCCAGCTGGGCTTTATCTAGAGCTCGCGAGATTTCAGGCAGGGTATGAGATCGCTGCTTGTTCTCGCGATATTTCGGCCGCGCTTTGGAAAGCAGAGCTAAATGGTAAACAAATATGGCACCACACCGGTAAGGTAAGACAACACGTTTACATGTCGTTTTATTTTTACGTCACTAGTCACTTGAAACAAATTTAGGACGATAGGAGACAGGTTGAAATAAACTGAAATTTCCCTTTAAGCTCAAAACCAAAATTTGTCAGCGCAGTAAAGCAGCTGATGATGCTTAAAACTGTTGCATCAGACGTCCAGTGCTGATTATGATTTCCAAGAAATTAATAATATGGCATGTAACACAGATAGAAGAAAGATAAAAACATAAATGAGTAAAATAAGGAGGTACTGTACTGCATTTTTAATAATACGCTTGTATAAAACCTTTCGAAACAACGCTCTAAAGGGCCTTACATGAGGAAAAACGAAAATAAAATATTTACCCAGAAATAAGATAAAAACAATTGAATGAAAAAAAAGAAAAAACCCACATAAAACATGGTGGAACCAAATTAAAAAACGAAACTCTGGGGTGAAACACCTTAATGACCGGTATACACTGTGTGATTTTGGGACGAAAGATGACCATCATGGGAAAAACGTGGTGATATCTTTGGTCGTGGCTCTAAAACGATGGTCTTACATCGCACTGTGAGACAGGTTCAAGGACGGCCAGTTGATAGTACAGAAATCCATTTACTCACACTCAGCCAACCGACTTTCTTCCATGAAAGAGGACAGCCAGTCAGCCAGTAACAGGCCCATTTCTTTTTCTAATGTTGTGATTGGCTGGATACAAACAAATATTAAAAAAGCTTTGGGTCTAGAGGTGTTTGTATGGATAGAATAGAGCATTTCAATAAGAACTCAAAGCTGTGTTTATCAGAGCTGGTGCACTATGAGTTCTTTTTTGATAGCATGTATGTACAGTATATATACAGTAGCTTTGTATCACCATCACAACAATGACGACACTCCTCTTATTCCTTTTTTATGTCTTTAAAAACTCCGCACTACATCACAATTTGGCAGAATAATATTGAGTTCTATTTAAATGGCGTATATGGTCATAATGTGCAGATTTAATTTTAGCCAGGAATCTTCACACATTAGTTGCAGTTTTCACACTACACCCACAACACCCAAAAACACAATACAACTTCTTCATAAATGAATTATGGGACTGAACACAGCTTGTGTTTGTACTTGGACCACTTCAAGCAAAATGTAAGTTAGGCACTTCTGAGAAAGAGGAAGTGTGCTGCATTTAATAGTGCCAGTGGAAGGAGCAGATTTATAAAAGATGATCTGTTTCAGTGGATCTTCATATGATCTGACTGTGAACTCACCCTTTTTTTTTTTTTCAAAAGCACTTACAAGCATTTTAATCGGTTTATACAGCACAGCTCTGGCCAGACACAAACCAAAAAATGTTAAAAAAAATAAAAAATCTAAAGACTGTCTCTACACCAGGAAAGGCAGATGTTTCTGAGTCACCAAAGCCTGAGCCTAATCCCTTAAAAGCGACATATTTGGTTTACGCTTTCAAAGAACAGACATCAATTCTCACTGTATTTATCTGTGTTTGAAGCATATGTGGCAGGTTGTAACAAAAATATGAAACTTTTCAGCTGATTCTGACATTTTTACTGAAAAACTGTCATTGTAACCAGTATTTTTGCCACAGTTGTGGTTCCAGTTAGTGTCAGACTGATATGTGGGTTGAGAAAGTTGGAAAGTAGATACATATTCCATATTGATGGCTGACTAAGCGAATGTTACACAGTGTACCTGCTTGTGTAGGCACATCACTGCCCATCACCGCATACAGTCACAGGGAAAGAAACTTTTTCATATGTGCAGTTTACATGGTGGCAGTCATATAACATAGAAGTAATATGTGTGTCAGTGTGAGGGCCTCATCACTAAGAGTCTGGCCTCACCTCAACCATCTCTCTGGATGCCCTGCCTCTTTTTTTTTTAGCAGTATGTTAGGCAGGGCTGCTCCCTATTCCTGAAAGCAAAACTACATACTCAGGCTGTCCTCATGTGCTGTTCGATGACCCCAGCATGAACCAGCATTTGTTTATAATCCACGTAATCATGAGCCAGTAATTCAAATATAACCCACATAATCAGGAAAGCTGCGATCACATGACCAAAGTGCTGACGAGAGGAAAGAAGGAAGTAATATAAAGGCAGGTTGGGGTGGTGGATGGGTCAAACAAATATAGGACTTTCCCTTAGGAGACAGGTGTTAGTGTCCAGTGTGAAACCAAGTAAACTTTATTCTTTTATAATGAATTGTTTTAAGGCACGTCATCAGTAGTTAGAAAGAAGTGAGCTTACCAGACCTCTGTTGCTCGCTTCTCTAAAGGAATGCATGGATTCACTGAATAAGAGAGATAAATACCTTTGGTTTGGTTTTGTACTTTAATTTTGACCTTTTCTTAAAAACAAAAACAAAAAAAACTGTTCATTTTCAGTCTGAGAATAGAACTGCAAAGCTCAATCAGTGGACTTCTTTTAATAACCTAGCTGGTAGGAAACCAAACACCAATCCTGCCCAAATCTAATTCAAACCTCAACCCCTGAACCAGGTTTTAACCCCCAAACTGACCAGTTCATTGTCCTAATTTTCCCTAAATATACTCACTTCCACCTTGCCTCACACAAAAATATACCCATGGTCTAAAACTACTCTAAAGGCTCTAACTTTGTCCTTGCAAAGATAGATGTTCAAGAATGCACGAACACATACACAAGGCTGTAGGTTTTGTTTAAACATTGGCGGGGTACACATATGAAACAGGGGGTTTTAAGGCATCAAACACTTACTTTCCTGCATCATGGTGAATTTTATATTCACCAATTTATGGTGTAAATGTCTTTAACTTTGTCAAAAGCAGCAGTCCACTGCTACTTTAATGTTTTTATAGCAAATGCTCTAAATATTGAGGGGGACGTGTCCCCTGCGGCTCTCTGGTAATCTACGCCTATGCACACAAAAACACACATA
Organism: Epinephelus moara; assembly: GCF_006386435.1. NCBI lineage: Eukaryota > Metazoa > Chordata > Actinopteri > Perciformes > Serranidae > Epinephelus > Epinephelus moara. The sequence goes on from NC_065517.1 coordinate 16,510,685, forward strand.
CACACACTGTAGTCTTAGCCATAATACCTCAGATGATGGATTTATTTCTCACAATATCATACAGATGGGTGTGAGTCAGAGTTCTTCTATGAATGAGATTAGGGTTCATCAGATCTCAGTCATTGAAGTCAGAAGCCAATTCTGTCTTTTTTTTGGACAGTTTTGTGCTGTTTATTAGTGTCTTTAAATTGACCATTGTTTCACAAAATGCAAAACGAGAGTTTATCTTTAAGACTTTACTTACAGACAGCAGAAACATTAACTGCACATTTAAGCATTAGCTTTAAAATTTCGTTCATAAGTGTAGCGGTGTATTGATAGTTGATGAAATGGGTGTACTACTTGGTAGATAGGTAGGTTACAGAGGAAGGAATAGGTATACTGTCATATATATTCCGAATACTTTTTGGCTGATAGGTGTGTATACTGTAAACGGGCAGAGAAAGAGGTCGGTATAACTGCATTTACCCCCTACTACACCACTGTGAGGACATACACATAACAAGCATGCCAAGCGTTTGTGTTCCTATATATGTCATTTTTACACCTTTAATACTGTATATAAATCCCAACATCACATTTTTTGTACTACACCATGCCAATGAAAAAAATGGATAGTATTAATGCAAAATATTGCTCTAACATGAACTGACATGTGGTTCTGAGTGTGATGAAGAGGCATGTTCGCATTGTGTCTGGTATCTCAAATCTGGGCTTGCATAAACATGTTTCAATATTCGCACCCTCAAATTCATTTCAGATGCATGTGGAACATATTAAAAAAGCCCTTCATCCAGGCCTGCAGGAGCATGTGGGAGGGAGCTGACGGCACGTCTCAGCGGGACTGAAGGAAATTGAAATAAATCTCGAGATTTACTCTGGCTTCACGCTTCACACTTCATGTTGTTTACACAGGAGATAAGAGCAGGGTTTTAGCCAGGCTGAATTGAAAAGCAAATTTTGTCCTGGTAAATAATTTGAATGTGTGGATTTTTTGTTATAAGTGAATTCCAGCTGCATGACAGTGTTAACAAAGATACAGGATTTCTACAATTGTCCCTTTAATGAACTTTTATTGACCTTTGATTCACTTAATCCTCCTAATTCTAAATCCTTGAAGAAAACCCAACAAAGACAAAGCTCTGAACCAAATCCTTTCACATATACACAACCAAATATAGAAAGTGTAGAAGAACCCAAAAAGCTGCTTCACTAATTCAAGACTCAAGCTACAAATATTATGATTCTGATTTAAACTTGTGATATTCTGGAGACATGAGTTCAAGATGCAGCTGGGGGGAGGAGAGTGTCTGGTTTGGGGACCTCAGAATTGCATCCTTGTTTTTTGCAGATGATATGGTGCTTTTGGCTTCATCACACCGTGACCTCCAGCGTGCACTGGGGCGGTTTGCAGCCGAGTGTGAAGCGGTTGGGATGATGCGTCACTACCTTGATGTCTGTCTTGATGCCCCCTCTGGGTTTGGAGAGTTAGTGCCTCAAGCAAAAGAGTTCAAGTATCTTGGGGTCTTGTTCATGAGTGAGGGTAAAATGGAGTGTGAGATGGACAGACAGCTTGCTTAATGTCTGCAGTGATGCAAGTGCTGCGCTGGACTGTTGTGGTGAAGAAGGCAAAGCTCTCAATTTCCTTGTCCGTCTATGTCAAAACTCTCATGAGCTTTAGGTAGTGACTGAAAGAATGAGGTTGTGGATACAAGTGACTAAAATAAGTTTCCCCCTAGGGTGGCTGGGCTCAGCCTTAGAGATAGGGTGAGGAGCTTAGACATCCGGAGGGAGCTCAGAGTAGAGCCACTGCCCCTTCATGTCTAAAGGGGTCAGTTGAGGTTCAGGCATTTGATCAAGATGTGTCCTGGATGCCTCCAGTTAGAAGTTTTCCAGACACGTCCAACTGATAGAAGGCTTGGGGTCAGACCCAGAACACGTTGGAGGGATTACATGTCTCATCTGGCCTGGGAACGCCTCAAGATCGCCCAGGAGGAGCTGGAAAGCGTTGTTGGGGAGAGGGGCGTCTGGAATACTTTGCTCAACCGCAACCTGGCCTAGGATAAGCGGATGAAAATGGATAGATGGATGGATGAAAATATAGTAAAGCTAATTTTTCTAGCACCTTTTTACACTCTTAGACATAGGGTTACAAATGGGTTCTTCCTAAAGGGCTTAGGTTCTACCCAGAATGACCCTGTCTTGAATAAAGAGTTCTTTGAGGGTGTAAGACTTTTCCATTCAGAGCTCTATTCATCCGAAGAACCCCTTTTCTTCAGCTTAGATTGTTTTGATCCTCTTTCATTTGACTCTTCATGCTTCTCATTTTTCAGTTTATACAGCAGTTGACAGGTGAATAATTAACTGTGGTCTCATTAACCATCAAATAAATGATGGGCCTAATTTCCAAGACTCATGCTAATTAACTCTCTGATTCATTTAGGCGGCCATTGGTTAACTGTGTAATTAATTATCTTGGATCTGCCAACATCATAAGGCGTTTTCTGTCTTATCTCACGCTTAACCTCAGAAAAGTTGTATTTGTCACATGCATATATATATGTACATGAGCAATACATACGTGTATCAGGTGTGTTTTGAGTAGATAATTAAAGATCTCTGATCAGCTGAAATCTGGTGCAGGTGTTACTGTATGTAAACAAAAGGCTAATAAGGCGGTGACAGTTCGCTGAGTTTCAATTAGCCTAGAACGACTGGTTGTGACACCCGTCCAAATCTCATTTCCGTGCTGCTCAGAGTTCTGCCAGCAGATAGCATGTGATGTGTGTGTACGAGTGAGTGTGTGTGTGTGTGAGAGAGAGAGAGAGAGAGAGAGAGAGAGAGAGAGAGAGAGAGAGAGAGAGAGAGAAAGCGACGAAAAGGAGAGACGCATTCAAAGAGCTACAGAGTGAGAAAAAAGTCACATTGGTCTGTTGATGGTTGATAACGTGCTTTGTTAAATCCTCACCTCACCTTGATCTGATGTGAAACATGTTGACACAGGGTTACTGCTGGCGATAGTGTGCCAGGAATACTATGGGATTTTTAAAGACGTCTTGCTGTCAGACAGTTTTTAATTTCGGCACCTTTTATCCTGTCTGTTTTGAGTGCCAGTCATTGAGTCACCGGGGCTGAGTTCAGCCTCCAAAAAAAGAGGCAAAATGATTAAACAGAAACGGTTGTGCGTTGAACTCCCTGTGTGTCACAAAAGCACACTGGCTTTTAAGATGATGGGGTTTAATTCAATTCAATTCAATTCAATTCAATTCAATTCAATTCAATTCAGTTCAATTCAAAGAGGCTTTACTGTCATGAGAAACATACGTTAACATTGCCGAAGCAAGCATCAAATAATAACAAAAAATATACATACAATAAGTAAAGATCTACTATAATTTAGTTTGTATACACGTTGCTGTTGGCATGGTTACGCATCAGTTTTGCCGAAAAATCCTGTTACATTCAGGCAGATGTGTGGGTCTGTAGGGGTTGGTTAGGGCAAATCGAATTCCCCTCCCCATGAAAATTGGTTAGAGTGGACACAAAGTCAGACTGAAGATGGAAAGAAGATGATGGTCTCTTAACGAGTTGACAGTTCTGTCTGATATCAGCAAATGTTGCTGCCGATTGGGTAACACCGCTGACACATCCACCAAATGTGAGAAAAGGTACCTCAAATCCTGTTGCACACTGTTTTTACACCGTTTCGAGGAAACATGTTGTTTATCCCGGAAACCATGGCAAAACAGTGGACACCGTTTTCAGATTGAAGGTGCCCCTGTTGTTCCAGCCAGTTCCAATCACCTGATCCACACCTATCTGCACACCTGCTCCACATCCCCTCATGACACTCCTGGTTTACTGGATACAACACCATGCTGCCTGAGGAAGAGCGCCAGGTAGCTGCCAGTCCGAGCTTTCTTGCTATGCTATTAGATGCCTGAATTTGTCTCATATAAGCACATTGAGTTTTCTGAATTCTCCTTTGTCCTTTGTGTTTCTGCTGAAAGATTTGGGAAGGCTTTTTCCATTGCTTCTGTGGGCTCCAATATATGAACCAGCCCATTTCCACATAAACCATGCCAGATCATAGTGTTTCAGTCCTAGAAATGTCTATGGTTTCAGTCATTTTGCCTGCAGTTTCTGACCTCTGGATGCCCTTCGGACAGTAAGCCTTCCAGCGTATGCCCCTTTGGACGTTGTGACTTGTTTTTGCTGGCTGTGATCCATTTGGTGCTGTGGCTTGCTGCTGTGTTTTGGCGAGGGCGTTGAGTCCTGGTCAAATGAGGTGTTTGCAGCATATAAGGCAGTGGGTATGATGTTGAATCTCCATCAGCTGATAATCAAACAGCAGCAAGTGACAGAGATGCTGCGATCAACCTTAATTTATCAGAGCTTGTGAGTTGGCAATGACACCAGAGAACCTCTTCTACTTGGATTCAACCATGATAAGCTGTGTGTGAAAACACTGTTTATATTATTTATGATACTGTTGGCACATTTAATATTTTGATTACCACTGTGAGTGCTGTACAGAGCTGACTGGCACTGGGTTCTGGGATTAGTCCTAAAGTCAGGAAATATCAGGGAATATGACACTTTACACAAAGTTTATCTAATATATATTGTATATGTTTGAAAAAACATTACAGAAGCCTTGTTCTATAAGACAGCTTTAAACAAGTAATTTCTCTGATCTGTGTCTTTGTCTCAGGTGGTGCGTGACCAGATCACCCACTGCACCATGAAGCTACGTCAGACCACCGGTATGATGGAGTACTGCCTGGAAGTCCTCAAGGAGAACGATCCAAGTGGATTCCTCCAGGTACTGACACACTGTTTTCGTGTGTGTGAGAGATTGTATGAGTGTAGGAACACGTCATGTGCATGTCTCCTAATGTAGGTTGTCACAAAGCTACTGAATGAAGAAACAACTATCAAATACAGTTTCACTAATTTTGGTGAATATCTCCTTTTAATTGAAAGTTGCAAGCTCTCATATCTTATGTTACAGAGTGCAAAACTTACCTGCTTTGTCCTAAAAAACAACAACCTTGCTTTAAGCTGTGTGTCAGTGTGTTTATAAGATAGTCCAAAGGGTTAAACACTTTGCACAACACCACTTTTCTCACATATAATCCTTCCGTTTGTATGAAAGATTCAAATTAATAATAACTATATAGCACCTTTCTAAGCACAAAGTGCTTTACAACAGTGGTTCCCAACTGGTGGGTTGCGAGTCCATTCTGAATGGACCACAAGTGACTCGCAAACATGCCAAGTTTGAATAAAATACCACACTTTATTTTAAAGTGTTGTTTCCTGCTGTAGAGTTAGTGACTAACGGACAGCTACTTGACAGAGACAGCAAACTATCTCAACAACAGGGCCAAACACATGTATGACACTGACTATATCAAACTTTGTGGTCTTGTAGAACTAATAACTGAGGACAAATCTGGACCTCATGGCTAGACCAGTTGGGAACCACTGCTCTACAACAAAAACAAAGCACATTTAAAAACATAGGAAATGAAAAAACTAAGAGCCAGAAACTAGGCACATACTAAAACACAGAGTAAGATGAACTAAAATGTCAAAAAACATGAGTGAAATCACCGAAAAGCCGAAAAGCAATCCACCCTTTGTCAAGCCCTGCCCATGGTCCCGCCCCCCTTGGTTACTGTTGCTGGGTTTGACAAGCCAAACCTTGTGGGGGTTCATTCCCACAGGAAACAATGGAAAATACCGGGTATCTAACTTTCTCATAATTCGAACTGAATCGATCATTCTGTCCGGTGTCAGTGATAGAGAACAAAAGTGGCTACAGTTGAGTGAACGGGCATTACATGACATATCCGAAAAAGTTGAGTGAACGGGCATTACATGACATATCCGAAAACATGTGAAAATCGTTGTTTTGTCCTGATGTCTGACGGTAGCCATAGCCACTAACGTGAGCTGCTGGTTGCTAGCTCTCTCGCTCGTGTTGTCTCCACAGACTTACCCCTCGAGTCTGTCAGTGAGTGGAATAAAAACTACTCTGAGAATAAGTTCTGGGTATCTCGAGTCACTGTTGCAGACGCCCCAGGCACACCTTTTAACCATGTTAGTAATAATAATATAACTCACTGATTTATCCGAGTTTGCCAGCTAGAAAGCTCTGCGTTTCACCGTGATGCCATTAGCAACGAGCTTGGGAGAACACAGCCTGGGGCGGTGTTTGACGAACCCCAGTAAGTTAGCAACTGTTGCTATGGGGAGGAGCACTCTGGTTGGTGGGTCAGCAGACCAATCAGAAGGCCAACAAAGGGTCAATTCTAAAGAAAGTGTTTTTTCTTAAGAGACAGAGTTTGTAGTCCTGATCTCCTCGGGCAGCTCATTCTAAAGTCTAGAGGAAAATTAAAGGCTATTAAAGGGTAAGTTTGGGATTGTTTTTATCTGTTTATTATTAACAGTGTCCCTGAAGCTACTTAAACCAAATCTATGAATTATATAAAAGAAAATTAAGTGGGGTTCTATGAAGCAGAGGCATTAGTGATATCATGCTGTGGCCAAATGAATTCATTCCTGGTTTAAGTCTCTTTAGGAGGGTTTGCTGATCATCATAAAAACATAAACTCCTCAAGTTAAAACTTAACTTTCACAGATCATATAAGACAAACATAGTATGGGGTCTTACTGGAAATAAAAAAATCTACTTTTTCTTCAGTATTTACAACCAAAATTGTAACTGTGAAAGTTGAAAGAAAGACGGAAGCATGAAACTTAAGAGGAGAAATCAGCTTTGCAGGGAGCCTATGATGTGTGTGAAGCCTGCACAGCTAGAACGCTGCACAGTCAGAGGAGGAAGACACAGAATAACAACACACACGCCTGGAACACACACACACGCACACACACACACACACCAACACAGGATGCATCCGATTTACTAATAGTGCAACTGATCTATTTTTAATTGACCCGACATGTTTAGTTATCAGCCGGCCCAGATGCTCAGCGGCTGATCGATAGTTATTGATCTGCGTATTGTGAGGTCAAATTGAGAAAGGTCAGATGTGACATGTGCACCTGCTTAGAAGAAAGATGTAAGAGTGCTGCTCTCATGTTCTGTGTGGGGTCACACAGGACACTTAACATTGTTTTATCAGCCTGATAACATCATGACACACAATTGTTTTATTCATTACTTATAAACATGATTCTAAACTGATGATATGTTTCGGTACAAAAATGTCACATTACTTCTCTTTGGAGTCTTGGCTGTAAAAATATGGTCAAATACAAAAGATTTTTATTTGTGATTGATATTGACGTGACTTTTTATGCTGCAGTTACTCCTCCAAATGCCAAAAATCTATTTGGATTTCCTTTTTTATACCTCCCTGGTGTCTAATTGACCCAACATAATTAACTTGATTATGCACAATAATATACCATAAATTTCTTTGTCAGTGGATTTCTTCTTGGCAAACAAAAGGAATATACAATGTATTTGTTCATGGAGAGTTAACCATTTGAAACCTGAGCAAATCGGCATTTTTTTTTTTTAACATGGGAAGAAGGCAATTAGCAATATTAGAGGAAATAACTAAAAAAATTGGCAAGAAATTTGTAAAAATAGACAATAAAAAAGAAATAAATAAAGTTGAAACAAAAAACAAACAAAGAAAGAGTGTTTTGAAGTTATAATCATTCTGTAACATAATTTTAAAATGTAATAACAATATTTATAAATAAAGTTTTTCCCTAGTTTTTTCCCCCCCAGTTTTTTAAAAATAATTTTCTAAATCTACTTTTTTTTTTTTTTTTTTTTTTTTTTCAATTTGTAGGACATTTCTTGCCAAGTTGCTCACTGCCTTTTCTCACCTATGTTTTTTAAATAAATTGCACCAATTTTCTCAGGATTCAAAGGTTTAAATACTGAAAGGCATCTGAAAACAGCCCAAGAAAAGTGATGTCGCTCCAGGTTTCAGAGGGTTAATATAACATCTGCAAGCCCAGGTTGTGGCATCATGAAGGTCACCACTTAAAGACTTTGACACATATTGGGTTTTAATAAGATTATAAGGAGAGTAAAAAATATTATTATTGTTATATATTATAATTATTATTTGTGCACAAACAGCAGTGGTGTGTGTGGGACCCCAAACAGCCAGTATCAAGGGTTAAAGTTCACATTATTTAAATAATTTAATAATTTCCCCAGTTTTAATCCTGTGTCCCTGTGTTATTTGATCATTGTAATATGCCAAAGATTTTTCAAAAAAGTCTTTCTCTTTCTGTGAAGCAGTTTCAACTGTTTGATGACTCATTCTGCACTCAGGGATGTTTGCAAAAGTTCATGCACTCAAATGAGACTTTGGGCGACTAGCCAGCCACACTGGTCAAATAAGGCTGCACTTCACCAATGTGGGTCGGACTAGCAAAACAGAGCAATATGGAAAGAGATAGGAGAGAAGCGTGTTGATCAGTGGGCAAAACTTTTGCTTTTATTTTCAAAACAATGTGGTCTAACTCTCACCCTCATTGTCCTGATCCTATGATGAAGGAAGTGTGTGTAGATCCAGCAGTCCACTGTAGCTCTGTATCATGCTAAATTCTAAGCATGTCCACTTTTCAGCGGTCCAATCAAATGATTTAATGTAAATCCCTCTTCTGTTCACTGCTCAAATATTCTGTTTCACTGGGAAATACATCACAGCACAGAAGCTAAAGACGCTCCAACATCTGTTTCATAGGGAAGTGGCAAAGAAGGTAAAACACAAAGATATACAGGAAGTAAAAACATTAACCATATGGTTTTATAAACGTATCCAACCCCTGAGCTATGCTTGTTTCAATTTTTATTGAATGATAGGAAATGAAATTTGAGCATCTCTGCTTCAGTTGTAAATCATAGCTCTTCCTGGAGAGAGATAGCAAGAGAGAAATAGAGTAAGGTGAAGGAAGAGATGAAATAAAGATCAAAGACGCTCCTGAGGGACACGCGCGTGCACGCACACACACACACACACACACACACACACACACACACATCCCCTCGCTTCCATTTCATCTGAATATTTTATATCGTATTGATTATGTGCTTCTTTATGGGTTGCCAACGACTAAATCCTAACTAGAGTCTCTTAAGGAATCAAAGGTGGATACCAGTGTTAGTCAGTTCAGGAACATCTGCAAATATAATGCAGTTTGACCTGATCTGAAGTGAAGCTAAATGAAGCAGTTTCTAATGCTTGAGGATGAATTCCCAAATACTAGACTCGTTTTTTTCAAGAAGATGGCATCCCATTTTCTTGCAGCTGAGTGTAGTTTAATGTAATGCATTCACTTAGTTTTTATTTTCCTGAGGCAGTGAAGCTCCTACCAGCAGAAGAGAGGTCTAATTCTTAGCCTTAAATATTTGAACTGCACTAATGCCTGCCTCATTTCACTTGTCAGACACAATATAATAAGGCCAGGCTAATGGAACTGATCCCTGCACAGAGGAGCTGCTCTGTATGCAGGGAGGGCATCGCAGCCATGCAGGTGTATTTAAATGTAGATATTGAATGCAGGTGTTGTAATTTCCTGTTTCTTTGACTGTCTTTTTTTTTTTTTTTTTTTTTTTTACGTTTATCTCCCATCACTGTGTACATGTGTGTTTTAATAGCTGCACACCTTAACTTGTGTATGTGTTTTGCAGATCTCAGATGCTCTGATCAAGCGGGTGACATCGTCTCAGGATCAGTGGGTGAAAGGGGCCCTGGAGCCAAAAGTAGGACCCGAGTTTGACCTCACCCTCAACACCGACTCGCTGCTCCAGACCATCCTGCAGCTGGACTTCTGCCAGGGCAAAGGTGAACACACAGGGGCACACACTTTCCATTCAGCTTGCAGGTTTAATTCCTATTTTAGGAGTCATTTTACAGCTACATGTGAGTTTTGACTATATGGATCCCTCAGAGCAGTGGTTCCCAGCTGGTCCAGCCACGGGGTCCAGATTTCTCTTTAGTCATAAGTTCAAGGTCCACACAGTTTAATACATTCAGTGTCATACTTTTGTTTGGCCATGTCATTGAACTAGTTTGCTGTCTCTGTCCAGTAGCTGTCCATTAGTCACTCACTCTACAGCAGAAAATGGCACTTCAAAATAAAAGGTGTGCCCCAGAAATTCACCATACTTCAAAATAAAGTATGTTTTTTACAAACTCGACATGTTCGTGAGTCACTTGTGATTTATTTAGAGTAGACCCGAGACCCACCGGTTGGGAACCACTGCCTTAGACTGTATATTATTTAATGTGTTTCTGTGCTAAATATGCCATTTATTCTAATTTCAATTATTTTTTTCCTTATATACCTAATTGTATTCTTAACTTAACAACATTTGTTGTATTTAAAGGAGTGCTCCATCAGTTTAGTATTGATCTCTTGAAAATGGGGGGTGTTATAAGAGACAGACTGAAAAAGAAATGTATTTGAGACTCAGAGATCTTAATTTATAGTTGAAAGTAGGGCTTTGAGCACCAATAACACTGGATCCTACATTTCCCATAATGCAACTCAATTGTGTCATAAACATCATATTGTTTAGAAAAGTGGTTCCCTTAGTGGGTCGCGGTCCAAAAGTGAGTCGCAGGTCCATTCTAAATGGACTGCAAGCGCCTTGCAAACAACCCGTTATTTTTAAGTACAGTGGATTTCTGGCACAGAGCTTTTATTTTGAAGTGCTGTAGAGTAAGTGACTAACGGACAGCTACTTGACAGACACAGCAAACTAGCTAGAAGGCATGGTCAAATGCCAGTATGATGCCGAATGTAATAAACTGTGTGGACTTTGAACTAATGACTAAGGAGAAATGTGGACCCCGTGGCTTGACCAGTTGGGAACCACTAATTTGGACTTTAATTACATGCAACCAAGTTGGAAAAACAGAGTCTGAAATATCATAAATTTCTTACCATGAATATTGTCAACAAGCACTGACTGACAGTTACATTTAAATAAAATCCCAAATTAACGCTAATACAATGGATTCTGTTCATTTTAAAGGAGCTGTATACAGTTTGTATCTGGTTAGATATAAGAATAACAGGAGGTTTTTCCTGTATTTCTCATTCTGTCTAAATTGCACCTATTTTATGAAAGCACACAGATTATTCTCTCAGACTTATAAAAGCTTGCTCTTGAACCACAGAAGACTTTTTAAAGCTGTTTTCAAGTAGTACCCCTGATTACTCCTCATGATGAGTAAACTGAACTCCAAGCGTAAAGTCAGTTGAGTACCCCTAAACGAGCTCTATAAATAAATCAACTTGACATGCCCCTTGATGAAATAAGTGATAACCAATAAACAACATTTAGTCACCCTCTATTTTGCTTCTGTGCTTTCTTCAAGATGTACAACAATGTACACAACTGATTAACTATTCTTCCACTGTTGCTGCCGAGCAGCCACTTGACATGCATGAGTAAACACAGCGTCCTTTACATTACCTCTGCTGCAGTCTCAGAGATTACCCAGATGTATTGTTAATGTACATTAAATATGTAATCAGCACAATGCATGTTTTATTTAAATACTGCTCCACTGAGGCATGTAAAGCTCAGGTGTTTTGTTTTGCAGACGTGGATTCAACCTTAGTAAAACACTAAGTAATACGGCATTTATTCAAAATGCATTGTGATCCATTACCGATATTATGAAGTCATGCCTCTGATTGAGTTGTACTTGAAGAGTTATTTCTCTAATTTGAGCTCCAGTTAAGCGAAACCAAATACGCATGGATGTAGAAGATTTGGTCATCCCCTCTCTGTTCAATAAGGCCAGTGGCACAGAATCCATCTGTATGTTTCGTCACATTCAAATCTCACTGATCTTACAGAACAAAGCCATAGAGTTCAGAGGTACACCATTTGATCCTATGTCTTTGAATTTCAGTCTTTGACATCCTGAGCTGCAACAAAGTTTCAGAAGTGCTCTGGTTCACAGCCTGAAATTAGTCACCATCATTACTACATACCAACATTCATCTGAAATGAATGAAGTGCTCTGGATTATATTTTTTTCAGTAAATCTTGATGCCCTCTGTAAATCAGCAACTACTTCTAAACTCAACTAATTGGTACCAGATTATATAGTTCTCACCAGGAAACTTCCAAAGAAATTATTAGAAAATGACAGACTCATGAAATAAACATTACCCTTTCCCAACATAAAGGTCTAAATTACAAAGCATATATTTATTTGGGTAGCTGGCCTATAGTCAAATTTAGGTTTGATGAGATATACCAGAAGTAGCTAAAAAATATCCATTATGTGTTAGCTTTTATGTTAAACCCCTCAAATTCCTAGATGTCAGTGTCTCCAATGGTGGCTACAACCCTATTTAAATTTTTGTTTAGAAATATTGCTTTGTATTCTATTTTTGTTGTGTACACTTTATCACATAAACCCTAGGATACATCACAAAACAGCTAAAAAACATTTTATTCCAACCGCAAAAAACAAAATTTTAAGTTTTAGTTTTCTCTATCTAATTTGTTATCACAAGGAGTTGTAATAGTAATATTTCTTGTAATATTTTATGCTTCACACTTGGTATGAAAAAAGGGTAAAGATAAGGATTTGTCATATAAACATCTTACTTTTGAATCTCAGCAATTAACTTTGTCAGTAAAATGTAGAATATGAACTCTTAAAAAAGGGGCAACTCATGTCCAACCAAAAGAATACCCTGAAATTCCAACTTATCAAAACAAAAATTCTGTTTCTGGGGTGAAACAAAATTTTTTTAAGGATTTATATGTATGAAAAACAGTGATTTATAAAATATTTCAATTGGCTCTCATTTTTTTAAACTTCTAAACTTGCCCTGTGCCAAGAAAGCACCGTTGTCCCAGACATGAATTTACAGCTACGGATGGTCAAAAAATCTGTTAGAAGCCTTTAAATGCCTTCAGATTTAAAACTAACAACATGCACTGATAACATTAGTGTAAAAATGTACTGCTTCAATCATCTTTGTTTTAAAAACGTTTTTAGTGAAAATGTTAGCCCTTTAAAGATCTCAGAATTTGTCAACTCTCTTTTTTACAATAATATAATTTAATTATGCATAAAAGGACTCACTTCCTGGTTACCAATAAGGCAGGAATATTGCTAAAGTACTGGTAAGCTATATATATATTTTAAAATAAATAATTGCGGTCTTTTCAAAACAATAGATATTTGGGTCAAAGCCTCTGTTGTGTCCTAATATGCAGATGACACTACATTTTATATTGATGAAACTTTGTACGAAGTTTACATTATCTTTCAAAATAACTTATCAGTAAGAGCTTTTCTGATATAAGAAGTGAATTATGATGACCTGCAAGTCAAAAATATATGATGAAAACCACAATGTTTACATACCAATTCACTGTGTATGTTCAGTATGTCATGACGTTGGTCTCTTCTCTTTATTTTGGTGATACAGCACACGCTCTTCAAAGCATCAGTGAATACAGACCTCTTGTCATGTTTGTAATGCAATCAATGTAAATCTCTCCACTGGTCTCACTGTCAGTTACAGCTGCTTTATATGCCATCTTCTGTTTAAGTGCTCTTGTATTAAAACATCCAAACCAACATCATATTTCCAGATGTGCAGGAGAGTCCGTTAATGAAACAAATGCAGGCAGCAGACAGTGGTGAGGCTGAGATGGAGACAGAAAGCCCCGGAGGTATTTCAGAGACTCTACTTTTCACAGTGAACCTCTGTTTTCCTCCCTTGAATTTATATCTGTTACTCCTTCCTCGTCCCTCAGCCCCTGACTCTGGTTGGAAACTCACCGGTCTTTTTGTCCCCCACAGCGTCTACCTGGTCTCCTTCCTCTGCATGGTTTTTGTTTTCCAGCTCCTCTCCAATGAATGGCACGTCTGCAAAATAGTGCTGCCTTCACTGGAACACTGGAACACAAAGTTTCCAAAAATCACAGAAACTTACAGAAATTTGTTGCCTGAAGTACTTCTCTGTTTCTCATGCTAGTCTTTGCTTCTTCTTTTTTTATCTAAATTATATATATTCATTGAGCTTTTTGAGCTTCATTGACCTTTTTGAGGGAATGTGTATTAAACATCTTCCCATATTTTTTTCCCCCTGACTGGGAAAATAGTTATAAATTAAATTGCAGAATGTTTCTTGTTATATAAAATAAATAATTAAGCTAAATAATGCAATGCATTTTTAGTGAAATATGTAAAAAAAATTGGATTTGAAACATAGCATAAACAAAACAAAAACATTCTGCTGAAAAGAGTTAATACAAATTATGAAAATAGCATCTAAATATAATATATTTTACTGTATATAAATATATAATTAATTCAAATTAAGAATATTTGTTATCAATATCATATCAAATCATTATCTTGTGGCTGAGCATGAGTCAAAGAACTACTTTGTCTACAAATGCTGTGAAGAATATTGAATTTAAATATTAATATTAATAAAGTGAGTCTATACACTGTATACTGCATCGCTCCTACAATGTTGTTCCCTCTGTCATGACTGCTGCCTTTCCTCTGTGTCTTCACCACGACTTATTTTGGTCTAGAAAGATCAGATAACAAAGAAACGATGAATGAAACAGATTTCATCACCCTGAGATCTCCACTCGTATGTGGTTATTTTTACCCAGTTTTTGTTGTTAGTGTTTGTTTCAGCTCCTTTCTGGAATGCAGTTGTGTCCTGTTTGTTAGCACAAGTTTTATCACCATCAGGGTTAGACGGATATGTCTTTTTATGAGAAAAATTCTTTGATATGATGTTGGTTCCTCCCTTTCTTGGCTTCTGTAACCAGCTGAGAATTCTGACCTGAATCAAGCTACTAGCTAATTTGGTAGTTTGTATCTAAAGATACATATCATTTGAGGGGTAAGAAATAAGCAAAGTAGTGTTCAAATAATTGCTGCTGGAAGCTTATGCAACATCCAGTAGTCTTTGAAGCTTATATCAGTCTAACCCTATGCACCACTGCTACCTCAATAAGTGTATAACGTCCTCACATCGCCTGTTTAAAGCCTCCACTGATGCCCAGCTGTTGCCCTGTAAATGAACCCGGAGGTCTTTCACCTTTAAGGCTCGTTTTTATTTTTATCTCCCACTAGATCCACAATAAGCTCCTCTTTCCTTCCCTTTCTGTTGTTTAAAGGCAACCAGCCAGCTGACGACACCACCCCGTTCATCTTCCTTTTCTTGTCATCCATTCACCCTTTCATTTCTCCCTCCTCTCACGCCCCTAATGCGCCCCCAATTATAATCTGTACATCTCATCCTTCTATTTCACCCCACAGTAGAGCCTGGACCTGCAGTGCCGGCGGCTCCTCTCCTGCAGCTAGAGAAGTGCTGCACCAGGAACAACAGCGCCACCCTGGCCTGGAGGGTAACCGCGCCCCCTGCCAGCCCCATCGAGGGGTACATCCTGGAGCTAGACGACGGCAACGGAGGACAGTACAGGGTCGGTACCTCACGAAAACACATACTAAGTCACAATACATACTGTGTGGACATGCCACTAATATGACAGTAATCCAATTAAAATGCAGCTGTCACTGCTTTTTTATTTTATTGTTAATTATCCATATGCTGCTCAACTCTGACAAAGGCAGATAATAGTTTATGTGTGTTATTTTTGTGTCATCAGTGGTTACTCGTCTTTACTTATACATGATTCCATGTATACATTTTATATGTTTAAGCAATGAACATACATGTGAATGCACTTAAAGAAGTATTTCACCTATTCCTAAAACTGGGTTGTCTATGCAGTAGAAAGATGCAATTACTTTTGAAACTGGTGCTACATGACCAGAGAAAACAAGAGACTGAAAAACCTACAGCTACCAGAATGCACTGCACTGGACCAATAATAGCTCCTGCTGGTGGGTGACATAATTTTAGCTTGTATGTCTGACACATTTGAAAACGGTCTCATACTTCAGTTAAATGGTAAGCTAACATATGTTTCTTAAAACATTTGAGGTGAGAAAAAGGCAACTCAGTCACAGAATCTTGGTTTATATTTGATCAGCACAGCATACTTTTACCGTTTGATTCCAGTTTTATCAGCCTCTGTTTTCACTATGCAGAAAACAGTATGGCACAGAATTCCACAAACTCTTCCAATTACAGCTAAACAGTGTACTAAGATATTTTCTGTTGACATTTTAGGTGAGAAATAGAGAACGCAGTTACGAAATCTTGGTTTATATTTGCTCCTGCTTTTGGACCTACTCCAGAGAAGGTCCATCTCTGGTGTGGCTTGGCGTGACACGGCGCATCCAAACTGATATTAGAAACACAAATCGGCACTGCATGGCTTTACTCAGGGCTGCCAGTACTGACAAAGGAAAAAGGGTATTTATGTCCATGGTGGCGGCATTGGTGACAGGCAATACAATAATGCAGAAGTACAATCTGTAGTTTGTGCAACACAACTGCTTTTTTTTAATGATGCTACTGAAATGGGTGTGTGTCCTCAGGAGGTGTATGTGGGGAAGGAGACGGTGTGTACGGTGGACGGCCTCCATTTTAACAGCTCCTACAATGCCAGGGTGAAGGCCTACAATGCCATCGGTGTGGGGCCGTACAGCAAGACTGTGGTGCTCAAGACCTCGGACGGTAGGCTGTGTGTGTGTGTGTGTGTGTGTGTGTATGTGTGTGTGTGCGTGTGTGTGTGTGTGTGTGTGTGTGTGTGGATAT
The DNA here is from genome assembly GCF_006386435.1 of Epinephelus moara. Lineage (NCBI taxonomy): Eukaryota > Metazoa > Chordata > Actinopteri > Perciformes > Serranidae > Epinephelus > Epinephelus moara. The sequence goes on from NC_065517.1 coordinate 16,527,422, forward strand.
GGGATATGTGTGTGTGTTCTAACTTTGCATCCAGTTTACCAGATTGGCACAGACAGGCTGAAAAAGGAAAATGTCCATCTCCTTTAGGATATTGTTTCTTGATTGTCTTGATGTGTTTTCCAACAGAGTAGTTTTGTTAGCGGTGATCTTGAGCAAGCAGGTCTCTTGACACAAATAAAAGGTTTCTATGCAGGATTGTCGGTTTCTGCTTGTAAACATTCTTGCTAGCGAAAATGAAACTAAAAGCCAACCCCAGATTTACTCGCTGTATTTGCATTTTTCTTGGTGCTATCTCTCTCGGATGTCCACTGCCTACGGTCTGGCACCTGGTCGCTACCTTTTATAAAGAAAAACTGTGCATAGTATATCTTTAATTTGTATCATCTAACATCAGTACGACAAACTTCTAAGATAATGAGTGTTGAGGCTTTTTAAGGGTAAAAATGGAAGAATAAAAAGCATAGAGTGTGTTATACAGACGGTGAAGAGAGGAGAAGAGAGTGGATGAAAAGAAAGGAAAGGAGTACAGGAAAGAAAGAAAAGAGAGAAGTCGAAGGGGAGAAGGAAGGAAAGGGAGGGAGACAAAAGGAAAGGAAGGGAGAGGCAAAGGGAAGGGAAAAAGGCAAAATAAAGGGGAGTAGATAAGAAAGAAAGGAAAGGGATTGGAAAGGACAAAGGAGGGCAAAACAGGAGAGAAAAAGGGAGAAAAGGAGAGAATAGGTAAACAACAAAGCAAAGGAAAAAGGGGGTAGACAAGCAAAAAGGGAATGGAAAGGAAGAGAATGGACAAAGAAGTAGGAAAGGAAAAATGATTTAAAGAGGAGGAAAGAACGAAAAGGAAAGACAAGTAAAGTAGAAGAGGGCAAAGGAAAAGAAAGGAAATGAAAGGAGTCAGAGAAAGAAGGACACAAAAAAGGAACCATGACAAAACCTTGTATAACTGCAGTGGGCTGAGGGTGGAGAGTCACACTGACTGACACTGGCCGTGACACTGGCACACACTGTCTCACTTTGCCAGCCACTAACAACAATGGACATTAGTCTGTTTTCTGACTGATAACCGCTCATCCCTCCTGCCCTCTTCCTCTTTTTCTCTCTGTCATCTTTTTTTCTTTGCCAACTCGCCCTCTCTCTTTCTCTCACCCCTCATCGCCACCTCCTTCTCTTTCCTCGAGGACTATAGCGTCCTACAGCTACATGGAGAGAAAAAAAGGGATGTGACTCAACTTGTTGGCATGACGAGTGAATGAGCAGGCGATAGGGGCTGTCGCTGCGACACAAACACTGATTTTTATGTATAGTTTCTTAGTATGATCCTGTGTGTGTATGTATATTGTATGTGTCACAGCTTATTTAATGATGCAGCATATGGCTGTAGCTTGCTGATGAAGCATTTCTGTCCCCAGGCCTGGATAGTAAATGTGTTCCTGATGTTTCAGCCTGTAGTGTGTGTGTGTGTGTGTGTGTGTGTGTGTGTGTGTGCTTTTACCCTGCAGCTAAACTCACTCACACTCTGGCCGGAAGGAACCAACTGTTAATACATGTGTTATGTTATTATTTGACTGTTAGCTATACTGCATATTGTCACAAAACATTAAATTGATGTGAATATTGGTTGACTATATCTATTGTTGGTGAGAGATACAACTGAAGAATTCTGTTAATTATTTATTTATTTATTTTTTGAAGATATTTTTTGGGCCATTTTGCCTTTAATGGACAGGACAGGTAAGTGTGAAGGGGGGAAAGAGAGAGGGGATGACATGCAGCAAAAGGCCACAGGCTGGATTCGAACCCGGGCCGCTGCGACAACAGTCTTGTACATGGGGCGCCTGCTCTACCACTAAGCCACCGACACCCCATTCTCTTAATTATTAATCCAGTTTAGCAGCATATCCATATCCAATTACTTCTCATCTGAATGAAGAGAGGCTGAATTATTTCTTGTTTATCAAAATGAATTAATGAAGGGAGCTGCAGAGTGTACATTTACCCTCTCCTTTCAGTTTTCTTAATCATAATTTGTCTAAATTATACGGATTGTGCAACAGTGAATTGCTACTTTGGCAGTTTTTCCCTCATCATCTCAATCAAGTTTCACGTTATATACACATAATATTTTCTCTAGCCATGGCAACATAAGTGACATGGCATGATATAATGATTAAGAAAAAGATTATCATTATAACAGGATGTTAGAAATATAGCGCATTTTTGTTCCTCAGTGTGGCTTGATGAAAAATGATTATTGAGCACTGTCAAGATGATGCAGAGCTGGGGTTAGGGACCAAGCAGCGAGACAACAATGACACAGAAGTTGCTGACAAAAATTGAGGGTTTTTATTTACCCAAAAAATGCATGAAAAATTTCAAACCAATAAATGAACAACTATGCCTATAAAAGAGGTCAACATAACATAACTATACTCAATATTGTTGCTAAACAAGGTGTTAACTGAACAAACCTGACCTGTCCAAATGACACACGAGGGAGCATATATTGGCTTGGCCAAACCAAATAGAAGAGGTAACCAAAATGGACGGCAACTACAACTAAAACCAAATCCCCCCTATACTCAGCCACACCTTTTGCTCCACCAGGAAGTGACCTCCCCAAACAACCACTGTAACTAAAAGACGAAGAAAGAGGTGATTCATGTCAAACACTTTGCCTGTGCAACCCTACAATGCTAGAATGTACGACGCGATACGATACGATACGATATACTTTATCATCCCTGTAGGGAAATTTGTCTTTGACTTAAGTGCTGTGCACATTGCCTGCTTCCACAAAAAAACAACGAAAACACATCACACATAGATACACAACAATACATCATACAGCATTCCCTTAAGAGGGCACCATGGCACTATTGCTTAACCCTAACAGGCTATTTACTATTTAGGATATTAATTGAGATAGGCACAAAGGAGTTTTTAAACCTATTCAGTTTACATTTGGTTGCTCTGTATCGTCTTCCAGACGGTAAAAGTTCATGCTCAGAATAAAGGAGGTGTGATGGGTCAGATAAAACTCTCTGAGCCTGCCCAAGAACAGACTGCTCAAAGCTTAACTTAAACTATGTAAGGTTAAAAGCAAATAAAGACATTCTAAATCAAACCAACTGTGTGATGTGAATTGTTTAGGTATGGTTGACCATAAATGAAGGTAGATAACAAACTAATGAGTTGAAAGAGTGTGGATTGGGAAAACTTTACCATATGTGGCTGTGACCATCACATCTGGTAAAATGACATTACAATATGCTTTGGAAAACTCAAGTGTAAAACCAGTTAGTGTGGGTGTTGACTGACTACATGGGTCAGAAAGGTGGCACAGACTTTTAGAAACTACTTCTTCTGTCTTTCTTGATAACTTTCCAAAACGATGAAAGCTAGCAGGCAGATGTGGCATCATGACCGAGTGTTTTTTCCTTCCCACAGTGGCTTGGTTCTCCTTCGACCCCACCACAGCTCATCGGGACATCGTTCTGTCAAACGAAAACCAAACGGTCACCTGTAGCAGCTACGATGACCGTGTGGTGCTGGGAACTGCTGCTTTTTCCAAAGTAAACACACATTGGTTATATTATAGATCAGATTTCTTTCTTATGTGAGTGAGCAGGTGACTTAAATGACTTTCAACACCAAGATTAATAAACTTGATTCTAATTCGATATGAATCTCAGGGGATTCACTACTGGGAGGTCAGCATCGATCGCTATGACAACCACCCAGACCCTGCCTTTGGCGTGGCGAGGATCAACACCATGAAAGACATGATGTTGGGGAAAGATGACAAGGCGTGGGCCATGTATGTGGACAACAATCGCTCCTGGTTCATGCACAACAACTCCCACACCAACAGGTAGGTGTATACTATACTCTGTGATTTATAAGGCCAGTGGTAGGATGTGGATGGAAGCTATAGCTCATATTAGGTGTTTTAGGACCAAGCAGTTCTGGGGACTTTTGAGAGGAACTACGCACTAGGCAACTCCCTTGAAAAACTCCATTCCTGCTTTTTAGCATTTGGATCCGATTGAGAGGCTAAGGACACTATCCGCGCATTTGGATCCGATTGAGAGGCTAAGGACACTATCCGCACACAGCCTGTCACTCAAAGCAGCCCACCCTTAATTATCCGTACCTGTATGCCTTAATAAAATGTAAGCCGATGTGTAGCTGTAGAGACTGAAACTGCCAGGTGGTAAACATGTTTATTTCTGTTGTAAAGATGGGCATTTTAACATGGGGGTCTAGGGGTACCACTTGGAGCGAGCCTCTAGTACCATTCAAGGAACTATGGGTTTTGGCACTTCGGCGTTGGCTTCATTTTTCAGCCCTGGACATTACCTCTTGGCTTTGAAGAGTCAACATTGCGTTGTATTTCCAACGATATGCTCAGTAAAGCCTCAACTTAGTTTTTTTGTTGTCTCTTGTTTACACAGCTAATGGGTTTTTAAAAATGGTGGCTCCTGGTGCTAGATTGTCTCATGTGTTCAACCAATCACCTTACACTTGCTTCATTCATGGTTCCTCTTGAGGTGGAGTACCTTCTCTTAAATAGGAGCCTTAAAAAGTAGAAGGAGGACAACGACTACCTGATATTAGATTTTTACTTACCGGTACTAATCATGCATACTTTCTAAGAGGTTTTTAAGTTAAAACTACGTACTTGATGTTAAGGTTAAAAAGGTCCCCTCTGTTGATGTTCTTATACACCACACAAACGTCCTCAGCAGAAGCGAGGAAAATATAGGAGAAGGTACGGTCATGGTGACAGTGACAGTGTTCGAGGAGACAGAATTTGGCTATTGAAATCAATGGGGAGGACACTGCACTCACACTTCCACCCGTCATATCGTTTTTGTTCCAACTTTGACCAAAAAATCTGTCCACCAGATTAAAAAAAACACATTATATCTAATATAATAAATCTAGATATGCACATTTGTTGTCCTTGTTATTGGTGTCCAAACAGATCATGGCTCTGTCCAGCAGAGGTTGAGATCCTGCTGACACCAAACTCTGGTTCCTCGAATGCTGTCACTATTGTTGTGACTGTTCCTCCCTTTATGTTCACCGTGGTGTGGTATAATACAACAGCTACAGAGGGGACCTTTTGAATCTAATATTAGATTCAAAAGTATTTAGGTATTTAGTTATAACTTGAAAACCACTCAAAAAGTATGCATTATTAGTAATAAAAATCCAATATCAGGTAGTCACTGTTCTGCTTCTAATGTTTTTTAGCTCCTATTTCAGAGTAGGTACTTGCCCACAGCAAGAGGAACCATGAGGGACATAAGTCTGTTCCTTCCTTTATATTTTCCTTAAGCAGATGGTGTTTGATTGAAAGTTCAATAACCTATTTGATCTCAACTTTTGAAGCCAACACAGATGAAAGGTCCTCACAATCTTTAGGGGGAAAAAAGTTTTTATAGTCTGCAGCTATGAATGCTGGTAAATTATTTACTTGAAGAATCCATCATCATCAAGTCCGCACTTAAAGTGTTACCACCAGCTGAGGTTTTTTTTTAACAGCCTGAAACTCAAAAGTTGAAGTTACTGACATTTAAAAAATTATAAAATTATTTAATAACAAAAAATGCCAACTTTTGAACTTGTTTGCCTTATTAAGAAATGGTCCTCATCTTTTGAACTTGTATGTCAATAAGCACAGCAGGAGGCACTCTCTTCTTCCATTCATTAGGTGTTGTGCATTAAATCTCACACAGCAAAGGACACACACACACACACACACACACACACACACACACACACACACACACACACACACACACACACACAGGATAATGATACATACACAGGATGACAGAGGGACCCCAGGGGCTCATACAATACCGACTAACAAACACACCAGAGAGCAGCAGCAGCCTGCAGGAGACATCAAAACATCTCTCTGCACCATCTCTCTTAGTGTCACGCCGACACTATCAAACCCTCATTAAACATTTATTTACAAAAATACGTCTATACTTCAGAGGGAAGAAGTCGACATTTCACAGGAATAATGTGAACCCTCTGACTTGTCTTTCTCTACCTCGGTCCGTCCAGACTGCACACTTATTCCTTGTGCCGTTTGCTTTCATGTCGTTAATCATTTCATGTCTGTATTTCAGTGTTATTTACCACATATTGATTCCTCCGTCTCTCTCAGAGCGCTGACTCTCACTCAGTCCCGAGGCAGATGTCATGTGTTTGAATCATGGCTATGTGCCTGCTTACATGTGTAAGGGTGGTTTCGCACCTTTGCTTCTACGCAAAAACACAATTTCAGTCCCACAGTGGGTCCTTTAGCATAGAAGGAAACATCTGTAGTGTTCATTAAGTTTTTGTCACTCTTTGAACTGACTACGGGATTTCAATTTGTCCATCTGTTGTGTGTGTGTGTGTGTGTGTGTGTGCGCGTATAGGGCAGAGGGAGGCATCACTAAGGGCTCGACCGTGGGTATCCTGCTGGACCTGACCAAACACACACTGACTTTCTACATCAACAAGGAGCAGCATGGTCCGACTGCCTTCGAGAACCTGGATGGTGTCTTTGTACCCGCTGTCAGCCTCAACAGAAATGTGCAGGTCAGTGTGTGTGTGTGTGTGTTGGTATATGATGTGTTCTTTAGCATGTATGAATAAGCAAACTGTGATAAACTCAGCTGGGAAAGTATTTTAGTCGACACCAGAGCTGCCAAGACTACTCACAGAAGTGTCAAAGATGCTGAATTTTGAACAAATGCAGCGTTACATTCTCAGCTTTTAGTTGTGCACTTTGGAGTCACACTCTTGGATGTGCTAATGTTACAAATGCTGGTGAAATAATTAATCACGAAGGTTATCAACAAGAAATGATTCAAAGCGAAAACTGCTTCCAGCATATTAATGTGAGGATTTACTGCTTTCTTCCTGTTTTATGTCACCGTGAACTGAATATCGTGAATAAACAAACAAATTGAAAACATCACCTTGGGCTCTGAGAACATGTTAGAGCCAAACATCAGTCACAGGGCTGGTTTATGTTCAGCTGCTGCAGCATTCAGTGTCCCCTTATTTCCAAAATACTAAAGGTGTGAACCTTGTTGCAATCTGTTTGGCTGCTTTTAATGCTCCAAAGCACTCGACTGAAGCACTAAGTTGTGTTTGTGACATCTGAACTTGGAAGTGGAAGTTTAAGAGGAGCACTTGAAGGCAGCAAACTACCTATTTATCTTTCTCCAACTAGTGCTGCACAAGTTTGTAGCTCCATAAATATTTACAGCCAAAGGAATGTCAGCTGATATACTCTCTGGCTGTTTTCTAACACAAATAGTGAATAAAACAGTGAATGTTTGGTAGAATTAATATTTATTAACATTACAAATGATCACATGATTTGCTGATTAGCTATTTGCATTAACGAGCAGTTGTACAGGTGTACCTAATAAAGTGGCCCGTGAGTGTATATTACTACAACAAGAAAAGTTTTATATAATGACAATAAATTATTTCATAATAATAACAAGATGAGTAGAATAATGTTATAACAATAACATTTTCTTGTTATACCGTGAAAATATCTTTAAAACGTGGAAAACATCTTGTCTCTGAACTTTTCACTTGATACTGATCTGTTTTTTTTCTTCTGGTGTGGCAGCAGAACGCCACCATACATGTTTAATTATATACGCAAAATTACAAGTTTGTTATTACTCCATAAAAAAAGCAAGACAAAAGATCAGGAGGAATAGGAATTTAGAAAGAGAGGAATGATCCCTCGTCCAGTACAGACATGAAATAGGTGCTGCTTGCACAGAGCAGGCAGATGTAGCAGTAGAATTACAATACAGACAAACAGAAGACAATTAAGAACAGCAAAGTAGCAGAGCTGCAAAAGTACATCATAAGAAAATTCAAATCAAGGCCGAATGCATCAGTGAAATACTGTATACAGCATGTGGTACAATTTGCAAGCAGAGAGTAAAAGTGCATGGAGAAAGGAATCTGTATTAATCAACAGATGTTAACAAAATCCCAAATCAATTCCATTACTATTCTTAACACTTCAAATACGTTCTTTAAAGGGATAGTTCTGATATTTTGAAGTGGGGTTGTATGGGATACTTATCCAAAGTCAGTGTATTATACACAGTAGATGGCAGTTGGCATGTCCCTAGTTTGAAGAAGCAGGCTGGAGTCTGACATGGAAGCTAAGAAGTCTACTGCTGTAGAGGGGTCAGCAACAAAATGTATTTTAGCCTCCTAAAAAATCCTACCTAAAAAACAGTTTAAGTGTACCCTATATTGAGAGTATTTTCACTGCTTTACCTCTCCATCAGGCAGCCTGTTCTGACAGGAAAAACACCCAATTGTGCTCTTGTCAAAGCCACCAGACTCCACTGACAAAAACAGCAATTTTAGCATGCTAAACACGGAAGCAGCTGGTCTACCGCTGCTTTGCTCAGTTAGTTAGTTTGTGTTATTGTGTGACTTTGGTGAATCAGAACTAACCCTTTTAAACACCAAGGTCCCACAATAACACAAACCAACTAACTGTTCAAGGCAGTGGTAGAGAAGCAGCTCCTGTATTTAGCATCTAGTTAAATCACTGTTTTTCTTAATGGAGTCTGGCTGTAAAGACAATAATATCTAGAACTACATAATGGCTTACTTTTCCAGTTGGAAATCACTGTCTGATGTTAAGGTGAAGCAGTGACAATACTACTATAAATATAGTGTACACTTTAACTGACGTTGGTTGTTTTAGATGGGACTTATTTTATGTGGTTAAAAAACGTTTTGTTGCTGACCCATCCACAGCAGTACATTGCTTAGCTTCAATGTCAGACTCCAGCCTGCTTCACACTGGGGGTGTGCCAACTGACATCTACTGTACGCAATATACTGATGGGTACCCTGTACAAACCCACTTCAAAAAACACTATCCCTTAAATTCAAGTATACACTGAATATGGCTTAATCCAGCTAGCTGCCAAATGAATGCTAGCTAAGTCCAACTCATTGTCAACAGTGTTTTAAACACTCAAGTGTTCACATGTGTCTTCCCTAAATTAAACTGCCCGTGTGTTCCCCAGATGAAGCTCAGCAATTATGCATGTCTCTTCAGTCTGTCCTCAGTCTCACTGAGTGTTTGCTCTGTTTGTCCCTTTCAGGTGACCTTAGTGACGGGCCTGGAGGTGCCAAAGAATACCAAACAGTAGGAGATCCCTCCTCCCCCCGAGCGCGCCGAGATACAAACCAACGATGTCATATGCAGTTCGCTCCCACGTGAACCTTATCCAGTCACATCAGATGGGATTTACCCGTCTCCCATTCGTCTCAAGGTGCCCTTTGTCTTGGATATACTTCAGTGTGAAACCCTGCTCCATAATTTGCAACAAAGGATTAAAATCTGGGTTATTATTGGCTATACATGATGGTTGATGATGGATGTCACAACAGAGATGACGGGACTTACTGTGGATCGCCATACTTTTTTCATATCCCAGTTTTTGCCCAGGATACTAACACAAATCTTATTATTCCAGCTTGTACCTTCCAGAAATTTTAACAAAAAGGAAAATGCAGCCTGAAACCTCTCCTGGAGGCCTGAGACTAAAATAATCGACCCTCTCACTTTGACAGAATCAATGGTTAAGACTCCCACACTGTGCAGTGAAATGATGTTGTGCTTCAGTTTCTCTATTTAAGATTTTCTGAGCTTTTTAACGATTAATTTAAAGAATAAAAATAACATCACCATCAGTTTTAAAGAGTCCACAACAACGAGGTGCTTCTGGGAGGCGAGAGAGAAACGATTCAGCAGTGTTTATTGATGCTTCTCTCTCAGGTGTCTTTACAGCTCACAAGGTAAAACCAGATGAAGGGAGTGTTTTGTAGGGGTTGTTGCGGCACCGTGGGATGTTTCAGTCATGAAATATTTAAAAGCTACGCTTTCGGTGCACATTTTTATCCCAGTTGTGGCTCCAACAACACTGCCTTCTCTGTTTTTTTTACTTTTTCTCTATTGCATACAAAGTGGCATAAAGATTGTTTGGTGCTGCTGTCAAAGTGGTTTACACACTGAGGTCAAACGCTGGGAAGGATTGGGCTCAATTCCATTTCATTTTTCAGTAATGTGACAGATCTGCTGTCTAAATTTATTTTGGTGCATTTTTTTGCAGTCGTGGTGTCTTGATTAGGATTGTTTGGGGGATTTTAAGTGGCTGTCATCGTAATTTTTGAAAAGGGAGAAATTAAGTTGAATTTCTGGTAGTATGGGATTTCACAGTCACCGTTTATTTACCCTACATCTGTCTGCCTCAATTGGTTGAATAAAAGGAAAAGATTCAGCAGAGACCAAATGAGATGAGCCGCAAACTTAATTTTGCCTCCTAAACTGGTTAAAGGTTTACACTTTTTATGGCGATAGCCGTGGCCGGAAGCATTATGTTTTCGTGTTGTCCGTCTGTTCATCCGTCCCATTCTTGTGAACACGATATTTCAACTATGCCTTGAGGGAATTTCTTCAAATTTGGCACAAATGTCCACTTGGACTCAACGATGAACTAATTTGATTTTGATGGTCCAAGGTCAAAGTCACTGTGACCTTGCATCTGTCTCATTCTTGTGAATGCAATATTTAAGAAGGCCTTACGTAAGTTTTCTCAAATTTGGCACAAACGTCCACTTGGACTCAAGAATCAACTGATTAGAACTTGGTGGTTTAAGGTCAAAGGTCACTGTGATCTCACAAAACATGTTTTTGGCCCTAACTCAAGAATTCTTAAGCTGATTATGACAAATTTTTACACGAATGTCTAATAGAATATAACGATGAAGTGATGACATTTTATATTCAAAAGGTCAAAGGTCAACCTCACTGTGACATCATAATGTTCTGCAAAAACACTTTTCTGGCCCTTACTCAACATCATATCTCAGGAACAGAAGGGGAGACATTTGGTCAGATACTGAAGTGGTGCCACTAATCTTGGGTGTCCACCTTGAAACTGTGCTGATTGTATAGATTTTCTATGCTTTCACCATATTTTCACAGACGTGGATGTAAACTGAAACTATAAACTTCGTGGGTTCGTGGAGGCAAACAAGCACGAGTCGATAATTCTAGTTTTACCTTTTGACAGAGTCAGGCTAGCTGTTTCCTCATTTCCATCAAGGACATTATAAAGATGAGTTGTCGTGGCGTAAATCAGGTCATATTATTGGAGTACAACACATAAACTGGGAACATGGGGATGATTAATTCCACTGAGGCTGAGGCTGAGGCATTGGCAGTTGGCGCTGAGTCAGAATATATTTTATACAAAAAATGAAGATATGGGTGAGAATAACAATTCTGCCATTAGTGAAAAATTCCTTAATAAAAGCCCATAAGCAAATGCTGTCAATATGAAAATGTTCTATTGTAGGTCAGCTGCCATCCGTTCAAGCCTAGCCAAAAAGTTCTCTAAGGCCGAACCCACCCAAGGAGGATTAAGAGAGCGCAGCCAAAGAGCACCTGAGTGGACACCATTTTTGTATTTCTAGCAATGTCTGCTGTAACCCTCCAACATCGCAGCTCCAGTTACATTGTGCATGTGTCATACCCCAAACCTCCATGGCATCAAAGACTGTGTCCTAGCCTTCATTGAATAGCCTTGATTTCCACTCCTTATGCTAAGCTAAGCTGACCAGTTTATGACCAGATATTAGCTTAATTTTTATGCTACAAACATGAGAGTGGTATCAATCTTGTTTAACTCATCTAATAAGCGTATTTTACAAAATGTCAAACTATTCCTTTACATTTATAGAAAGAACAGACTGCTACATTTCCCTACAAATGTAAAAATTAAGTTTCTCTTTGGATTATTGACTCAAATGCATGCTAGCATGTACAAACAGTGCACAAAGGGCTTGATAACACTGTATAAAAAGCAAGTGAAAAGGCAGTAGTTCATATACAGAGGACCTACACAGCAAAGTCTTAGTGTTTAAGAGCTTAAATGACATCAGTTCCAATTTCGAGTCTGTCATGTTCCTCCAGTCTGACATATTTGCTATTAGCAATATGCATTGCATGCCATAAACTAAATTCATTGATTCTTTGAGTGACTGAAATTAGTTTCTTTGGGAATTAAAATCAGATTTACCGCTTAACATCCAGTTTTCCCACTTTAATTCCCCTTAAGTAACTGTAAGGTTAAAATCCTCTTATTCACCCTGACTGACAGCATCATTATACTCTGCATACATTATATTCCCAAGACTCCATGTTTTATCTTGTGTATCATGTTATAAACATTTCCAAACATTCAGTCCGGCATATTTTTGTAATCTTCGAGATCTCCACTTGAATTTTAAATTAAGCTCTCTGGGGTTGAATTAATCAGCATCAGTAGTGACTAAACCACTGGTGTGTCAATGAGGTCAGAGGTTAAACTCTGCCTGCAGCTTTAAATAAAAACACGAGAGCTTGTGTTAATTTGGGTGCTAAAACTACAAAATGGTGTGCAAACAGTTTGTACCTTGTCCTGCTGAATGAATCAAAATGAAGGAACAAGGTTGATTGGTTGCCTGCAGGAGCATTTACTGCCTCCATGTTTTCCCTGCAGCCTCTCCCAGGCTCGCAATCACATTTATCTCAAGAGGAAATGTTTTCACCTTGAGGGATGAATGTCCGAAGATGCTGAAATGAAATGGAACTGAGCCAAACCTTATTTTGTTTTATAAGTCCAACAGCTACTATAATACATCAGAAGTCGATGAGAAAAGTGCGGTTGTCTCATGGTAATTTTATTCTGTGCTCATCACTCAGTCTCTCTGTAGATATCCATTTCAGGCACCTTTAATGTGTCGGGCTGAAAATGATCTTGAAAAGTCACATCAGGTAAAAGCTACGTTTGCTGCTACGCTTCTCATCAGGGATTGGATATGGCAGCCTGTAGAGGACAGTAGCTTCGAAATTCAACCAAACCACTGTGACTACGGATATCAGATGTTTTACCACACATTACCCATGTGGATTTTATCTCGAATGCAGCAGAGGATGGAGAAGTTTGCTTCTGAATTCATTTAATATTTATTATGATATGTGAAATATTTCTATTCCCTATAACGTTGTGAGTGTGAGAGACACACCTGCCATACAAAGATTGGGTTTACGTGTGAGTGAAGATCCACAAACAAATGTAAATAGTGACATGTGAGTTATGATTATGACATGTGATATTAAGCATGGATTAAGCGTCGAACAAGTTTACAAAATATCTGAAGCTGTACTGTAAATAGTGTACTGTATTACTGTCTTTGCAATGAGTGATGTTAAAGCCAACTGCTACGACAGCTCGCCCTCTGCTGGTGGACGGTAGCGACAACAGGATTGATGAACTGATCCTCTTGTTACATTTAACCGACTGTGTTTTCAGACCTTTAAACGCTGACTTTAAAAAAAGCTGTCGGCAAACGTGTTGCCTGACGAGCTCCTACTATAACTTGTATCATCAACTATCTCATGATATTCAAACATTTAATCAGGGACATGAAATAGCAGTCATTTACATTTCTACAGGTTTTTATATATGTTTACAGATTATTATGAATGCAGGCAGCACTTAAATGTCACCTAACACAACATATTTAATTTAAATTATTAGTTCCACACAAACTTTAAATATGCCAGGTGACTGAACAGATATACAGTAAATAAAAGTAGGTATTTCTTACTGGAATTAGTGACGTCTATTTTCAATACAACAGCAGAAATATTATAAAATGTGTTAGCCTGTGGTTACCTTCTGTTTAAATTTAATTGTAGAGCACTAGAGTAGTAATTAGTGATACTTAAATGATAGGTAAATATTACCCTTCTTTTTTACTTCATGTTTTAATTATCAAAGACAATGGAAATGTGGATGGGATTATGTATTTTTTATGAATCAAAATTCTTACCTAGATTGTTTTCCCATTTGCACCCCAGAACAGCAAACGGCAGGTATATTAGGCCACCATTTTGATATGTCAACTACAGCATCTTACCTGGGTTTTTGCACTTGATGCTGCATTCAAAGTATGTGGGAAAGTTCACAGCTACAGTTTATATATTAACAATTAGGGCTGGGCGATATGTAGAAAATCAGATATCACAATATTTTTGCCCATATTCCTCAATATTGATATTGCGACGATACTGTAGGGTTGAATATTGGTGCTTTCACAAAATATTTACACAAGATTTTCATTCAATTAAATCACTTAACTGAAACGCAGCCCTTAAAACCAGGAAAAGACAACACTTGAGATATTATGATATTTAATCTATTGGGGACGGCAGTAGGTCAGTCCACAGGGACCTGGGTTAGGAACCAGAGGGTCGCTGGTCCAAGTCCATGTTCGTACCAGGTATAGACTGAGGACTGGCAGCTGGAGAGGTGCCAGTCCCCCTCCTGGGCACTAAACCCCCAACTGCAAGCCCCCCTTGCTTTGACATCTCCACATTTAATGCATGTATAGGTCCTGTCTGTGCATGTGTGTATTCCGGGCCTGTATGTATATGACTACAGAGTGATAAAAACTGAATTTCCCCTCGGGGATTAATAAAGCATATCTTCTTCTATTAAAATCTAAGATGATATTGAGTCTCATATCATGACATTGATATAATACTGATACTGTACATTGCCCAGCCCTAATAACAATAAATCAAATGACTGTGTAATTCTGCAGTTAATGTTGGCTTCATGGATCGTTTTAGCATCTTTCAGCTCGTTGTTTTGGCCTTTAACTTTACTGTTTTGATTCACTCTCATTGCTCACATAGCATCGTTTTCAGCTGCAGCTGTTTTCAGTGAAATAGCTCTAAAACCTGCTGTACACTACCTGCTCAGCTCCAAACAGCTGACAGATAGAGTAAGTGACACGCTGGTGAATTTAGCATTCAGCAGCTGAACCAGATAGTTATCTCAGAAGGTTGGTGGGTGGCCAAAAACATAACATAAATACGTGATAATGTGCTATGTCTGCTGGATGTGTAAATAGATTGGTCATTTAAAAGGTGACAAGAGAGTGCTGCAGGATAAGTCCTAAAACCTGGAACTGAGTTTGCATTTTAGCACTCCTGGTTCCCATGTCTTTAAGTCAATGGATTTTTTAAATGTCAGTCACCTGAAATAAGGTATGTGGTTAACACAAGCTTAAGAGACTTTCACGTTGTGTTCTACAATATAAAATATGTCGGCAAATACTCTTATACTCTATTTTGAAGCTTGTTGGTGTCTTAAAAAAGATGGTGGCCTCATTTTGGTGACGACGTTAAAGTCATGAGACCATGGTGTAATTTGTTCATAGCCTAACATTAGCTTTTTACTTGTAGTGATTGCATTACCCTTCAAAAAATTATAAAACTGGTGTTCATTTGTGAAGATTACCTTGCTGAACAAAATGTTTAAGTATCATAAACATTTGTTTGCCACAGAGCTTATTTTCTGCAGTACTCCAAAATCCAGTGGAAATATCCCATAGGTGTCTTTGTGGAGGGAACCAGGGGGGCGCCAACTTCTGCGTCAGCCTATAAGAAAACATAAATCTACAGCACTCTGTATGTCAGTGTTGTCACAGCTTTGTTTCTGCTGCCCCCAAGTGGCCAGAAAAAGCAGGTATTTCATTACAAACAACAAATAAGGCAATAAAATCCAAAGAAAATTATTTAATTTGAAATTTAGTGACCATCCACAATGTTCTTATTAGCATTTATATTTACCATCTTTCCCACATGACATGAATGCAGCATTAGTGTCAAAGCCAGGACTTGAATTAGTTTCCCTCGACCCAGAAAGCAAACATCTATCAGCCAAAGGGGAATTTTTCCTGACCTGCCCCAGACTGCCAGCTTTCTGATAAAGGCCTGGGATGAAGCACTGCCCAGCTCCCTCTCAGTGCTTTTTATCTCTTCTGAGAAAAAACGCTACATGGACACAAGGCCTCAGGTCTACATTTGCATCATGTGAGGCTCTCTGGCTGCTCAGCCTTACCCTCTGACCGTCCTCCCACCTCCCACACCAGAGGAGCGACAATCCCCAGAGTTTGACTTTGCTGTCACCAGAAATAGATTTTAAGCCCATGAGCAAAGTGAGACATCTATCGCATAACCTGAGGGGAACCATTTCCTTCATCTGAAAGTCTGGCTGATTTGGGGTTACATGTCTGCGGGCTGTGTTGGTGTCAAAATGGTGCAGAGGGAATAGAAGCTGAAAGTAAAGGTGTTAGGTGGAGGCTCAGAGAGTCAGACAATGTATCAGGTAAAATCAGGTTACACCTTTCACTTTTTTTTGCAATATTAAAATCAAAACAGATCTTTATGTGACAGATACGAACGAAAATCACACCTAAAGTCATTGTAGTCACTCCTGTCTAGAAACGGTATTGTCAGAGTGCTTGTATGGCATGTCCCTTTGCCCCAACACTTACCCACCCATGAATGTGAGATTTAATTTAATGGTGCTGGGGGGAAAAGCATGTCACTACTGTTAGCTATTTAACTTTACGAATGGCAGATTTATTTACTCTATAAAGTCTGTAAATATATTTAATTACATATTTATTTTCTTTTGTATATTGCCCTCAAGTTGTTCAGTATAGAAGTTGAATGGCTACTGAGTATATATATCTATGGTGAATCGCCAAGGGTTGCAGGTTTAAAAAAAAAAAAAAAAGCAAACAGCTACAAAATCTTCAACATAAACCAGACTCGCTTACAGCTTGAAACAATGTGCTGCAGATAAGCTTCATATTTCCTCATGCGCGTCCTTTTTTGAAATGTATAAATGACACAAAAGCTGCTTCAAAGAAACGGTGTGAGAATTTGTGACCTCACCCAGCCGCACACTGCCAGATCACACCTCTTGTTTCGCTGCCACCGTCGTTGTTGCTCAAAATCCATTGACTTTTTTTCTCCCTTTCACAAAATGAAAAGTTTTCTGTGGAGATCTGTGATGTTTACACCTCGAACGCAGCTTCTCGAGGCTGTCAGGAAGTCGTGTACATAAGGGTTTTACAACAAGAGAGAAACGACTTCCTCATGGTCCATTCAGAGTGTTTGTATGTGTGTGTTTTCATGAAAACGTCTGCCAAGACTTTACGTGTGTGTACATTGTTTGTTTTTTTAATAACTACCCCCATCTGTCCTGTTATGATCCCCTCCCTTCCTGCCAATGTAAATGTTTTGTACGACTACATGGTTTGTATATGAGAAATGCATTGTAACTGCAAACCTTTACAGTGTAAAAACACCAGAAACGCAGATGTGTGGTTTTTTTTTGGTCATTTATAAAAACAAAATAAATTAACTGTGATGGAATATGATTTGACAAAAGTCTCCAGTTTGATGCATTTAGCGTCCTGCCACTGTGTGTACGTTCAGGGTCCGTTCTGGAGGTCGGGAAATTGGATTCTTGACTCAGCAGTCTGTCTCCTGGAACACCGTTTTTTATTTTTACTGCAGACAAGTCCTCTGGAAATCAGCCTTACAGCGCACGCTGTATTCAGCTCTCGTCCACTTCCTCTTAACACTGCAAACAGTCATGCAGTAAACTGAGTCACTGATGGCGTTCTGGATGCCAGGTTTTCCTCTGGGCTGCTCGAGGTTTCCCATCCTGGAGGATTTAATTGGTCGCCTGCAAACATAAAAAGAGGGATCTTACAGCGATCACTTTCAGTCCCCTTAAATCTTATCACTTGATGTAAACCTTACCCTTAACTTAAAATGCTTCCAACATTAACCCTAAACTTTCCCTGATTTTGTGTCACTTAATCTTTTGATTCCCATTTCCACCTGGTGTTAACATGCATCTTGGTTGATCTGATCACAAGTGGAAAGCTGTACGTCTGCCTGTTCACACCCGGCACTAAAATGCATCTCCACGTGTCTCAAGTAACCACTCGTGATCGTATCTAACCTAACCTCTCTATATGCAAATAAAGACAGTAGCCTGAATCATTTAATTCACCATCATAGGAGACTACTGCTGCAGGAGTGTGAGCTCTGTACCGAAGACAGTTGGTTGCGGTGAGGCAAGCAGTGAATAAACAGACTATGATTATTTGCAGTCCAACCCACATGGCATCATATGACACGTAATAGGAGAGATAAATGATAAACCAACATAATATAAATGTACACATGGCTCCTAAAGACAGAGTCGAGCTGGTTCAGTGTCAGTGTGAGGTTGAACTGACTGTTTGAGGGTAGGACAGCGGCTCCACACCAGTCCTTCTGTGCGGCATGTAACCTGTGTAACAGCAGCAACAGAAAGTTTGCTTATCTGGCTGGGAGTTGCATAAGCAAGGATGTCAGCTGAGTAGGCGATCCTTCAGTGTGGCCAAGGACACATTAGTGCACACGCTATTGAAAGAATGTGGCCATGTGAGGACCCGACCACCTCTGAAAGTGGTCGAAGCGATCAGATTTCAAGACGCAACAAGGAGGCATTTGATGCATTCACACCTGTACTTGTGATCTGATCAACCAGGATGTATGTTAATACCAGGTGTAAACAAGTCCTAAGATTGTTAGGTGAACGTACAACAACATGCTCACCTATTTGCCCCTCTTATTGCCTTTTATTTTCTGGATCTCCTTGGAGCTGAGGATCAGCATGCCGTTCTTGAAGCGGCCCACCTGACCTGAGGGGGCGGCGCCAGAACCTGAGGGCACCTTCTTCTTGTCCCTGCTGGAGTTGGCAGCACAAGCAAACACAGGTTTCAACCACTGAGACACTATAAGACTCTCCGTATATCATGGTTTATTATTCAGTGCTTAAGAACTTTTTAGATATGGATAGTTATGCACAATATTTAATAATATAGAGAGTCAAGAACATTTATAAAAAGCACATATTTGCTGACGTGTTGATTTCAGCCTGTGTCTCCCAAATTAAAGGTCCAGTGTGCAGGATTTAGAGGCATCTATTGGCAGAAATGGTATATAATATTCATAACTATGTTTTCATTACTTCATAATCACCTGAAAATATGAATTGTGCTTTCTTTACCTTACATTGAGCTGTTTTTATCTACGTTGGAGCGGATAAACCAAAGACCTGCTCTAAATAGGGCTATTTTCGTTTTTGCGTCAGCCATCTTAGTTCTCCTTCACACTTGGCACGTGGGAGAGGGTTATTAATATTTATATTAAATCCTAGAGGAAAATGTTTACAGATATATTCAGAAATGTCCGTCTCACCCACCTTTGTTTATTCGGCTTCTTCTTTTTCTTCAGGTCCTACAGAGCAACAAGAGGAACGATTTTTTAAATTACCATTGTATTGTTTGGTTTAAGGTGGGGGAAGGTGCAGGTCTTACCGGCTGAACCTCCTCCTTTGCTTTCTGCTTCTTCTCTTTGATCTGCTGCTGCAGCACCTTGTAGTTTACGTAGTCCTTCTTGGGGGGCTGATTGAGAGATAATTATTAAGTCGTGAATTAGTCACTTAGCTATTAAAGAGGTTGTCATGCTAATTAAATAAGTGCAGCGCTTTAGACAAAAGGTTATCCATACTCTGGCTCCCAGCATGACGGCTCTGTCTTGTTCAAACACACGCTGCTGCTCCTTCTTATAGCCTGTGATTCCAAACCGATGGACTTCAAGACGAGCCTGAAACCAACAAACACAGATAAAATATAAAGCTTCTATTAATTATAGAATCACAAAATTGTAGTTTACAGACAGCGATGCAGCAACAAAAAACACACACAGTGAAGTGGGATAAAACTGTCACCTTTTCCAAATTGAGTTCTCCTAGCTCGCTGCTTTCCTTCTTCTCTGTTATCTTCTGAGGGGCCTGGAAGTGAGGACAGCACGTAACCAAAGGCGGCAAAAACAAGAGGAGAGAGACAGTGAAGTGATGGATGGTGACAAGAAGAACATAAACAGAGAAGGTTGAGTAGAGGTCACACAGCTGCATGGAGGAGGCTTGGTTTCAAAATGTCAGAGATGGAACAGGTTCTGCGTTTGCACAAACACATTACTTATTATAAAATGAACCGAGGTACAGCTCTTTGGTAGAATAAAAAAGTTAGGCTGTCCTGTCAGTGCTGGTGACAACAGTTTAATTTTTCATTAACCCTGATGCTTCATCTTGTTGGATAGAGGAACTTCAAATCACCTCCCACTATCTACTCTCTTTGCCCACAAATTAAATTACCACTGTCACTGTTTTATCTTTTAAGGCAATATATTTTGTGCAGTTACAAAACTTCCCTTTGTGATGTATATAATATATAAATTATGTTTTTTTAAAGAAAATACATCCAATAAAGAGTCCTCAGACAGGTAAAACCAAGGTTTCCAAGTATGCTGACATATCTGAGATTGTTTTTTGTGACCCTTGGTTGCACGAATCCCCCAGTTTTACAAATGTTGACTTGTAGATTCAGAATTTTGTTGATTGACAGAAAATTAATCAGACACTTTTTTCTCAATCAATTAATCATTTTGGTAATTTTTCAAACAAATATGCCAACCTTCTGCTGGATAGAGCTTCTCAAATGTCAAGTTTTTTAAAAAAAAAATAGAAGATGGTAAACTGAAGGTTTCCCTCCGAGACATGATCACAGTGTAGGGTAATACAGACAGACATGGCCCAAATCTTTACAGTAAACGGGAAAATAACTATTTGTAACAAGTCTCAAGTTTGCTATTATAGATGCACCTCTTCCAATATGCTACAGTAACATTATTTCCCACCAGTGGGACAGGACACGGCACAGCTAATGCACCACAGAACAGCTCATATTGTTTACTGAATCCACAGGATTTGTCTTGATAAAGTACACAGAGTGCGCCAAAGTAGCATAGACTTACAGGCATTTTGTCGGGGGCCGGTGTCTGCTTGGTTTTCAGTTTCTTTCGGGGGTCCTGGAATGTCACAACCTCCACCTGACTCGCCTGATGGATGGCTGGTCCTGAAAAGACATGATATATTACATTAATAAGACAAGGATTGGAGAAATGAGTGGTTGAAGATGGGAGGCTAAAGGAGTAGAGAGTCTGAAAAGGTTTAAATGACAGCTGTGCATATGTATGGACACCATTAAGTGTTAAAAGAAGAATTTAAAAAAAAATCAATATGACAAATTATCTGGAGACCTTTGGAATGATTCCTGGAAACAAAATAAGTTGATGGACGATGCAAAGCTGCGTTATTGTTTTGCTGCCCACCTGTTTGCTCAGTGTTTGGTTGTTGCTGCCGATGTTCAGCACCATCACGATCTGCTCTGTTGTCCTCAGTGTCACTGCAGACATCCCTGACAGCAGAAGACTCCTCTTCCTCCTCCTCACATCTTTTTCTTTTCTTCTTCTTCTTCTGAGACTTGAGCTTCTTTTTTGATGCCGCTCCATCATCTGCACCATCAGTCAACAACATGAGCATGAATTATAAATCTCATTCACATCCCTGCAACTTTCTGGTCAACATGATTAACTTGTTTGTGCTTTTCGGAAATAGCTGAATAAGATTTAAATATAATTTTATGAGACATCATAAAAACTTCTCTGCTTTAATGGAACCTGACGACTGCTCCTCCATCCTTGCTTCTATCAATTAAGTCCAGTCCAGTGCTTTCCTTAAAACATGTTATATTTTATCCCTTATTTGAACTTACAACTTTTTATGTTAAGATTCTGATGTACCTGTGTGATCTTCTTTTTTTGTACATATTTAGTTAGAATTATTGAAGGAAGCCTGAAACTGCCAACAATTACTTTTCTGCACTTAATGGCCAATAAGTGTATTACTTGCATAAGTAAGATTAGAAAAGAAAAGTAGGACATTTATTTATCCTGAATGTTGTGCAGCACTTGAAGAACGAAGTAGGGAATGCAAAGAGCGCAAATATAAAATATGAATTTAAAAAAAAAAATCCAAAATATACACAATGCCAAAAATATAAACACAGTTGCCAATAAGGATCAAGTTGCATCAATATCATTTACTAGGATGTGTACTTTACGAAAACGTGTAGAAACCAAGACTTTGTGGGTTTGGGGTTTAACACTGTGTCTGTGTGTGTACTGTATGTCACTGATACCAGTGGTTCTCAGAGGCTGTGTCACAGCACGGCGTGCCGTGGGATTTTGTTTTAACCACACATTATTATTACAATATTCAACCTCGCCTATATAAAAAGTTATGAGTGAATTATTAATTGACTGTATCAGTATGCTGTACGCACCCATTTCCTAATGAAGAGCAAAATTCTAACTTAAATGTAATTTAATGTACAAAACCCTCACAGGGAACCTACTTGTCACCATTTGCAAGAGGGAATTATAAGTGTTTGGCACATGTTTGATCACATTCTCACATTATCTAACACTATTTCCTGTTTAAATGGATGTTATTGGTGCTTTAATGTAATTTTAAAAAGCTTAAAATTAATACTTGAATCATTGTTAAGAAATATTTAATGAGTAATGGCTGGTTGACAATTTTTATTTGATATTAGTAAATAAAAACACACATTTATGTTGTGATAAGAGCGATAACACATTATGTAGAGGCTATTGTGCACAGATATAAATACAGGTGTGCCTTGGGTGCAAAAACCACTGACAAATGCCAATCAATATCATCTGTGGGTGAGAAAACTGCAGCAGAGCACAGATTTATCTAGTAATTCAAACAACTTTTACAACAAAAAAGTTGTATAACTCCTGGGAGAAATACTTCTCATCAATCAATACATTGTCCTGCACAATACTTGCACACAGCTGAAACATATACCTGAGGAACTTCAAAGGATTTCTTTAATTTTCCACTATAAACCTTAAGTTGTCACTAATATCAGTAAGATAGAATAAAATGAGCCTTTACTGATCTACAGAGGGGGAACTTTGTTGTCACAGCAGCACAAGGACAGAAGTAAGCAGGCTACAGATAAAAAGAAAAGTTATTTGAGAAGCTGCAATAAGAACAGAGGTAAAGACTATCAGCTATATAATATGCTTAAGTAACAGTGTCTGAAAGTTTGACAGCACGTTAGATTAACTAAACAATCACCCTTGCGATTTAAATTAATAAAAACGACTGACTGGATGTTATTGTGCTGTCAGTGACCATGGAGAATGCATTACATGACCCATGCTGGGGACAGCCAGCTAACATTAGCAGGGACAGCTAGCATTCATGTCAGGACAGGGCAATGGTTTTAGCTGAGTTACAGGAGCATAATTAAGTCAACACAGACATTATTCTTGTTTCTAACTCTTATAACGTGATAGCAGAGCCCTGGTAAAACAAATAGGACAGACTTAACAGACGACACCAGCCTTTTAAAGCAGCTTGTAGAGCTAGCATCTCTGGCTAAGCTAACAGCACTTACCAAACTCATACAGTTTATCCAAAACATGTTCAAGAAACAGACAGTCTTCGTCTTCCTTCCCCTTCATTTTAAGGTAATGGTACAAGCAGGGAAAGAAAAGAAAGAACAAAAGAGAACAAAACAGTTTCTAACTCCTCGGGACTCAACGATACCAGCCGAATGACAACAAACTGTAAAAGCACATGGGACGACCGGTTTGGTCACATCCGGCTACGGTAGTTGCGGAAGTGCCACGGAAATGCCAGTTAACACGCCCATGTGAAGTTCTCCAAGTGATTTTGCCATATACAGGTGTATACGTCGAGACGCAGGACCGTTAAAAATTTTCCTGCACATATAACTTCACTGTATGCAGCGTGTATGAGTTTGTAAAGTGGGACAGAGAATGGCATCCAGCGCTGTGTACACGGTATGTATCTTTGCTTTGCTTAGCAGGGAGCTAAGCTAACTTAGCTAGCTCTGCTGCAGCTCAGTGCACTCTTTTTGACATTTCATTCAAACAGGTGAACCCAAAGTCATACGTGTGTATCAACACAGCACCGAAACACACAGCTCTGTGTCGCTGTTGTCACAGAAATTGAATTAGGCAATTTACGTTACAGAAGTCTGTTGAGGAATCGCTTCTTTACATTTCTATCTACATGTAGCCTGCAGGACATTTGGTTTTAATGCAACCAAAGATATGCCACTCTTCAGCTATGTTAATCAGTGTGTTTGTGGTTCGTCACAAGACTGGGAAGTAACTAAAGGCAAGACACATATATGTGCAGAGCACCTTTTAATTACAACTAAATTCAGTTTGCTTCACATTAAAATGTGATTAAGAATGGAGAAAATATTGTATTTTTATTACAATTGACCTCCATCTGCTTTACATTTAAATTCAGTTAAGAATGGTAAAATTATTGTACTTAAATTACAAGTATTTTCAAGCTAGAGAAGAATAGAAAAAATATTCTATTTTGATTACAAGTAAACTCAGTCTGCTCTACATTAAAATAAGTTAAAAATGGTTAAACCATTGTACTTTAATTAAATGTGAATTTAGTGTGCTTTACTTTAAAATGCGGTTTATTACTGTAAAAATATTGTAATTTAAGTACAAGTGAACTTAATCTGATGTACATAAAGTATTGAAGAAATATTGTACTTTTATTACACGCAATTTCATTAAAATTTCATTATGAAAATGTTGAAAATGGAAAAATATTGTATTTTAATTATAAGTGAACTCCATCTGCTTAACATTAAAATAACAGAATAGTGGAATTATTATACTTAAATGACATGTAATTTCAAGCGGCTTCACATTAAAATGCAGTTAAGAATGAAAAACTATTATATTTTGATTGCATGTAAATTAAATCTGCTTTAGTTTAAAATGCAGTTTACTATTGTAAAAATATTGTATTTTAAGTACAAGTGAACTTGTATCTGATATACATTAAAATTTAGTTGAACATTAAAAAATACGGTACTTTAATTACAAGTAAACTCAATCAGATTTAGTTAAAAATCATAAATTATTGCACATTTTAATTGCATGTAAATTAAATTGGTTCTAAAATCAAATGCAGTTTAGTATCATAAAAATATTATAATTGAATTGAACTCAATCAGCTTTATGTGAAAATGCATTTAAATATTGTAAAAACGTTGCTAAATGTACTCAATTGCAATTTTAAGGTACTTCTATTTAAGTATTTCCTTTTCATGGTACTTTCTATGTCTACTCCACTACATTTCAAAGAGAGATGTTGTACTTTTTACTCCATAACAGTTATTTATTGAAGTAAATAAGCAGTTACTTTCAAAATATGTGACATAAGTAATGTAACAAATAATATACATAGTGTATTGTTATAGAGTAAACAAATAATGTGCAGTTAAATATAGCTCAGAAAAATCACAGCATGATGATGCTCTTGTGCCTTTACACAAGTACAATTTTGTAACAAAGTATTTTAAGATTGCGGTATTGTTACTTTACTTTTTTGTGGCCTCAGGTAAATACCACACCCTAGATTTGTTTTTGTACAATGAAAACCAGAGCTTTGCACTCCCTTACCTTTTACTAAAAATGTAGACCATATCCCATCTTGTGTCTTTCTTTACTGCTTGGTACTGTGAACTACATTTAGAATATGTTATGGTTACAGTGTCTGATTGTAATGTTTTTGTCTTTAATAGCATAGAGATCCTATGCTGAAGAAGAGAGATGACTTCGAGGACATTTTGGAGGAGAGGAGGAACTCCAGTGACCTGAGATACGCCCTCAGATGTTACACTCCAGTTGTTTATAAAGGAGTAACACCGTGTACATCCAGCATGCTGAAGAGCATGGTGCTTCAGTCCGATCAGATACACTATGTCATCAATCAGGTAAGTTAGAGGCTGACTGACAGCAGGTCGACATTCTGGTTTAGCCTGATGGACGTGGTCTCAAGATTACACTTGAAAATTGGCAAGTTAGTTAAAAGAAGCACTGTTTTTCTGGTAGTAGTCTAGTGGTTAGCGTTGTTGCCTCACAGCAAGAGGGTACTCCAGCTTCCTCCCACAATCCAAAGACATGCAGGTTAACTGGTGACTCTAAATTGTCCATAGGTGTGAATGTGAGTGTGAATGGTTGTCTGTCTCTATGTGTCAGCCCTGTGATAGTCTGGTGACCTGTCCAGGGTGTACCCTGCCTCTCACCCAGTGTCTGGTGGGATAGGCTCCAGCCCCCCCACGACCCCTAACAGGATAAGCGTTTACAGAAAGTGAATGAATAAAACTACAAAGTTATGGAAAGATAGAAAATAGTGCCATGTTGTAGTATTCATATTCATAAACTTCATTCGTATGGCTTTTCTTTTTTCTACTGGATTAAATATTATTTTCATTTTGAATTGTCAAGGTTTCCAAAGAGACGGGCAAGGCGGCTGATGACCTCCAGGATGAGGCGTCGGCCATCTTGGAGGAGATGGCTCACAGTCAGCAGCTCAGCACCGTTCGCTTCTTTGCCTTCACGCTCAGCAAAGTCTTTAAAACCTTGTTCAGGAGCATCTGTGTCAACGAGGAGGGCATCCAGAGGGTGAGAATACACACATGTGACACTAAGAACAGAGTGTGAGTGAAACGCTAAAAACACTATGAAGGTGACGCACTTTCAAATACAAATACGCACCTGATCTGTTGTTTGCTTAATTGTTAGCTCCAACAAGCCATTCAGGAGCACCCAGTAGTCCTGTTACCTAGTCACCGTAGTTACATGGACTTCCTGCTGATGTCATACATCCTGTACACCTACGACCTGGCCCTGCCTGTCATCGCTGCCGGCATGGGTAAGCACTGAAAGAACAAGAGTGTGTACATTGTTACGATATATACAAGCTTGAAGTGTAATGTTTTGTTCAATCAAATTAGGGTGAGAATATTAAGAACACTTCCCACTATACTGCAGTCCAACGCCATCACTGTTTGCACATGACCCCACAGTTTGTTTGTCTCTGCAGACTTCATGGGGATGAAGTTTGTTGGGGAGATGCTGCGGATGTCCGGAGCTTTCTTCATTCGGAGATCGTTCGGTGGAGACAAACTGTACTGGGCCGTCTTCTCAGAGTACGTCAAGACTATTCTCAAGGTGAGGATGCTGCTTTTTCTAGAATCCTTGTAGACATTTAAAGGGACATTTCACCTCAAATCAATAATGTATATTTCTCCTCTTACCTGTTGTGCTATTTATCAGTCTATATTGTTTCAGTGTGAGTTGCCGAGTGTTGAAGGTATCGGCCGTAGAGATGTCTGCCTTCTCTTGAATATAATGGAACTAGTTGGCACTTGGCTTGTGGTGCTCAAAGCACCAAAATAATACATTTGAAAAACTCAACAGCAACGTCTCTTTCCAGAAATCATGACCTGATTACTCAAGATAATCCACAGACCTTGTTGTGAGCAGTTTCATGGAGGAACTATTTTCTTTCTACCAAACTACACCTGCCAACCGTATCACCACATAGAAAGCATCTACTCATGAATGAGAGGCTCGTGCAGTTAAACCACCTCTTGGCGTATCTAGTCTGGGCGTTTTACGTGGGATTGCCCATTGAATGCATCCCCACAAGGGGCTTACAGTATGACAGTACACATCATTCAGGAAATTACACCGTTTCATTCGATACATTGGCCAGCACTAAGTCACTATACAACTTTTATTTGAAGTCTGTTCTACATGGCTTAACAAATTCAATCCATCCTTTCAACGCTTCTCAAAATAAAGCGGTCTTAAGTCTCAGTTCAAAGGTTCATTTTTCCATAGTATAAATTTCATGCATTACATTAAACGAGTCAGTTAAAGTGGAAGGTTCTTGATTTAACTATTTTTTTTGTTGGAGCTGTTTTACAGGCAACCAGCATTATTCTGAAAACATACACAATCTTTGTCTTTCACTCCAGAATGGATTCGCACCAGTAGAGTTTTTCCTAGAGGGGACAAGAAGCCGGACGGCCAAGTCTTTGACTCCAAAGTTAGGTAAGTTACAAAAAAAAAAGGCAACTAGTTTCTCCTGCCGGCACATTTTACTGTTGAAACGTGTATTAGGGCTGCAATCGTGTGAGATTTTCACAATACACTAACCTTCTTAGGAGAATATCACCATTTTAAGGTACACGTTATTACACAATTATTAGTATCAGTTGAAATGACCCTTAAAGAAACGAAAACATAGGACTTCTTTGATTGATCAAGTGTTGCATTATAATTCAGCCTTGAAACCACAACCTGATTCTTCTACCAGTTGCATTTTTCATACTGTAGATAAGCAAATGTTCACAGTATGATCAGAGTGAAACCAGTACATTGCTGCAATCCTAATATATATGTGAAAAAAAGTGAAAATATCCTGCAATAAGTGAATCCTGCATTATTACTAATTAGCAAAGTAAAAACATCAAAGAATATTTCGACCCGATTCTGCAAATGTTTGTTCAGTTTTCTGTGGTGCAACTTTTGTCACTGATGTCACTGATTTTATTCAACAAAGTTTTTCCTTCCTGTCCTCTTCCAGGTCTTTTGAATATAGTTATGGATCCATTTCTCAAAGGCGAAGTGTTTGATGTCAACGTGGTCCCAGTCAGCATCAGCTACGAGAGGATCTTGGAGGAGACGCTTTACGCCAGAGAACTGCTGGGTATCCCCAAACCCAAGGAGTCCACCTCAGTGAGTCATTTCAACATCTGACCTGTTTGACCTGCAACACCTGTATCTGTCATATTTTTTGCAGCCTGAAAAAACCCCGTACACGTGCTGAGTGAGATGTCACGACCTCTGCTTCTCTTGTGCATCCTTCCTTTTGCAGGGTCTGATTAAAGCCAGAAAGGTCCTCAGTGAAGACTACGGCAGCATCCATGTGTACTTTGGTCAACCTGTGTCTGTCAGAAGTTTAGCCCAGGGCAAAGTTAACCGCTGCCAGTTCAGCCTGGTACCAAGGTGCGATACTTCAACATTAAATTATGCATGTAGTATAAAAGTACGTTAAGCTATCTCATGCTTGCATTATCTCTGTTTTGTACATGTTGGAGTGAAAAAAATAAATTTTCACTCTTGAAAATTGACAGTAAATTGGAATTAAAAATTTAAAAATCATAAATGTGAGTTCTCCATTTGCAGACACATCCCCAGGAGGCCCGACCAGGACGTCCACAGCTTTGTGAATGACTCGGCCTACAGGCTGGTGCGGGCCCAGGAGGAGAACATGGTCCTGAAGCCGTGGGTCCTTCTGGCCTCCCTGCTGCTCCAGAACCAGGCAGAGGGGCAGAAACAGGGGATGGCACTGGACGAGCTGACCGCACAGGCCGTGTGGCTGCGGGACCTTTCCCGGCAGTACGGCGCCTTCCTCCACTGGCCTGGTACAGCACGAGCCCAGCACTAAAGTGCTCACCTTCATACCGCCATCAGGCTCTCTGTGTGCCCAAGTGCGCCATTATGATTTTTCTTTCTCCCTTCAGACCACGTCCCTCCATCAGAGGTGGTTTCCTCCAGTCTGTCCCTGCATCAAGGTCTAGTGAGGATCTGTGAGGGGAGAGTCCAGCTGGCAGTGGAGCAAGGTTTGTTTTTATTTGTTTTTCTTGCCCTAACTCTTGTATTTCTTTGCTGTATGTCATTTTTTCCCCATGTACCATTGGGAAATCTTACTGTTCTTCATATACTGATAATTTAAGTTACAAAAACATTTAACTGAGGTAAGGACATGTTCCCGAAGCACAAAATTGTGATTGACTTTTATGCTAAAATCTCGACTCGTTGCTAGGCTAATGTATACAATGTAAAATTACATAGGCTGCCACTAATAACGTTAGCATGTTGTATTTGTGTGGAAAACGTGTTTAGTACAGGACAGTTGTTTTGTTGGTGAACGTTGTGAGTTGTAATGGAGCCAAATTATGCAGTATCTCACATAAGTGAGTACACCCCTCCCATTTTTGCAAATATTTCATTATATCTTGTCATGGGACAACACTATAGAAATGACACTTTGATATAACTTGAAGTAGTCAGTGTACAGCTTGTATAGTAGTATAGATTTACCTTCCTCTGAAAATTACTCAAAAAACAGCCATCAACATCTAAACAGCTGGCAACATAAGTGAGTACACCCCACAGTGAACATGTCCAAATTGTGCCTAAAGTGTCAATATTTTGTGTGCCAACCATTATTATCTAGCACTGCCTTAACCCTTTTG
>NC_065517.1:16557808-16586788 GCF_006386435.1 Epinephelus moara
TCTTCACATCCATCTGCTCCATGATGTCATCATGGAGGAGTGGGAGAGGATTCCTGAAGCAACCTGTGAGCTCTGGTGAATTCCATGGCCCAAAAGGTTAAGGCAGTGCTAGATAATAATGGTTGGCACACAAAATATTGACACTTTAGGCACAATTTGGACATGTTCACTGTGGGGGTACTCACTTATGTTGCCAGCTGTTTCGATGTTGATGGCTGTGTTTTGAGTAATTTTCAGAGGAAGGTAAATCTATACTACCATACAAGGTGTACGCTGACTACTTTAAGTTATATCAAAGTGTCATTTCTATAGTGTTGTCCCATGAAAAGATATAATGAAATATTTGCAGAAATGGGAGGGGTGTACTCACTTATGTGAGATACTGTATACCATTACCTTTGTTAAATGTTGCTGTTGTCCCTGGTTTTATATGAGAAGAGGAAAAGATCGCTAGCTGTTAGGCTAATTTATACAATTTTACAATGTAAAATGCCATAGGCTTGTGCTAAAAACGTTAGCATGTTGTATTTGTGGGGAAAATTTGTCCAGATAAAGACTAGTGTTTCTCTGTGAATGCTGTGAGTTATAGTGAAGCCAATGTGTACTTTTGTTTGAATTTGTCTCTTTTTTAAGCCATATTTAATGTGTGTTTTGGGTGAGTTTTGAATCAACTAAACTTTACAGCACTTCACAGGAACCTCTGCGGCGTAAGCTGTTTGTAGGGTCTACGCACAACCATAAACCCCCTTTAAATGAAGACGACACACAGCACAAAAAGTTTCAGGTTTGCCTAAAGAAAAGCATTTTCAGGATGAGTATCCCTGTAGAATGACGCAGCTGCAGCTCTCAACCTATCAAATCATAGTACAATATGATTACATATGTGAACATTATCTCTGCAATGGTTGATTCAGATAAGGTGAAGGAGAAGAATATTAGAGAGGTGTTAGAACAGACACCGTGTGTGACATTTGATTTTTCTCATGTACAAAGCTATATATTTAATTTGTATATCACTAATGGTGCTCAATACATCCAAATACAACCGTTTTTGGCATTTTTTGAAGATTCAACCAGACCTCTATATATTTCCCATTCCCAAAATGACCACACAAAGAAAGTGAGTGTGAGTGTTGAGTCCAAATGGAGCAGATTTACTTTATCAAACATTTCTGTAACAATACAAACTGTGAAAACACAGGTGAAACTAAAAGAACCATCTACACTATTGTCCATGTATTTACACGTGACCATCAGGAAGTTACTGTCCATCATGCCACAACTGGAAGCAGTTCTTCTTAGAGGTGAGGCAGAGAGGAACCAGACACTTCCTGCAATACACCGCTGTCTTCACCCTGGGTGTTCCAGCATTGAGACACCTCTTGCAGTGCTTCCTGGCCCTTGTTTCTCTGTTGTCGAAGAATACGGGCATGCAAGTGGTGGGGGATGTGGGTGGTGGGGTGGCTTCTGAGCCGTCAGCAAACTCAAGCATCTGCTTGGCTAACACCTCCCTGAATTTCTTGTGGGTGAAGGGCTTTGTCTGGGTGGGGTCCTGCCTGACCTTGAACAGCTCCTTGTGTAAGAGGTAACTGTTGACGGCAGCAATGTCCACAAAGTGGTAAAAAAAAGTCTTGTACCACTTCTTCGTCTTCTGGTGGACGCTGTACGACCCGATCAGTGCATCAGACAAATCCACACCACCCATGTTGCGATTGTAGTCCACGATGCAGTCCGGAACAGGTACGGACTTGTTTTTCCACACACCAGCCTCCTTCGCTTTCCTCAACACTGTCAGTCCGTTGTAGGCCTGGTGCACCGTGGAGCACATTTTAACCTCTCTTGTGTCCATCCACTTCACGAAGAGAAGTTTGCCGCTCCTCATCCAACGAATGTCCCCCCTCTCAGCATTTTTGGGCAGGTTGTTGGTGTGGGTCTTTGGGAAACCAGTGTTATTTGTCCTAATGGTTCCACAACAGCCAATGTTCTTTTTGGACAAATCAGTAAATAGAGTGGTGCTTGTGTAAAAATTGTCTGTGTACAGCGTGTAGCCGCTACCGAGGATAGGAAAGCACAGAAGGTCCATAACGGCAGAGTAACTCAGACTGTGGCCTGTGGGGCTCTGTCTTTTGCCTGTGTACACGAAAAAATTACACGTGTAGCCAGTAGATGCATCAGCCAGCACAAACAGTTTGTATCCCCACTTTGTGAGCTTGTTCTTCATGTAATGCTTGATGCTGATGCGGGCTTTGCTGGCGACCATCCGCTCATCAATGGACAGATTCCGATATGGCTGGAAATGGGCTTTGCAGGCGTCCACCATATCTGTGTACAGCGGCTTTATCTTGAAAAGTCTGTCATACTCGGGGGTGTTCTTTTTCTTTTCATTTTCTTCGTCTTCTTTTGGGTCGCTCAGGTGAAGTGACCACAAAATCGCCTCAAAGCGGTCCCGTGACATCTTTCTACTGGGGAAGGGGAAGTTGTACGGCCATTTCTTCCTCCAGTAATCTGCCCTGTTGTGGACTGACACGAGGCCGGTGAAAATGATAGTGGCTAAAAACGTGTAAAAGTCCTTAACCGTGAGCGCTTCCCACTTGAAACGCACCCCAGCTTGATTTCTTTTGGCAGCATTGGCATTTGTGTTTTCGATTATTGTTCTGACAACAGAAGTGGAGAAGAAGAGCTGGAAGAGGCTGATGGGAGACCATGCTGTGGTGGTGTTGATCATGGGTCCAGGGCTCCTGGCCGGCATGAATCTGAGAGGGTCAGGTTTGATGTCCTCCTCCTCTTTGTCATGCCACCTGTCGTCCTCCTCCTCCTCCTCCTTCTTCTTCCTCTTCTTCTCGTTCTGTTTCTCCTCCTTCTTCTTCCTCTTCTTCTTCTTCTCCTTTTGCTCCTCCTCCTCACTCTCCTTCTCACTCTCCTCCTCACTCTCTGCAAGTGACAACTTCCTTTTTCCAGGCCTTTCGCTAGGTGAAGGAGCCAACAGTCCACCGGCTTTTGATTGCAGTGTTGATGTTAAAGGTCTGGGGTCACTGGCAGGGGTCGGCACATAATCCTCATCGTCATAATCATCCTCATCACTGTAAACCCAAATGCGGAAGCAAAACAAATATATATTAACTCAGTGGCCTCGCTCTGAAATTGCAATTACATGTAAACACGAAAGCAAGAAACGTGGTAAAAAAAAATAAACAAACAAACAAACAAACAAACAAACAAACAAACAAACACACACACACACACACACACACACACACACACACACACACACACACACACACACACACACACACACACACCTGACAAAGCTGCTAGCTCTAGATAAATTGATAAATCTACACACAACATATATAAGACGTTACCTTTCCGACGATGGAAGACAGTAATCCGAGTCACCGCTGTCTTGTGTGTAGTTCGGGTGCACGAGGTCCTCGTCCTCTGATGGAGAATCATTCACACAAAACGAGCTCTCGCAGTCCTTCTCCAGCAGTGCCAATACTTCCACGGGGTTAAAACGTTTCTTCAGACCATGCATCGCCATCTTTCTCTCTCTATTTTCACAAAAAAAAAAAAAAAGAGGTGAAAAATGTCCCATTCACAGCTGCAAAGCTCTGACTCCCTTTAAACGTAATGCTGCCTGTCTACACGGACAGGCGGGGCTCTATCTCGTTCGAGCCAATAGAATGAGGCCATACCCACCCAACATGAGATTGACAGCACTGTCAGCCAATCAGAATCAGCAGAACGCCGTTTGTTGGGAAGTGCAGGCTGCTGTATACGGAAATTGTAATGCTTCCCCCAGGGTCCTAAAGGTATTACACAACAAGCTAAAAGTTTGGAAGCAAGATCAAATTTGTAGCCTACAAAAAAGATCATAGTTTCATTGGTATACTTTGCAACAAAAAAAAAACATGATAAGAGTCACTTATTATAATTATATATATATATTAGTCACTTATTAGTCTCTTTATTTATTTATTTTTTAACAATGGACCATGTGCAATGAACAATAATCTGTTTCTCACATGCACTTTAGATATTTTGTATATATTTTTCTACTCTTCATATTTTTTATTTTATCTTGGTTTTTTTTTATCGTTGATACTGCATGCTTTCTTTTGCACCAAAGTGGACAGTATCCCAATTTCCTTGTGCTGTGGTACACAAGTATGACTGTACTATGACAATAAAGATTTATCTTATCAGAATACAGTTTTACTACAGTTAGGATTTAGTGTGGATTTACCGGTATAATAAACGTTTCACAGCAAAACAGCAAAGGTGAAATTTTACAACTGTCGTTTGGCGAAGCAAATTCTGTTGTTATTCTTTGGCGTCTGTATCTCTGATGCTTTGGTATAGCATGCTTTGACATATCTTCAGAAACTGTGGAGTCGCTGCTTTCATTTGAGGTGTATGCCATGTGTTTTGCATAAAGTGCCGTAGAGGTAGAGCCAGGGTTGACACATCTGTGCTGTATGGAGTTTGATATGTAGTAATTCATTCAGTTGTTATTTGAGTTGTATTTGGGGCATGTTAAAAAGGTTTATACAGGTTTGTAGCCCAGGTTCTGCTGTTCTGCTGTATTCCTTCGTGATTAGTGCATTGTTTCACACCGTGTTTGCTAAGTGGTACTAGGAGGTTGGAGATATAGCAGGAAGAGAGACCATGACAAGCCATAAAAGTGATCAGTTAAATCTTAAAATATAACATAATAACATACTGGGTGCCAGTGTAAAGAGGCTAAAACTGGAACCATGTGATCACGTCTCTTGGTTCTGGTCAAAACTATGACAAGTATGCTGTAGTAATAAGTAGATATTAAGAATTCTAACATCACCCATAAACTCATATCTTTTAAAATGACAACTGTTTTATAATATTATTAAATTATGGGTGGTCACAAGAGGAGATATAGTAGTTGACAAATACATTAACCCTTTAACGTCCAAACTAAGAAAAAAAACAATGGAAAATGTTTTTCTTTGGGCAATAATAACAGAAATCACTGTTTATTATTTTTTTTTAACAAACCCCAGAGTTTTTTTTTAAATGTAGGCCTCTACGAAACTGTTGAGATAGCTCTTCATGGTAATGGTAAAACAGCAAGAAAACATCAACATTACAAACCATATGTTGTTATAATGCTAGTAATATGTCAGTATACCAACATTTTAATCAACATGTAAATACTTTGACCATGGAATTAGAAGTAATACCAGTACTCATATTATTTCCACATATTTATTCCAGATATTTACCATTACAGTTCTTTCAAAACATCTCAGAAATGGTAAAAAAAAAAATCACATTTTAATTTTTTTTTTTTCATCAAATGTATAATGGAATAACATTAAATGTATGTTTGTTGGTGAAGATTCCCAGTCTTCCAGATCATGGTAATCATAAGTGCTATATCATAGGCAACTGGACTTGCTTGTGTTTCTTGAAGACATTTTGCCTCTCATCCAAGAAGCTTCTTCAGTTCTAAATGACTGGTGCAGAGTTGCAGGCTTTAAACACTTCAAGCACTTCAAACCCAGCAACATACTGAGACAGAAGCTTGTCCACCCCAAGAACAGAACACCCAGACATAAGCAGAGTAAGGTAGTGTATCCAGTTCAGTGCAGCCAGGAATGCACAGATTTATACATTGGGGAAACACTCCACAAGCGCATGGCACAGCACAGGAGAGCCAGCTCGTCAGGTCAAGACTCAGCTGTCCACTTACATCTACAGGAGAAGGGACACTCCTTTGAGGACAGCAATGTGCACATCTTGGTCAGAGAAGAAAGATGGTTTGAAAGAGGAGTAAAATAAGCCATCTACATCAAACTGGAGCAGCCATTGATAAGCAGAGGAGGTGGCCTATGACACCACTTATCACCTACCTACTGTACAATGCAGTCTTGGGATCCCTTCCCAGAAGACTTCACACCCATTCTCACCTGGTCTCACCTGACCCTAATGGCCAGGTGGGTCAGCGACTCACATTATGACCTTAACGACTATGAAACTAAGAGCTCACATGTGATCTCAACAACTCTGTAAGGGTTCACACTCACAAAGCCTGCAACTCTGTACCAGTCATGAACTGAAGAAGCTTCTTGGATGAGAGGCGAAACGTCTTCAAGAAACGCAAGCAAGTCCAGTTTGCCTACGATATAGCACTTATGATTAAATGTATGGTATTCTTTTTCTGTGTACAGAACAAACAGAAGTAAACATAACCCTGAGGCAATGACAGTAATACTTACAGATGGTAGAGATAGCTTAATCACATGAAATTTAATTCAACACATTTTTCATTAAGATATAGTGACACACAGTCTTCTCTACCAAACTGTTAAGCAGGATGTTAAGGGTAAATAAACTTTTAACACTCTATGTACAACGACATTACAGTGTTGTTCATTCATTAAATGTGTATACTACACAGCTTATGAATGCTAAATAAAGGCATGACATGTTAAAAAGAACCATTTTTGGCAACTTCTGATTTTTAAACTTTGTCCTGAAGCAGAAAGACCAGCAACGCCAGGGGAGCCTCGCAGCACCGTCACCCCAGAAGAGGAGCTGATGAGCCAAGCAGTCGTCATACTCTCCTGCGCCTCGTACAGGAACCAAGCGCTGCACGTCTTTCTCCGACCGGCTCTGCTGGCCTCGGCCATCCACACTGCCGCTTCCAACCAGAAACGTAAGACTGACACACAGTTTACCTACCTCAAACATCATCATATTATGTGATATAACATACCTTACGTCTAAATATTCAAGACTCGAGAGGTTTATTGTCATATACACAGCAAACGTAAAGTGGTTACAGGCAATGAAATTCTTACTTTGCGAGTTGCCCTGACACCACTAAAATATACACTGACTAAACTAAAATAAATAAATAGAAAGATAGCAAGTATAATGCTCCCCACTGTGCATCTGTAAAAGTTGCGGAGGAGTTTGGAGGATAGTTGAAAGTTCCTCAGCTTCCTCAAGAAGAAGAGTCTCTGTTGAGCCTTCTTGACGATCTGCTGTGTGTAATGAGTCCAGGTGAGCTCCTCGCTGATGTGGGTGCCAATGAGTTTGAAGGTTTTCACCCTGTCCACCTATGTCCCGTTGATGTGTAGTGGGACGTGCTGGTCTCTGCTCTTCCTTGGGTTGATAATCATCTCCTTAGTCTTCTTAGCTTTTAAGGAGAGATTATTTTCCTGGAACCAGGACACCAGCTGAGCCACCTCTTCCCTGTAGGCTGCCTCGTCTCCATCAGTGATCAGCCCGATGACAGTTGGGTCGTCAGCGAGCTTGATGATGGAGGTGTTGGTCTGGGAGGGGGCGCAGTCGTAGGTGAACAGGGTGTACAGGAGTGGGCTCAGCACGCAGCCTTGGGGGGTCTCTGTGCTCACTGTCTTTGTGCCCGATGTCCTGGTACCAACCCTGACTGCCTGGGGTCTGTCTGTAAGGAAGTCCAGGACCCAGCGGCAGAGGGGGGTTGTCAGTCCAGGGGTGAAGAACTTGTCAGTCAGCCTGTCTGGGATGACTGTGTTGAAAGCTGAACTGTAATCAAGTGTTTTTGTGTTTGAGGTGTGAAAGGATTGTTTGAATGGCTGCATTGACGGTGTTGTCAGTGGAGCGGCTCTGATGATATGCACATTGCAGTGGGTCTATTGTGTTGGGGATGACCTGTTTAATGTGTGACATGACTATTCTCTCAAAACACTTCATTATTGAGGTGAGTGCTATGGGGCGATAGTCATTCAGACAGGTTATGTTGTTTTTCTTGGGAATGGGCACAGATGACCGGGAGAGGGACAGATCGAAAATGTCTGTAAAGACCTCAGCCAGCTCTGAAGAGCAGACCCTCAGGGTATGGCCGGGGATGTTGTCAGGGCCAGCTGCTTTCGGGGGTTAGTCCTTTTCAGAACCTTACACACCTCGGTCGGAGACGTTTGGAAGACCTTACCTAACAAGTAAAAACCAACAAAACATCAATGTTGTCTGTTGCCAGGCATCAAATTGACGTTGGCATTAGACGTTGTTGACACAACTTCAAGTCAACCAAATATCCGTGTCTAATGAGCTGGGCTTTTTTTTCCACGCTAAAAAAAATGGTTGCTGAATCTCCTGCATGTTAAACATTGTGTTTTCCAGAGGAAGTCTTCAACAGTTTCAGCTTCCTGAGAAACATGTTCTCCAATGAGTTCATCCTCTGTCCTGGAGCAACGGTGCAGGTGAGGAACAACATTTATACACTGCTGTACTTTAAGTAAGGGTTAAGTTGATTTAATGGCCCTGTAGTAACCATTCAAACATGCGGTTGGGGTTTCATATTTCACTCATGTTGTGTCTTGTAGGACTTCGAGGAGGCCTGTTACCTGCTGGTGAAGACGGGAGCTCTGCAGGTCACCCAGCAGGAGGTTCTGGTGACGGAAAGAGGACAGAGAACACTGGGCTTCCTCACCAACCTGCTGGATCCCTTCTTACAAGGATACCAGGTGAGGGAGACACGCACAGTACAGCTTTGTACATGTTTGGTTTACAAAGACGGGTATTTGTTTGCATTAAAGAATCAGTCAAAGCAAACCCAGAGAGTGTCTGCACATTGGATTAAAGCTCCTGAACTTTATAAGATTTGAACAGAGGCAACGTTTTATTTATTTTTTGCTTTTTTATCAGGCCTGAAGATGACCTGGTGGAGTTGATGTCTTTTGTTTCAGCTCTCTTATTGTTTCTAATTTACATCACATATTGATAAAGTTTGATTGATTTGAAATAATATTTTTTAAACTTTAAAATTCTTTAAGTGTAAATCTAACAGAGCATTTATAAGCATAATCAGGGTGTCTGCAGGTCCTTATAAAGTCTTAAATTTAATAAATATCAGGCCTTCAAAGTCATTAAATAGTCTTAAATTTGAATTTGTGATGTCT
Source organism: Epinephelus moara (assembly GCF_006386435.1). Classification (NCBI taxonomy): domain Eukaryota; kingdom Metazoa; phylum Chordata; class Actinopteri; order Perciformes; family Serranidae; genus Epinephelus; species Epinephelus moara. The sequence continues at coordinate 16,566,733 of NC_065517.1, forward strand.
TATCTCATTTATCCATCTCTCAATTTCTTTTGTCAAAATGAGTCATGAGCTTCGTGTGACTGAAAGTCCAAATTTCTGATGTTAAAAATCTGTAAACATACAAACTTTATTCTTGCACTTACCTGTTGGCAAAATGCAGATTCACCTATAGGCTTGTACTTAGCTTTATACTGTATATTTTTTTCTTATTCAGTGCTTCAATAAGAAAAAACAATATTTGTGCAAAAACCTGTCTTAACTTTAATTAAAAATCATCTTGAAGAAGTCTTAAAAAGCATTAAATTCAAGTGTCTGACACCTGTAGACAGCCTGATAATTTCCCACCCTGTAATAACGGGGTTTTTCACACTGCATTTGCACTTTTTAATTAATCCAAAAAAAAAGTGGTACATCATGCATCTGTAATGCTAAACTGCCTATTTTCTAGTATAATTTTCCTACAGCTTGACATACTCATAAAAGTACTTTATTAATCCCTCATATTTACATCCATATATGGTCTTAAATGTGATTCCAGGGAGCACTGTACTGCAGATTAATGCATATATGTAGACACACAGTAAGGACACAATTTAAAGTACATGCAAACACCGTGCTGTTTTGATTTTCTTACTACAAGTTGATCCCATAGCTCCAGAGCTGTTGAACAAAGTCTGTGTGTTAAACTTTAGATGTCCTCTAGGAGGTGCTGTTAACACACCATCTTTGTTTGTGTGTGTGTGTGTGTTCTCAGGTGGTGTGCCGGTTCCTGTGTGAAGAAGCCACTGAGGCTCTGACTGAAAAACAGTTTATTCCCGCCGTCCGCAAGTTCATCGTCAAACATCTTCTAGCAGGTGTCTTACTTTAAAAATATTTCTGCTTGTGTTTTTACCTCAGCTCTCTACAAACTGTACTTAATATGTGTTGTATACGTGTGTGTGTTATCCAGGTAGACTAAGATACACGGAGGTGTTGTCATCAGATCTCCAGAAGAACTCTCTGGCAGCTTTGCTAAGACTCGGAGCTGTACGGAAAATCAAAGGGTATGTTGGTTTTGATCATCTTTGTTTCCCTGGTTGGTTGGATCAGCTGAAGCATCAGGCAAACTTTAAATACAAGACAGTTATAGATATATTTAAGCTTAATTAATGATTTTATCTGTGTGGTCACAGTGGTCATATTCAGTATATCGTGATGATTTTTACTGCACTTTAAGAAGCTACATTGCTCGTTGTTTTTTCCCATTGGCTGATTCATGGAATTATTTTCCGTTTTCTTGCCATTAAGCTGTAAAAAAATGTGTATCAGTTTAGTTTTATTTATTTAGGCAAATCACAAATCTGCTTCGTGAGGCTTTACAGTCTGTACATCATACAACACACTCTATCTTTAGACTCTCAATTTGTAGAAGAACAAACTTCATTAAAAAAAACTTTAATTGGAAAAAAGGAAGAAACTTCAGGAAAAGCTTTAAAAAAATCTTTATTGAACAACTGGTGAAAAAAGAGAAAATCAACTAAGGAGGCATATGTGCTAAACAAAACACTAAATCAGAGAGAGAGATTTGATTTTTACAAAAACTTTATTTAAAAACATTAAAAATTATACATTGTTTTCAATAAATAAAGCTTAAAAGTGCCGTTCAGTATTGCACATTAAAATGAACGCAACAACTTTAATCTAAATATAATGTTAATTCATCCCCTATGACAGAACATATTGCATCATCATAGCACCACTGTGCTGACAAAACTATGCATGTCATCCATCTTCTTGTAAAACCTAAAACCAGCCCAGAGTAAAGACATGAAAACAGGAAGTGCCTCCTGTCTTGTCCTTTACTCTGCTGCTGCTGATGGACAGTTTGGCCTCTCCTACTATCAGGTTTAGTAATTGCCACTTAAAGGCGTCAGCTTTTTTGTAGCTGACTCCCAGAATCAAGGCAGCCTCAGACCACCTCTCGCCAAACTGTATAAAAAAGTCTCCAGCACATCAAACAATGTAAAGACTGAAGACCTGCCTCTACTCCAAAGAGTGGACAGTCACTTAAAACTGTGGGGTTGATCACAGAGATAAAAACATTTACAGCAGGGGCAGCATTTAAAATCCTCCACTGCAAATCCTCTGTCCTGTTTTTAAGAGGAGGGGTCAAAAGCAGACATGGACACAGAGTGAGAGAGACAGGCTGAGAGACATGCAAAGAGAGACACACAGTGAAAGACACAGAGAGAGGGAGACGCACACAGTGACATGCAGAGAGAGATGCAAACAGAAACAGAGGGACACACAGTGAGAGACAGAGTGAGACACAGAATGACGGACACAGAGAGACGCACAGAGAGACATGCAAACAGAAACGGGGACACGCACAGTGAGAGACGGAAGAGACAGAGTGAGACACACAAAGAGACAGACACTCAGAGACATGCAAACAAGGACACACAGTGAGACACAGAGAGACAGAGACCTGCAGAGAGAGACATGCAGAGTGTGGGAGACATAGAGAGAGACAGAAACGCGCAGAGTAAGACACAGAGGGAAAGACATGCAGAGAGAGACTCACAGAGACATGCAAAGAGAGAGAGACAGTGAAAGACAGAGAGGCAGAGAAACACACAAATGGGGAGGGACAGGCACGCAGAGAGAGACAGAGACAGAGTGAAAGACAGAGAGAAACAGGGACACACAGACACATGCAGAGATTGAGACATACAGATGAGCTTGTGGGACACAAACAAAATGGTTAGAGACATAGTCTTGTCGACAGGAAAAACATGAACTATAAGTACTTGTCTTAATAGTTTAAATGAGACAGAGACTGTCCCACTGGGAGGACAGAGCTAACAGGTACAGAAATAAGCAGCTCACTGAAGGATAAGGTGGCAAGAAGATTACACAATGTGATATTTCTCACTTACCTGTTGTTGCATCCAGCTGTGGACGTGGTTTAGGTTTTATTTACTATGGATAATCCACAGACAGCACTGTCACAGATTCTCACTGCAGCTACTCTAACAAAGATATAGTCCCTGTGAACTCCAGCTTTAGTGCTGTGAAATAACCAGTGTTTGTATTTCAGAGCGGAGCAGGGGACGTTAAAGGTCAACAAGGTGATGGTGAACTCGTTGGAAGACACTCTGGGTAAGAAAGAAGCTGTCAGTTAAACACACAGCAAGGAATAAACACTGTTTTCTCTCCCTCCAAATCTTAAACTTGTCTCTTTGTCCAGGAGGGAAACTCCCCACTCAGAAAGCCACCGTCGCCCGCCTCTAATTCAGCGACCTCATTAGCCTGAAAAGGGTCGAATCTCTCTACCTGCATCGACGGCGTCTCGGCTCCTCTCACGCGGCTCATCCCAGAGGCGCTTCAGCCAAACTGCTTTCTATGAGAGATGGAACAAAAGAATCGTCATCTGGTGACAGCTCAGTTTATTTTCTTCTTCTCCTCACCTCTTTTTCAACACACAGTCTTTCAGTTCTTTCTATTAAAAACCTTTTATATATGTTCATAAAGCCGGATGATGAGTAAGGCCTTTAGAGGTGTATCGCTGAGCTCTTTGCCTCATTCTGGAAATCTGACCTTCTGCTATGAGCGGCTTTATGCAAGCTTGTGAATGTGCCAGCTCCACTCAGGATAGTGGCCATTCTCCATTAATGCATTTGATGTGTATCCTCTAACACTCGGCGTGGCGTTTCTTTGTGTTACTCTCAGTCTGTTCATCACCTGTTAGTCTTGTCTTTTTTTTTCTGAGCACTTTAATGAATTTATTCATGCAGTGTGGCGTGGATCTGAACACTCTTGACACTGTTTTCTCTTTTTTTCTTTTTGAACAAATGTTGCTGAAATTGGCGGTTGCAAAGATTTTGGTGGTTACATATTTTTGCGTTTGGTACAAAGTGATTTTCTTCTGCACTGTCTGAACGAAAGGGTTTATATATTTGAGTTGCCACAGATCGCGGGCCTACTCCAAGAATATCTCGTGCCAGGTGTCGTCGTTGGATTCAAAGCACCCTCAGGCCTTTTGCCAACACTCCAAGGTTCATTTGCCTTTGTTTACACAGTGGAGATAATGCTCAGTGTAATGCTAGTGTCACATAGTTGCCAAACTCCATTTAAAATTAAAGTTATTTATGTACTGAAACACAACCAGCTAAACCAAAGGAGAAAGTTTTATGTTTTTGTTCAGTGTTTGAGATAATTTGCAAATTTTTCTCATGTTCTCAAGTTTAGAATAATTAGTGAAGTTGCTTCCGGTACTGATTTGAAGTCAGAATATGTCACACACTGGATATCATTTTGTTACAAGGAAAAAAAAAAGAAAAGCCAAAATAAAACAAATAATAAGGAGCTTTTTTAAATTACCAGCCCAACGGGTGATTTTTTTTTTTTAACTCCGGTGAACCTGTTGAGCCAACTAGCTCACAAAAGTGGAATTTTTCTATTTTTTTTCCCAAATTAGATTAGTTTAAAAAAAATCCTTGTTTTGTTAATCAGCAATGTTACCTTGAAATGGCGTTCTGGTGCTGGCAGCAGATTTTGGGTTTTACAGAAACAGGCAGAGCTGCTTTAGAAAGGAAAAACCTTGTGGTAAAACCAAACAGCCACAGGGTCTCTACCAATTCAGGTACAGTTTGTTACAATAATGTTAATGATACTGATATTATTGCCAATATGATGCCTGAGTTTTGGTGACTGTACTAACACAATACCTTTTCAGTGCAAATATTTCCCTACAAAAAAACTTTTTTTCTGTGTAGCAAAATAGGCCAAATTTCTTAAAGGTGTTGTTTGAATTTTGTTTCACCACAAAAAGCCAAGAACTTTTAGGAATTTGACTATAGACATTTTGGTCAGTACTTAAAAAGTACTGCAGTTCGATACCCAAAGCAATGTTTGCATGGGATAGCTGGCAATTTGTCATTTAGCCTCAAAACTGCTGAAGCTCTTTGTAGAAATCTCACAAGTTGAACTTAAATTCCTCAATACTTCATACCCAAAATGATCATTTGTATATCAGTTACTCAAGCTGTTACTACCTTTTGATTTGTGAGGACAGCTTTGTTTTTCTCACATGCTTCCACAGTGAATGAAGAATCCAAAAACAGAGAAAACTCTTGATGAATTGAAGTTATAGGGGGCCAAGTTTAAGAAAAGCAAAACTGTATCAAAACATTCACTTACAAACTCTGACACAACTCGTGCAGTATAATCGAAGTCTCATTTATCTAGTTGTAAACTTAGTACTTCCCAAACACGTGCATTTTTGCCACAGAAAACCTTACTATGTAAAATACCGCTGAGATACGCTATTTGGACGCAAGTAAAAGCACGTTTGGGAGGTACTGAGCATACAACTGGATAAATGAGACTTGAATCACACTTCATCAGTTGTGTAAGAGTTTGTAAACTGATCTTTAGATATAGTTTCTGTTCCGGTTTTTAACACGTAGCTCCCTTTTACTCCATCAAGACCTTTTCACTTTTTGGATTCTTCGTTCACCGTGGAGGCTTGCAAGAAAAACAAAGTTTTCCTTGCAAATTCAACATAACACGGTGTGATTGTGCCAAGTGAGACATGCTTCTGAATCAACATCCCACATTGTGTTCCTGGACCAACATTGTAATCAACCAATCATAGTCCTCTGACATCATCAGTGTGCTGCATCTGCATTTTTTTTCTTCCAAAATTTCTTTGTGCCTATATTAAGTTTTCCAAATTTAAGTTTGCAATTTGACAACATCCTCAGTTACACTGAACAAAATCCTTATAAACTACTGCAGGATTAGTAAATTAGCTTGCTAACCAGGTAGGCTATGCTAACGAGTAAACTTGCCAACAGGCTAGAATTTTAGCACGTTAGCTTGCTAAGTAGGTGGGCTATGCTAACGCTACTTGCCAATAACTAGAATTTTAGCGCGTTAGCATAAGTAAGTGGGCTGTGCTAACAAGAAAGCTTGCCAGTAGACTCAGTTATTGTTATTTAACAAATATGAAGCATAATATTATTTTCTGTCGCAAATACCTGCCATTAACACAGTTTCACAACCTAACCACTTAGCAAGCTAACTCTCTAACCCTGCAGCAGCTCACAAGAATTTAGTCCAGTGTTACTGAGGATTTTGTTCAATTGTACTAACTTCAATTGGAAAACTAGCTCACACAAAGCACAAAGGAATTTTGAAAGAAGAAGAAGAAGAAGCACATGTCAGAGGCCTGTGATTGGTTGATCCAGGAACATGACCTACTTGACAAAATCACTTTGTGCGTGAGTAACTGATATGCACTAATCATTTTGAGGCTAAGGTATCTCTAAAAAATGTTTAACAGCTTTCTGTAGGACTGTTTCAGTAGTTCCAATGCTCAGTGAACACATCTCACTGAATGATTAATGATACCATGGAAGATTAAAGTCAATATGAGTCCACAATCTCTCGCTACCAAATGCAAAACATCACCGTTAAGCAGTTTAGCCAAGCACACCTTTAAAAAGTCACACTTCAAAACCATGTACTACCACAACAGCCATCTCCAGCTTATTTGATCACCAAACTTTCCAGACACTGAACTTGACTTTGAAACTTGAAAACACTTCAATTCACTGAAGTTGACTGAAGCAACAACAAAGCAGCTCTGCATCTAAGAAGTGTTTGCAGAACAACAAATCTGCGTGTCAACACGTCATCCAAAGTGCAAGTGAACAGTGTGAGTCTATTTGTGTTTTTTTCAATAACAGCTTTTATACTTTATAATGTCTAAATATTTGACTCCTTTGTGTGTGTGTGTGTGTGTTTGTGTGTGTGCGTGCACTCCTGTGATGGGGCCTTTTAGTACCGACTGTACAGGCTAATGAAAAACAAAAGCATGTTAATAAAGTGTTTTGAAATACTAATTACAGCAAAGATTGTGTTTCTTTTGTAGATCAACTGGAGAAAACTTGCTCAGATTGAGTGAAATTCATTCCGTCATCATATTTTGTCCAACATTTGTTCGACAGTCAGACCTCTTGTGATGGACAGCTGAGTGAAACTCTTTGACCTTAATTGATTAAAATATGACGTGATCATATTTTCATGTTCTTGTTTTAAGTCACTTAAACTTTACTTTAGCATTTTCATTTTATGGTACTTTACACAAATAATTCTATTTCTAATCAGTGACATAATTTATATGGTTCTAAAGCCATTATGCATGATTACTTTTACTTCAGGTACTTTCAGTATATTTTGATGCTAATACCTTTTGTGCTTTTATTTTAGTTAGATTTTTAATACAGGACCTTTATTTGTAAGGAGGGATAGGTATCTAGAATCTAAATTGGTGCCAGTTCCTGACTGGTCAGTACCAAAATATCAAAATGCACCTGGACAAATGCTGCTGCTATCTGTATTTATGTAATGTTAATTCATTCTAATATTGTCAAGTCATGGCTGACATTCAAAAGTGTGGGCTCACTTTATGAATGTTGTTTTTAGTTATTTTCTTTATCTACTCCTGTTAGCTCCTTAGAAGCTATAGTTCTTTGTAATATTGTTAAAATTTATTCATTTGTTTAATTTGTTTAACAGCTACTTAGATGCACCAGAGTTAGCTATACAGTAATTCTCACCTGTAGTTCCTGGGCAGGAAACAGAATAACTTCTCTTCTATAAGACACTATAATATAAAAAACACAATTACAAAATAGAACATATTGGTGACAACGGCTTCAGCAATAACAATAGCAAGACAACACAACATGAAATCATCGCAACAACAACAATACAACTATAACACTAAGAGACCACAACAAAAGAGATATAACAAGATTTCAAAATGTTAGATTAAGTGTTTGAGTTCATGTGTGATGGGTACATGATTGAGTTGATTTCATCTTAAATCTAAGACCAACAAAGCTGTTGCACTGTCACTCTACCAAGTTTAGCTCCTGGTAGTGAAGCAGCATTAAGGCACATCACCACCACACCTTTGTTGACCAGACTTTTGTAGCATTTGCTCCTCCCTCATTATACGTACAGGACACTCAGGAAACATTTTAACTTCACGCTTAAAAAAAAAAAAAAATCTACTAGTTCAACTTAAAAAAACAAGGTAACAATTTGCATGCATCTTTTTGAGTAGTTCCAACTCTGGCATTGTTGAGTCAATCCTATGAGTCATTTGTTATCTTACAAACTCAATTAAATTAGTACAACCAACATGATTTGCTTTGATCTCAGAAAAGCTGAACCTACTTAATATTTATACAAAAGTTGTGTTGATATATTGTGGTCAAACTATTTAAGATTTTCTAACTTGTTTACTTTAGTTCCATCCAACTCAAAAATATCAAATATTTTTCGATTTTGACCAACTTCTGTAAATAAGTTTTCAACTGACTCAAACACTTTAATGAAACAAACAACTTTTTTTTTTTTATACTGAAAAACCTACATATTTTAAAGATTATTTTTTCTCGGGCTTTTTGCCTTTAATGTTCAGGATAGAGTGAAATGGGGGAGAGAGAGAGAGAGCGGGGGTGACATGCAGCAAATGGTCGCAAGCTGGAGTCGAGCCTGGGACCATTGCGGCGAGGCATCGCCATTGTACATGGGGTGCCGGCACTATCCACTGCGCTACCGACGCCTCAAAACCTACATATTTTAAGCATTATCCACGAGCCCCATGAGTCATGTTTCAGAGTGTTGATATTTCTGCTAAATAGAAATAATAAAATAACTGTTGACTCTTCTATTTTTGCACTGATTTATGCAAAGCAGTATCAATAAGAGTACTGATAACTATCGGATTGGTGTCAATAAAATCGTAAGGTCACTCATCACTATATATGGAGGCAATCCAAGAATACATAAACGAGGAGAGAAATATTAAAATAGTGACTTAATCATTAAAAGAGCCAACACGTTTTGTCCACTGTAGGTCTCTGTAGGGGTTTTAAAATTGACAACAAGGGTTTGGCCTCACCTACAGAGTAGCAGGAACCAATGGAAGGCAATCACATGACCCGTCCCTACTTGTAACAGCATTTTTACATTGTGGTATGGCTACTTTTATCCAAGTATAATATTGGAGTTGCCTACTTCTTCCACCTTTCAATTGCCTAATTACACATCCAGCAACATTATCATTCATTCTGAGCTGTGACTTTGGCCACTTGATGAATTTAAGTTCAATACTGACTCATTTTAATAGTTGATCAGTAAGTGTGGATGATCTTATTTTGCATCATTCACAGAGTAAAGCTGGTGAGGAATCACTACATATAACAGACCTCTAGGTGTCAGACTTTCCTCTCTGTGACCCCCTTTGGTAGGTTCTTGATGTACACACACGCTCTCACACACACACACACACACACACACACACACACAATCACAGCAGCATTTTTCATCATGTTTTGTGGCACTGCTGCTGAGTAAGAGACTGCTGCCAGCAAATCCACAACTTTCCATCCATATTGCCCTTTCTCTCACACCCACTCAGTCTCTGACAAATTATAGGTTCATCTGAAGTTGCCATACCAAATTGCTTATATACACACTCCAGTCCATCCATCCATCCATCCATCCGTCCATCCATCCATCCATCCATCCATCCATCCATCCATCCATCCATCCGTCCATCAATCCATCCACCCCTCCCCCTGTCTTTCTCTCTCATCCATATCCGTCTCCCTGGTGCTGGTGTATAATAGCGTTAGCCCGAGCCATATCAGCACTTTATCTGCTACATTATGACAAGCTAGCGGGGGGTTCACATACACTCACACACACACAAACAGGACTACAAACTACTTCCCGACCTGTGGCGGCCGCTGGGAAACAAACGCAGCAGACAGAAGTGCAGTGTGTTTAGTTTTGTTCCTTTAAACCTGGTTTGTGTTTTTCCTTTACTTTGTGTGTGTGTGTGTGTGTGCAGGTGTGACTGAGTGCACTATGGCCTGGTGTTGTGTCCCGGGGGGGGGGTTTGTGGGGGTCTATATGTAGGGAATTGATTGAAAGAAAAAGGGACCCTGGTGTATAATGTTTCAGCAGTTAACCTTAGGTAATGGTGGCTTGATGGATTCAGTTCATTTGCTGTAGCAGATCCTGTTTATCAGTGTTGTGCTGGAGGCTGAGGCATTTACATACAGTAGGTGGAAGCAGCACTCAGACTTCGGATTCGGCGCTATGCAGGGATCCCTGAGGAGAGTCCAGGAGATCCCAATTACTAGACATTTAAAGGTTTTCTCAATCAAACCAGATTTAGAAAGGCTGCCGGCTGAGCTACCGTATTTCATCCTGAAAACATCTCTGCTGTAGACTCTCCTTAAACTGCTCACCTCATTCTTTATTAAGTAAGAGAGAGAAAAGGTGCTCCGAGAGCCCGTTGTTATAGGTAAAAACTTTTCAAACCTCAGGAATCAAATCTCATCCATAAATCACACAAGAATTCAACGGTGAGTCCCGGCACTTTGAATCAAATAACACTTTCCAACCTTTAAGAAAAATACCTTTAAGACGTCCCAACGGAGCACAGTGGAACAAAAAACTGACTTAAACTGCTCAGCTTTTGCTTTTTCGTGCCCTCTCCCACAGGTACGCTGGTCACTGAAGTTCCCACATTGTTTAGTGCTTCAATCTCCAGTGTAACCACCTTCTCTTTAATGGTGAGAAATGTTACAGCCACAGGGACATTTAGTTGCCTCAAAATGTTTCATAAGATGACTATTATTTCCTGTAATGGATATTTTATGTTGGGAGAGCAGCAATTATTGTCTCTACATATTGTTCTCAGTGTAGTAGTGAGGATTGAGGTTGTGTAGCATGAAGGGAGGAGGGCTGTCTGAGTATTTCCATTTTCTGGTACTTCACATTCCACAATTTAGAATGAAAATGCACTTTTTTTTCCTCCACTACAATTACTTGAGAGGTGCTGTTACTTTTCAGATAAAGATTTGCGATAAAAGCACATACAACAAGAGGTAAAAATAGAGAAAAGTCCAAAATATTAATAAAAATGTGTACCAGAAGTTTATTTTTTCTCCTTTCCTACTTCATTAATCATCTCCTGACCCCTTAGATTTATCTTGTGGCCCTTTGGATCCATTATCAGATTAGTTGGTAATTAATTTAATGGTTAACAACTCATCGATTTATCACTGCAGCCCCAAAGTAAAGGATCTAAATACTCCTTTAATCACATTTTAAATTAAATCCACAAAAAAGAAAACTTGTTCCATTTTTACAGACACAAATACAAATATACTGCACTGCTGAGATTTTTACTTTTTGGAACAGGAGGGTGTTTTATATAGTGACTCTGGGGAATTGAAGTGTTTTCACTTCACACCTAAAAGCATTAAAATGATCAGCAGCATTAAAATGCATCTGACAACAACATCTGTGGTGTAATGCATTTATGTGCATATTTAATGCAGTCGACACTTGCCTGTACGTATAAGATCACAAATGAGACACCGAGGGTAAACAATAAGTGTTAAGTGATATAATTACAATATTCTTATCGCCAATTATTGTTAATGTATTCCTCTTTTCCTGTTCTATAATACATCAAAAGATAAGCTCTTCTAAGACCAGCGATTAGTGCTGAATGAAAACATTTGCATTTTTAACTATATCTGCATAATACAGACACGCATGGATCTAATATTCTGTGCTAATGTCTGCAATTAGCCAGAATATGATTTCCCACTTGGAACAACACATTTGCTTTAAACTTTAACACCAGAGAGTTCTCTCTCTCTCTCTCACACACACACACACACACACAAAATGCATACATCTACATACACACACACACAGACGCGCAACTATTTCTCTCAGTCTCTGTGGGACTCCACGAGCTGCCAGTTCTTGACAGCCAGATAAATAATAATCCTCTGATGGATGCTGCCATGAAGTGAAAGCTCAAGGAAGATTTAATAAAATCCAATAGAATCTAATTGAAGTGGCATGGGTGTGTGTTTGTGTGTGTGTGTGTGTGTGTGTGTGTGTGTGTGTGTGAGCAAAAATGTGTGTGTAGATATTTATATGTATAGTATATGTTTGTGGCAGAACTTCCTTTGTAAATCAAATATTGTTATTTGCGTCAAAATGTTGAAACTTTAGGTTTCTCTTCACAGAAAACAGCAAACACACTGATGAATCTTTCCTGTGCTGTTTATTTGACACCCTGCTGGTCCTGTGTGAGTTTACACTTGCTGTTTAAGTATCCCGTAATATTGGCAGGGGACAACAGATTTTGCACATTCCAGTACATCTTTGTTACTGGACGTCGTGCACAGAATGGAGAAGGGTTCATTTGTTAAAGTCCAACATTTTTTGAAATACATTTTCTTGCTGGGAATTCGATGAGAAGATTTCTACCACTCTCATATTCGTACACTAACTAGAGGTCAATGCCAACAGGCAGTTAGCCTAGCTTAGCATAAAGTGTGGATGTCACTGCCAAGAAATCTCTCAACGTTTCTCCTCCATTCAACCAACTCAAAATATTCAAATAATAGAAAAAAATACAACTCATGACTATTGCAGGCGGAGGCACTTGGGAAAAAGACCAGCAACTATAATTGAGTTTTTGGTAATCTTTCTATTTTAAGAATATTTTATTTATTAAAGAGATGCGAGTCACAGAGAGGAAATTGCTTCTCCTGATCTTTGTAAATTAGAAAAGAGATGTGCTGACAGCCACAATAAGATAGCATTATTAACCTTTTTTTTTAATAGACTCTCAATGCTATTAAGATTTATGTTTTATTGGCATCTCTGTTAAGACAAGAAGGAAAGATAAGAATATTAACAATTGTCCTCAAACTTCTTATCATCTGTAACTCTATTAATAAGAAACAAAATTCAATTAATTTGCCACTTATGACACTAAGAGGACAAGACTGTAGACTTCATAAAATCACAGCTGAATAACAAATACAAACAACTCGGCATATAACATATGAATAGATTCTGATGTCACACAAGATGTATAGCTGAAATTTCACTGTGTATTTGGAGTATAAATCACAACAGCATCTGCAGGCTAACAAGCATAAGGTGTGAAAGTAAAAAACAATCTCTTGTTGAGCTGCGTTTCCCAGCCAACATCCTGTCTGCTAGCAAACTGTGGCAGAGGCTCAGAAACAAAACCCAAAGCCAAATGAACTTCTGCAGTCCTCAGTGGGGCTTTTTAAAATTGTGAAAGGTAAATCTGGATCTAATTAAAATGACAGGATGGGTAAACTTCCTCTCTCTCTGTCTCCCCACATTGTGAGTGCTCTCTGGGGCCAAAATAACTTCCATAATTATGAGTGAATTGATCGTTGACTTTGCTTCTGTCACAGGAGAGGGTGTGAGGAGGACGGTGCAGAACAGCTTGTGAATGTAATGCACGGTTTAGTGTGTTTATTATTTCGGCACTAAGGGCAGGAAAGCGAGGGGAAATATACTTCAGAGCTAAACTTTTCAGTTCAATCACCAGATTAGGCATCATAGGTGAAAATGCTGTGTATATTATATTTGGCCATTTTAGGATATCTTAGTATGTCATAAAAAATTATGTATTAAGAAAAGTTCAGGTTCAGCAGGTAAGACCATCAGCCTTCCCGCTGGAGAGTGGGGTTCAAGTCAGAGTTGGGATAAGTATCCAATAAGAGTAAGTAAGTACAAGTAGGGAACATGTGGAATATGTGCACACCATGTTTCTATTAATGAAATTGATATATCCATGTAATTTGTATATTACCCGTTTACACAAATGCATATATGTCATATGTGCAAAAAATATTTATGTGACATGTATGGTAATAAATGCATAAAGATACATATTTGTATGGGCTAGACATGTTTGAAAATATATGAAATTGGAACAGTAGTTAGTATGGTTTACATATATATATATACATATATATATATGTTTTGATTTCATAGGAGCATAACATGGAAAATCAATGATGTATGTATGTACATATATATATTTTTGTCATGTCATTAAAAAAGTAATACTATGGGATGTCATAAAAATGCTAATGAAAGAAAAGTTAAAGTTATAGTATGTCATAGAAAATACTTTTTGGAATGCTCCATGTACCAGTGACAGCGAGGGTTCAAACCAAGACTCTGGGCCACTGACACTTTACAGCCTTGGAGAGTCCCATCACCCCACCAAGCAACCTTCCATCGGGACGACTCTTCTGAGCACAGTGGACTCCTTCGTTTGGACAATGGCCTTCATTCCTCAGGCTGTTAAAGCAGTATAACAACCTGAGTTATTAGATAACAGTTTAACTCTGTTTCCCCAAGCTTTTCACTCTTTCCGTTGTCATATAAGTCTGAATAACAAAAAGGTCATGGTACAGTATGTCATATTATCTTGAGAAAAAGGTCAGAGTATAGTATGTTATGAAAAAGTTCATAAAAAAGGTTATAGTATCCTATGTCATAGAAATGTTCCTAAAAAACATCATAGTATAGTATGTCATTAAAAACCATGAAAAAAAAGGTCATAGTATATTGTGTTGTCAAAAACCATGAATCAAAGCCATAGTATAGTGTGTCGTGAAAAAAACCATTAAAAAATGTCATAGTATGGTATGTCGTCAAAAATCCCGAAAAAACGTCATAGTATAGTATGTCTTCAAAAACCATGGAAAAAAGTCATGGAATAGTAGGTGTCCAAAAAAAACAAAACATAATAGTATGGTATGTCATTAAAAATTTGAAAAAAACATCATAGTATAGTATGTCATCAAAAACCATGAAAAAAAGTCATAGTATAGTGCATCGTGAAAAAAAACATTAAAAAATGTCATAGTATGGTATGTCGTCAAAAACCATGGAAAAAAGTCATGGAACAGTATGTCTCCAAAAACCAAAAAAACCCATAATAGTATAGTATGTCGTCAAACAAAATGGAAAAAACGTCATAGTATAGTGAGTTGTCAAAAACAATTTAGAAAAAGGCTTAGTATAGTATGTCATAAAAAAGTCAGAAAAAAGTCACAGAATAGCGTGTCGTCAAAAACCATGAAAAAACATCATATTATAGCATGTCATCAAAAATCACGAAAAAATGATTGACAAAAGTCATAGTATAGTATGTTGTCAAAAACCATGAAAAAACATTGTAGTATAGTATGTCGTGAAAAACCATGAAAAAAAGTGATAGTATAGCATGACATCAAAAATCACAAAAAACATCATAGTATATTATGTCATCAAAAACAATGAAAAAACGTCATAGTATAGTGTGTTGTCAAAAACAATGAAAAAAAGTCACAGTATAGTATGTCGTCAAAAACCACGAAAAATTGTCATAGTATAGTATGTTGTCCAAAACAATGAAAAAATGTTATAGTATAGTATGTCGTTAAAAACCACGAAAAATTGTCATAGTATAGTATGTTGTCCAAAACAATGAAAAATTGTCATAGTATAGTATGTCGTCAAAAACATCGTAGTATAGTATTTCTTCAAAAACCATGACAAAAAGTCATAGTATAGTATGTCGACAAAAACATGAAATAAGTCATAGTATAGTATGTTGTCCAAAACAATGAAAAATTTTCATAGTATAGTATGTTGTCCAAAACAATGAAAAAATGTTATAGTATAGTATGTCGTCAAAAACATCGTAGTATAGTATGTCTTCAAAAACCATGACAAAAAGTCATAGTATAGTATGTCGACAAAAACATGAAATAAGTCATAGTATAGTATGTTCTCCAAAACAATGAAAAAATGTTATAGTATAGTATGTCTTCAAAAACCATGACAAAAAGTCATAGTATAGTATGTCGCAAAAAAACATGAAAAAAAGTCATAGTATAGCATGTCATCAAAAATCACAAAAAAACATCATAGTATATTATGCTGTCAAAAACAATGAAAAAACGTCACAGTTTAGTATGTTAGCATGAAAAAAATCATGAAAAAGTCATAGTATAGTATATCGTGAAAAACCATGAAAAAAAGTCATAGTATAGTATAGTATAGTATAGTATGTTGTCAAATTAAAAAACAACAACAACATAGTATAGTGTGTCAAAAAAATCATGCAAAAAGGTCTTGATATAGTATGTCATAAAAAAGTCACAGTATAGCATGTTGTCAAAAACCACGAAAAAATGTCATCGTATAGTATGTCATCAAAAATGATTGAAAAAAGTCATAGTATAGTATGTCGTCAAAATCCATGAAAAAAGTCACAGTATAGTATGTCATCAAAATTCATGAAAAAAAGTCATAGTATAGTATGTTGTGAAAAACCATGACAAAAAGTCATAGTATAGTATGTTGACAAAAAAAACATGAAATAAGTCATAGTATAGTATGTCATCAAAAATCACAAAAAAACATCATAGTATAATATGTCTTCAAAAATCACGAAAAAGTCATAGTATAGTTTGTTGTCAAAAACTTTGAAAAAAACGTCTTAGTATATTATGTTGTCAAAAACCATGAAAAAAACATATTATAGTATGTCGTCATAAACAATGAAAAAAAGTCATAGTATAGTGTGTTGTCAAAAACAATGAAAAAAGGTCACAGTATAGTATGTCATCAAAAATGATTGAAAAAAGTCATAGTATAGTATGCTGTCAAAAATCACGAAAAAAGGTCATAGTATAGTATGTCGTCAAAATCCATGAAAAAAAGTCACAGTATAGTATGTTGTGAAAAACCATGACAAAAAGTCATAGTATAGTATGTCGACAAAAAACATGAAGTAAGTCATAGTATAGCATGTCATCAAAAATCACAAAAAAACATCATAGTATAATATGTCTTCAAAAATCACGAAAAAGTCATAGTATAGTTTGTTGTCAAAAACTTTGAAAAAAACGTCTTAGTATATTATGTCGTCAAAAACAATGAAAAAACATCATAGTACAGTGCTGTCAAAAACAATGAAAAAAGTCATAGTATAGTATGTCTCCAAAAACCATGAAAAAAACATATTATAGCATGTCGTCATAAACAATGAAAAAAAGTCATAGTATAATATGTCGTCAAAAACAATGAAAATATGTCATAGTATAGTGTGTTGTGAAAAACAATGAAAAAAGGTCACAGTATAGTATGTCATCAAAAATGATTGAAAAAAAGTCATAGTATAGTATGTCGTCAAAAACCATGAAAAAAGTCATAGTATAGTACGGGGGTTGCGTTAACCGGATATGACCGGATCTGAAGGCCATCGGCCATTTTGACTGGTTGCAATTACCACCCCTGCCCACTTGGCGGCAGAGTGTGCGCATTAATTAGCTATTGTCTAGTCTTGATGCATGACCACCTCGTTGGCTTCACACAGCAAAATCAAAGCGGGCCGGGCACTGAGCAAAATGCATTGATAACGCACAAGCCGGCACAGAGTTCCAGTCCATGCGCAAGAGGAGGAAGGTGTAAGTCTGAGAGTTCAGGCCGCAGGTGAACTATGTTCAAGTCAGCTGATTTCTTGCAATTTTTTGTTCAGATTTTATTTGTAATTGTTTAATTTTGTTAAATTGCTTTGTTAATATATTATGCACAGTCAGTGGTTTAAGTGGCTGCCGTTTTCACACTGCACAGAAAAGTCATTCATCTGCTTCATGTAGCGTTGTTGACATAAGAAGCCTAATGGCACAGGTGTGTGGATGTCTGTTCATCTTTTCGTTCATGTCCTTATTAATGCACACTTTATAACTTGCTTGTTGGATTTATTAAAAACGAACAAATGAAAACTAAATGTCTTTGAATATCTTTATTATCATTTAAAAACGAAAATTAAAATGACCGGTAAAAATGGCCGGCAACTAAAAAGTCAAGCGCAACGTCTGGTATAGTATTTCGTCAAAAATCCCAAAAAAAGTCAGAGTATAGTATGTCGTCAAAAACCATGAAAAAACATCATAGTATAGCCTGTCAAAAATAACAGAAAAAGTCATAGTATAGTGTGTCGTCAATAACAGTGAAAAAACGTCATAGTATAGTATGTCGACAAAAAACAAAAAAACATAGTAGTATAGTATGTTGTCAAAAACCATGAAAAACGTCATGGTATAGTATGTTGTCAAAACCCATGAAAAAACGTCATAGTATAGTATGTCATCAAAAACCATGAAAAAACGTCATAGTATACCATGACAAAAAACACAAAAAAACATAGTAGTATAGTATGTCGTCAAAAACCATGAAAAACATCATTGTATAGTATGTCATCATAAATTTTGAAAAAAGCATCATTGTATAATATGTCATCAAAATCCATGAAAAACATCATTGTATAGTATGTTGTCATAAATTTTGAAAAAAGCATCATTGTATAATATGTCATCAAAATCCATGAAAAACATCATAGTATAGTATGTTGTCAAAAACCATGACAAAAAGTCATAGTATAGTATGTCGTCAAAAACAATGAAAAAAAGTCATAGTATAATATGTCGTCAAAAACAATGAAAATACGTTATAGCATAGTATGTCATCAAAAATGACTGAATAAAGTCATAGTCTAGTATGTCATCAGAAACCATGAAAAAAAGTCATGGTATAGTGTGTCATCAAAAACCATGAAAAAACGTCACAGTATAGTATATCGTCAAACTCAATGAAAAAACGTCATAGTATAGTATGTTGACAAAAACCATGAAAAAACATCGTAGTATAGTATGTCGTCAAGACCATGAAAAACATTATGGTATAGTATGTCGTCATAAATTTTGAAAAAAACATCATAGTATAGTATGTCATCAAAAGTCACAAAAAAAGTCATAGTATAGTATGTCGTCAAAAAACATGAAAAATGTCACAGAGTTGTCGTCATAAATTTTGAAAAAAACATAGTATAGTATGTCGTCAAAAACCATGAAAAATGTCACAGTAGAGTTGTCGTCATAAATTTTGAAAAAAAAATCATAGTATCCACCTTATTTTCAAACATGGAAGTAAACAGTGATCAACTTCCGTTTTTTCGTGCGTGACTTCCGGTCAGCTGCTTTCCCTCATGCTTTCCCTTACCGGAGCTAACGGTGCAAGCTAATTTTTTTTAAAATTTTCAGTTGTTTATGTTAGTCAATCAGTTAGTTAATTAGTTAGTTAGTCTGTGTATTTTATATAGATAACTGTGCCCACGTTTCCGTTATAACGGAAATTTATTCCCTCTAAACTAGAGGGTGACACGGGAGTGGATTTTCCGTCCCGTCCCATCCCACTCCCACAAAAATAATGCAATCCCGTCCCAATCCCATGAAAAAGTAAAAAAAAAATCCCGTCCCGTCCCAATCCCACAAGAATGACTCCCGTCCCATCCCGCTCCCGTGTTGTGTTTCAGTTACAGTGAAAAAAAAAAAAAAATATATATATATATATATATCTATAGTACATGGATCACACAATGCCTAGCTTAGTTGAATATAAACCCAAATATGACATCTAATGTTGTGTTTTGATGTTTATTGCCTAATTATTTTAACATTCACTCCACCTTGAAGCTGTTCAGAATGACAAACACCTTTGATTTCTGATGTGGTCAGACAACACGTCATAAAAACCAGTTCTGAGGGAGAAAAATGTAGTTAAGTATTGCAGTAGAAGTAGTGTTTGGTTCCTCTGACTGATATGATTATATATGGCATCATTAGATTATTAATACTGAAGCATCAGTGTTAGAGCAGTATGCTACTGTTGTAGCAGGTGTGCAGTTAAAGGGAAATTTCGGTTTATTTCAACCCGTCTCCTATCGTCCTAAATTTGGTTCAAGTGACTAGTGACATACAGATAATAGTTAGCATGTTAGTCGTTAGCCTAGATACAGCCGTAGCGTCAGACCTGTTAAAACGTAAATGAACGGGCATCCTTCAAGTGCAAAGTTAGTCCACTAAACAAGCTTTTTTTCCACAAAGTAAATAAATAAATGTCAGAGAACATATAGAAAACGACATGTAAACGTGTTGTCTTACCTTACCGGTGTGCTGCCATGTTTGTTTATCCCTCTAGCTCTGCTTTCCAAAGCGCAGCCGAAATATATCTCGCCAGCTCTAGATAAAGCCCAGCTGGATTCTAACATTACTCCAGGTGGAGGTGTCTCGTCCTCGGTCACATCCAGACC
>NC_065517.1:16586875-16588153 GCF_006386435.1 Epinephelus moara
TCGTTTTCTATATGTTCTCTGACATTTATCCTAACGATATGAGGCGGCCTTTGTGGAAAAAAGCTTTTTTAGTGGACTAACTTTGCACTTGAAGGGATGCCCGTTCACTTACGTTTTAACAGGTCTGACGCTACGGCTGTATCTAGGCTAACGGCTAACATGCTAACTATTATCTGTATGTCACTAGTCACTTGAACTAAATTTAGGACGATAGGAGACGGGTTGAAATAAACCGAAATTTCCCTTTAATTTGGTCGTATTTGCTCTTTTTGTTGAGATGGTTTTAGAACAAACTCGGCACACTGGCTCGTCCAAATTACTGGGCTGCCCTCTGTCATTTGGTTTAAATCCAAAACACTCCCACACAGGGGCCGTGGCATTTGGTTTAGGAACAAGTTCCATGTCTTTGTCTTACGCTCAACTCTCTGTTTTCTTCTCTGCCTCTCTCCCCCTCATGGATATCGCACTGTGTGTGTATAGCCCATAGCCCCGCCTCCCCCACAGAGACAAAGACTCTCACTCATCATTACGCTAATGAATCAACTCACCTGGCTGCCAGATGAATACGGCAATTAATCCCTTTTTATTTACTGTGCAATTAACCGACTCGCATATCGCCACAGGCCTAATTATGATTCCCAGTCCCGCCCACTCCCGTTGACTTTTTTTCCCATCCCGTCCCAATCACGTGAAGAATAGTGAAACTGATTCCCATCCCGTGGGAATCCCATGGGAATCACGTGACCCGTGGAATTCCCGAAAAAATGTCAGCATCTACTCTAAACGCGAATAAATCGCATGTCAATCAAAAACTATGAACCAAAAAAGCACAATCTATCCCGAGTGAGACAAACTGTATGATCCCCGTCTCCAGTATACCAGCAGAGAACCTGCAGAACCGAATCAGCAAAAAACACACCGCGCTACACAGCCTCTCTACCTGAGCAGCTGAAGCTGCGGCTCGCACCCTCGACACACAGACACACAGCTGGTGCTTCTGCATGCCAGCCAAACGTGTGCTCAACACTGAGAAATAAATATGTGAGGTGTACGCTGCTTTTCTATCTTTTTTTTCCCTTTTCTTTCTGTCAGCGACATACACTCCTAACACAGGACGGGTTGTTTTTATTGACTGAGTTGATTATTAAGCCATAGTGATGCGCGGATTGGCTCTGATAGCACCCGAATCAGCATGTACGCATCAACCATCCAGCCGTTACAACATGATTGAGCTAGCAAAGCAGTTTTGTGTTGCTGTGTGTGGTATTTATTCAGTTT
>NC_065517.1:16588380-16618433 GCF_006386435.1 Epinephelus moara
ATATATATATATATATATATATATATAGATGTTTATACACATCTATATATATATATATATATATATATAGATGTTTTTCAATATATAGCTAAACTCAACAAGGTAAACAACAAGGCGATTCCCATTTACACAGTGGTCAAGAGTGCTGGACCGGAAGTGTCACACAAAAAAACAAAAGCTGGCTGCGTTCTGTTTTGCCTCCGTGTTTCTGTGAAAAATAAGGTGAATAGTATGTTGTCAAAAACCATGAAAAAATATAGTATAGCATGTCATCAAAAATCATGAAAAAACGTCATAGTATGTTGTCAAAAATCACAAAAAAAATCATAGTATAGCATGTCGTTAAAAATTTAGAAAAAAAGTCATAGTATAGTATGTCGTCGAAAAAAAGTCATAACAATGCATTGTCATGGCGACCTCTCTAAAGCAAGGCCCTTGCTATATATATATATATATATATATATATAAAAGCATAATTATAAGGCTATGAAAACCAAACGAATTTTATTTTATTGCAATTATACACTTATATAAACATATTAATGGGTAGAATATTCAGATTCAGATTCAGATTTGACAATAAACCATGCCAAATATTACACACTGGCCCTTTAAAAGTGCTTGAGTTACTTTTCTCAGGGAGTAATGCGGTAAAGTAACTGGTTACTTTTTTACAACGTAACACAGTAAAGTACTTTGATTACTTTTAAAGTAACTCTTACCCAACTCTGGTAAAGTGTGACATAAAAATGTCAAAGTATGTCATAAAAAGGTCATAGTATAATACATAATGAAGAATTTCATGGAAAATTGAATGTCATTAAAATGTCAAAAAAAAGGTCAATGTATAGTATGACATTATCTTCATAAAAAAGGTCATAAAATAGTACGTCATAAAAAGGTCAATAAAAGAGCACAGTGTCATAAAATGTTAAATATAATATAGTATGACAAAAATGTCAAGAAAGGATTCAAAGGAAGTCAGTGTAGCATTTCATATTAAAATGTCATAAAAAAGTCATAGTATAGTATGTCACAAAAAGGTCATGAAAAGGTTGTGGTATATGTCATAGAAATATAGCATGCCATAAAAAAATGTCCAAAAAGTAACAAAAAAGTCAGTGTAGTATGGCATGGCATAAAAAAATGTCAAAGTAAAGTATGTCATAAAAAAGTCATGTTGCTCTTTT
The DNA here is from genome assembly GCF_006386435.1 of Epinephelus moara. Classification (NCBI taxonomy): domain Eukaryota; kingdom Metazoa; phylum Chordata; class Actinopteri; order Perciformes; family Serranidae; genus Epinephelus; species Epinephelus moara. Next base: position 16,589,571 of record NC_065517.1, read on the forward strand.
TCATACACATGCTTGGTGTGTTGCAAATCAACACAGCATGGTTAGACTTGCCACAACCAAACGTGCTGACGGAAAAGCCGTATATGCCATAGAAAATACAGAATTTCCAGTTACACTTCAGAGCACACAGCAGGACTGTACGACTTGAGAGAAGATGCTCTAATTTGCATATTTCTCATAAAACCTCGTGTTATCAACAACATAAACAAGATAGCAGTTATCAGAGCGCACACCTTCGCTGTCAACATATGCTGTCGAGTTATACCAGTGTCATAGATTGGACTTCCAACCAATTTCAGTCATTTCTTCCTTTCCCAATTACCAGCTTGTTTCACAACAGGAGGTTCCCATTCTGTCATGACTGCAGCTACAATGACATGTGAGTCCATCGTTTCAGCCAATCAGCACCAATCTGCACCAATTACCTCTACTCATGTTTGTTGAATTAGCTCTATACAGATCGACATGTCCTTCTAAAACTGTACCAGGTTTAAGAGGAACCAGTAATGAGTTCTGCAATTACTCCATATTGTTTGATTTGGCCAGAAATAGACAATTTACCTCTTTTCATGTCTGCTGATGGCTGATACACACACACACACACACACACACACACACACACACACACACACACACACACACACACACACACACACAGGAAGCCATTGGCAATATAGCACAGAATGTTATGGAAATATAGTAACTTTCAAAATATGAAGTTTTATTTTAATAGGATGAAAGTGAAGCTTATCATGTTTTTCCTGATAAAGTACATAAAAAGCATTTTGGGAAAAACGCTAATTTGCTTTCTTTCTGAGATTCATAGGCTAGACTACATGACTGTACACTATGGAGCTAGATCCACCAAGCAATTAGCTCCAGAGTTTAGTGAAGCATAAAAACAGCTGGCTTTTTTCAGTGCTCGAAAAAAGTATAATAATTGAGCTTTAGAAGTGTTGCTAGCTGTGTTTTTGAACTTTCTCAAGAACCAGGCTAGCTGTTTTCAGCTCTGACAGTGCCCCAACATTCATTCCTATAAAAGGTGCTCCGTGGTGAATGAAGCATAAAAAGTTCTATTTCCATGGTGTGAATTTACCTGGGTGACCCCTTGGAGCAGGAACATGAGAGACTTACAGCCGCTGACCATGGCCAAGCATGCCCCAATAGCTGACTTTCCAAATGTTATCAGACCGAAGGGATTAAATCTTGATAATGGAATGAACCATTTTGCGGGGGTTGTGACGTTCAAAAAAACATCATCAACTGATTTGTAGGTGTCTCTTTCCCAATGTAAGTATATAAGAAAAAGTTGCAGTACTACTGTTTGGCCACTATGAAAATTGGCTTCAAAGCCTGGCGCACATCCTGGGAGCCTGGTTGCCCCCCACTGCCTGTATTTATGTTACACTAGGATAATTGCCTCCTGGCTAGCTCTGTACAAAATGCAAAGACATGAGTGTACACTGAACCTTGTGAAAGACGAATAATTGTATTTCCCAAATCATGAAACGATTTCTTTCATGGAATTCCATTAGATTTATTCTGAGTTATTCTTGGGCTCACTAAACAAATGTAGGCAGATGAGTAAAACAGCATGGTCTGTACAGTGTATTACCTGAAGCTATGATTTGTTACATCAAATGATTTACAGCACAACCAATCCTAAAAGTATTTTGGGAAAAGCTGAACACACTTATATAAAATATTTACTGTTATTTTCTATCTTGGTTCCATATCAGAGTACAACAAGTTACCACTGAGGGAATAAAGCGATGGAGCGGCAGCTCATCAATAGCACCACATGCTCTCTCTCTGAGGGTTTGTGATTCTCAGTCACACCAGCTTTCATCTGGCTGCTGTCAGACTCCCACAGTGATGCTATTGCCAGAGCAGACAGTTGAGAGATGACAAGTTTGCTTTTGTTGGACTTAATCAGGTGTTTTTCCACAAGAGGTACAGTATATAATGGAGGAATCAGAGTTCTCCACATACATACAATGTTTAGAGTGATAATGTCCATTTGTGGCTTAAAAATATCAACCACGGCTTCAACTGCAGATTATTTTCACAATTAATAGATTTGGTCTATGAAATGTCCGAAAATATCAAGACTAGTCCACAATCATTTTTTTAGATGAGAAAGTGGAGTATTTACTTTGCTTGTTTGTCTGACGTACAGTCCAAATGTATATCTTGATATCGAGGTCACAATCACAAGAGACAAGGAGAGGAAGGAAATCCCTGCTTAAATTATTCAATTAGGTACTGGAGACATTTGACTTTTTATGACTTCAACAATTAACTGATTATCAAGGTAATGATAATAACCTTTTACCTCTGTCAGAGAAAACTCAGCTGAGTTCAGGCTGTTCACTTACAACACAGCTACACTCACAGATAACTGAGCCTCGTACCTGCCTGTCAAACTGCATCGACAAATAAACCTTCTCAAAACAGTCCAGATCTGAGTGGAGTCCTGCAGAGTCAGCTGTGAAGCCTGGCGGCAGGTGGCTGCTTGCTCCGCTGCCATTCAGTGGCTAACAAGTGGAACTGCTAACAGCCAGCGCTGCAACTAAAACTCCACAAATCCATTTAGCAGCTCCACCATCCACAGTCAGACACACACGGCTGATTATTTACTGCTGAATTACAGCTCAAAATTTTCGTCATGGTTTTCGTCAATGACATTAAAACTGATATGAACCCTGTACGATTTTCTCACAACTTGCAAAAGGCTCAACTACTCTAATCCAACTTCAGCCTAGCAATTATCTTTAAGGTCAAGGATGTGCTCTTTGAGATGTATGTATCTAAGTAATTTCATGACTGACAGATCTCTGACATTTATCTGTGCCCATGTTTCACTTCCTTGTTTCTTTCTATACGGTTTTGTTTCTCTCTTCTCTTGGCTGCAGGTCAACAAGGCAGACTATTGTGCAAATAATCAAAAAATGAATTGGTACAACCCAGAACAAAAACGATGACTTAGCCTGTTTTCGCTTCATTGCCTTGACATGAAGTGCACCAGTAGTTTATTTGAAGCATAAGGCTCTCATCATGAAGCATGACTCACACACCCAACACCACATCCAGGCACGGGCATGCACACACCCTCACCTCAGCAGCAGCCTGTCTCAACAGATCTGCCGTAATGTGGAGGAATGGGACTTAGTGAGGACAGAGTGGCCTGCGATGTGGTGGAGAGGGAGAAGAGGCGCAGAGAGGGGCATGATAGACAAGAGACATTAATGCGTTCCTGTGATCTGTGGTCCGAGAACACACGAGTGGCACCGCAGAGAGAGGAGGACTGTAAGAGGGGAAAGAGGAGATGCTAATACACAGAAAGGATGAAAGAGATAGAAAGCAATCAGTGTGAAAACCAAAGAGAACGAGTGAGGGAGCGCACTGGGCAAGGCTGACACTTTGTCAGAGGCAGAGCTAGTTGTCAGATGGGCTAATGCCGCCTCGGTTCAAGTCCCTCTTAAAGACGTCAGATCACACAGGCAGATTGCCCGTGGAGGATTTGAGGCAGACGCCCGCCAGGGGAGCTGGGAAATTGCATTTGCTGCCTGCTACAAGATCCTGATAAGAGCAGATTTGTTCTAAGAACGCAATGACAGGGCAAGGTTATCACAAAGCTGCCTGCCCTCCCTACTGCAGAGGAGAGGAGAGGAGAGGAGAGGAGAGGAGAGGAGAGGAGAGGAGAGGAGAGAGAGCCCGACTGAGTTGGAAACAAGATGATGCTTGGCCATTGCCAGTGATTGCAATGTATTTTTCCCCACTATATATTCATACGGATATTATACAGAGGAGAAGCCAGTCAGTGGTGTGAATCAGAGCTGTAAAAATTCTTTAGGGTGATTGTTGTAGCAATCAGGAAGAAAATACAGAACAGTATGGTCTGAATGTCTTTACCTTTATATACATTACCTTATACTTTTATACTTTCTGTTTGACTAGCTGTTTACAGGTACTTGTGCACATAGGGTATGAAGTTAACTTTTTCCGTTACCTAACCCTGTGGTAGACAAGTTTGTTTTTTTTTGTCTGCCTCTCCGAAATTTTATCTGCCACTTCTTAAAACTCTGCACCAAATGAAGGAAAAACTTTTAGATAATTTTGACTTTTTTCAATGTAAAGAATGATGTCATTTGTTGTTTGTTATTTTTACATAAAAACATTGCAAGGTAAACACTGTAGCTTTTGTGGTGGGGGCTGAGTGGGTACTGTAAACATGCATGCACATACACGCATGTGCCTGCCTACATGTAAAAAATATGCTGTTCATACATATTAATTCATACAGGGAATATTTAGCTTGGGAAACATTAAAGTTGACCATTCCACAAGAGCTTGTATGATATCCTACGAATTTAGGCTGATTTATACTTGTGTGTCAGCTCTATGCAGAGTCTAAGCTGTAGCCTATGCATGTGGCCCACGCCATTGTGAGCATTTATACTTGTGGTGTGTCTGTGTTTTACATTGTATAAATTAGCCTAGCAGCTAGCAGACTTTTCCTCTCCTCATATGAAGTCAGGGACAACAGCAACATTTAAAGGCGCTGTATGTAAGAATGTGGCCAAAACGGTTACTGCACTCAAATTCAAAATACTGCCGCGAGTCGTGTCCGCCCCCCCTCCCCTACAGAGTCGAGGTCTCTGGACAGCGGCACGCTGGAGACTGATTTGTTTGCCCATGGGCGGCTGCCGTGGCAGGGCCGCGTTGTTTGCCCATGGGCGGCTGCCGTGGCAGGGCCGCGTCGCCGTGTCCTTGATCTGCGGTTTTCCAGCGGACCATTCGAGCAAGTCCGGCTTCTCTGCTGCTAACGCTGCTGCCGGGATACAGCTGAGGAGACTGCTAATGCTATGTACTGCGACACTGCTAATGCTGCTTGCCGTGCTGCTGTAGCTCAGTCGTAACTGTAACTGATGCTCAGACTCTACTGACTGTGTGACTGGTAGAGGGCGGTGGGTGGCGCAACAGGCCAAAAGACAAATTCAAAACATAAACATGATTTGCGGACCGTAAATTTTTTTTTTAAATGCGAATATTCTGGCTGTACTATTGTTGTCGGTGAGATCAGTATGTTATATGAACATTATTCCTTAGTCTCTGTGACATATTAGGAGGATTTTAGGACTATTTACTTTATATTTCTTACATATAGCTCCTTTAACAAAGGTAACCTTACGAAATTCGGCTCCATTACAACTCAAAAGGTTCATCGACAAAACAATTGTCTTATACTAAACATATTTTCCAAACAAATACAACATGCTAATGTTATTAACACAAGCCTATGGCATTTTACATTGTATAAATTAGCCTAGCAGCTAGCGGACTTTTCCTCTACTCATATGAAGCCAGGGACAACAGCAACATTAAACAAAGGTAACGTTACAAAATTAGGCTCTATTACAACTCACAAGGTTCATCGACAAAACAACTGTCTTATACTGAACATGTTTTCCCAACAAATACAACGTGCCATGCACAAGCCCTAATTTTACATTGTATAAATTAGCCTAGCGACAAGCGGAATTTCCCTCTGCTCATATGAAACCAGGATAAATCACACACAAGACTTAAAATGCTATTTTGTGGAGGCTTTATTGTCTTCACAATTTATTTTTCTTATTAACTTAGATTTCATAGATAACAGTTTAATTTCCACTGGTGGAAATGGTTTCAGCTTACAAAAACAGACAGGAGGTCTGCGTCACCAGGATTTGTAGTTACATTTCTGCGGAGTTGCACATTAGGTTACGGCGTAGGGTGGCCTCTAAGTCAGTTTGACATAGAAGTATAAATCTCACTTTAGTGCCCCATGAATGACGTTACGTCCTTTACATACTAAATATACACTGAGCTATTTCTTCAGATGAAACGGATATGTGAGCTAGTGAAGTTGATAAAGGACAGCATTGGCATGTACCTCTATCCAATCACACACTGACCTTACTAATGGTGTCTTTCTGTTTTCCCTGTCCAATGTAGCGGACTGGCTGATGATTTTACCCGGCACTGCCAACACTTTACCCACTTTGGCGGGGTGCTAATTTCAGACCCTGTGTGTACATATAGACAGTGTGTATGTGTAGCTGTGAACCATTATGGTGTGCGTGAGCAGCGGGAAGTCACTTGGCTGTGGGCTCTCTGCTGCTCAGTGTGCCGTTGTTCGGTGAATTGCATCTGGAGTCAAGACAAGCTGATGATAGGCGAAGGTGACAGAGCACTAGGGGAGGTGTGTGAGTGTGTGTGAGTGTGTCAGGTGTGTGTGAAGCCAGACTCCAGACAGGTGTCAGAGCTGTCTGTTGGTGAAGTGAAGAGCAGACATACCAAACATTTAAGGTAAAATAAAGGTATGTGGGTGTAAAATTACAGATACTTTTAGCTGGTTATTATCTGTGTAACCATCAGATTAATGTCTGTGATCGGCCACCTAAATGCCCTCTAGATATTTAGTTTGAAATAAAACGTGGATCACCAGATACCAGTGACTCCTGTTTTGACCACATTATGGAGTATTCTTTTTAGGAGTACCTCGATCCAAGTCAGCTACCAACCCATCTGCAGGATGTCTCGCATTGGAATCATTTTACAAGTTGCACATCTGTGGTGACATGGGCAAGCCAGGTGCATTCAGAGAAAGACGTGTTGTGTCTGCCTGACTGTCAGTCTGCTGCCACATATGGGTCTGTCATTCTCAGTGAGAGAGTGAGCACTAGTCAAGAGACAGACGGAGACGGAGGGAGAGAGAAATAGAGCAGCAAAGTAAAAGTTCAAAGAAGAATGTGTCGAGGTGTGAGCTTTGAAGGCTTAAGGCTGTCAAAACCTTAATCTATCTGTCATGAGGTGTGTGGACGCCGGGCTTAAAGTTGGCGGGATGTTGGACTGATGTCATTTGGACAGCCGAGACCCATCACAACACATTTCCAGCTGACACTTTATTCTCCTACACAGGACCTTCTCCTCAGCCTCCGCTACATGCTGTCAGGCGGCGGGTGATGTGTCTGTATGTGTTGAGGGAGAGGTGTAAATACAAATATGACAAGGTGAAACTTTAATAAACCTAATAAGATAAGATATCACTAAATATAAATATAGACACAAACCAAGTCATTAAAATGTTTTAACGCACAATTGATCAGATGTATAATTCATAAAAAATGTAACTGAAATCTGCTGTTAGTGTAGATGTTTTTAAATTTTTAAATTAAATTATAACAATCAGGTTCAGGTTTTAAAAGGGACAGTTCACCCTGAAAAAAGAATACAAATTTTTTTCCCCCTGTTACCCGTAGTGCTATTCATCAATCTTTAATTGTCTTGGTCTGAGTTGAAGACATCAGCTATAGAGATGTCCGCCTTCTCTCCAATATAATGGAACTAGATGGCACTCAGCTTGTGGTGCTCAAAGCGCCAAAAAATACATTGGGAAAAACGCAACAGCAATCTCTCTCTCTCTTTCCAGAAATCATGACCTGGTTACTCAAGATAATCCAAAGTCCTTGTTGTGAGCATTTTCATGTGAGAACTATTTTCTTTCTACCAAACAACTGTATCAACGCGTGGAAGGAAGTGTGCATCTACCGCTAGGTCACCTACCACTGAGCTCGCATACATTACAGCCATTGACTGTAAAAATAATGGACACAGCTACCGTGACGTCACCTAGGGGTGCGCTATATCATATCATTCACGATAACACCAGTAAAAAATTTTAATATGATATGAAAAATTCATACCATGTTACCCGTACTATTTCGACTTCACACTGTTACGCATGGCAACAACAAGCATGGCTGAAAGCGAAATTATTACCAACTAGGATTTTGTTAAAAGAGAAGGAAATATATATATTATATAAATATAGATCTCAGGGTACATGTTTTGTATTTTGGAATTGTTCAAATGTGTAATTTGTGGTAGATTTTATTTAGTTGAACTATTAATATTGTATACAGAATCTGAATCTCACTCTGAGTTACTGTTGTTGTTTACAAAGAAATGAGAGATAATCTTTTTAGGTTTTACTGAATATTTGAAGGCAAACTGTAAAACTATATCACTTATTTTGATGTAAATCTATTGTCTTAAATTAATAATAAATATTTTTTTTACTTATTTGTCATTACGTCAAGAATATTGTCATCGCAAAAACACCCTGAAATATCCTGATATTATTTAGGGCCATACCACCCTCTCCTTATATCACCCATTAGTTTATGGACTCCCGTTTGGAAGCCTCAAGACTAACATTTAGGCCATTGCCGTCTTGGTTGTTTGAAGCCAGAAGTGACCATATTTGGACCAGAGGGTGGCGCTGTGGAGGAGTGAGGGGTAGTTCTGACTGAGAAGCCGAGGACACTATCACAGACAGCCTATCACTCAAGCAGCCTGCCCTTAATTATACGTAACTTTAAGCATTAATAAAATGTGAAAAGGTAAGTTATGTAAAAAAAAATTCACCCCTCCTACAGTCATGAACGGGAAGAGTAACAGCAGAGATCAAAACCATTTTTTTGTTCCAGGCTGTAAACATGCTGCCGAAAAGTTGGGCATTTTACCACGGGGGTCTACGACTGGCTTCCGGAGCCAGCCTCAAGTGGCCGTTGAAAGAACTGCAGTTTTTGGTTTCATTTTTCAACCCCAGACGTTACAGTTCAGCTGTGGAGGATGCCATGATCTTTGCATATTGCACTGCCACATGCACAGGCTTCTCGTCCATTAGTAGATGCACGCTTCTTTTTGCGTGGTGATACAGTTGGTGGGTGTGGTTCGGTAGAAAGAACATTGTTCCTAAATGAAATTGCTCACAAATCGGTGGATTATCTTGAGTAACTGGGTCATGATTTCTGGAAAGAGACATTGCTGTTGAGTCTTTCAAATGTATTTTTAGGTGCTTTGATCACCACAAACCAAGTGCCATCAAGTTCCATTAGTGAGGGACATATATTTTACTTACGTTTTAATGCACTTCAGACTGATATATCGAAGCTTTCCAAATAGTCTGTCAGTCATTATTACAACTTGGACAATGGCATGAATGCTTTTAACAAGTTGGAAAGTGGCAGGTACATTGTAAGATAATTTTAGGATTTGAAGGATCTGCTGAGTGCTATAACACAAATTAGGGAGTGTGATGTCTTCTAAATCACAGGCTGCAGGAGTTGAACTTGTGTGACAAAGAGAACTCATTCAGCTTTTTACAGTGAACCCATTTATAGACAATTACAACTGTAGGAAATCTGATGTGAGAGAAGAGATGTGAAAGAGTCAGAGACAGAGAGGTGTGAACTTTCCAAATCAGCAATACAGCGGTTTGGATGGGCACATGGTTTGACGTAGTGTCTTGTCAATGTGTGTGTGAGTGTGTGTGTGTGTGTGTGTGAAGTAGATGTTCTTACTGGGTGTGATTTAGTGCCTGCAGGGGTAAATTAAATCATTTCTCAAGGCCTCTCCTGTCAAGTCTGTCACACAGAAAGATAACGCTGTCAATGCAACCTCATCTTCACACAAAACACAGCTGGAGCAGACCAGAGAGGAGCTAACTGCTCTGCTCTTGTATCAAACGGAACAATTAAATATAATATGTAAATGATTCAGCGTGACCTTGATCAGGTTGCATATTTTTTTCTTATCCAAAGCAAAGACAGCTCTCCAGTGAGTGTTTACAATTCAAAAAAATATTGTTTGTCAGACATCTTCGATAAAATATTCAGAGACTGTTTTCCAGTGTGTCTCTTGACAAGTTGCACCGAAGACAATATCCTGACGATGAATTTAATAATGTGAGAAGTTGTTGATATTCAAATGTCATGAGCACAGACTTTCAAAGTAAGATTATCATTGTGTTTTCTATAAGTCATTGCCAGTTTTTTCAAGCTAGCCACTACACTAGCTAATGTGTTGCTAATGGACCACACTAGCGCTGCGTCATCACCAAGGCTGCGCCCCCTTCAGGGGGAAAAATGATGCCGCCATATAAGGGGAGAAAGAGGAAAATGGTAAAAAGTTGTTGTGTAGCAGGTTAATGAAGGCTTTCACACTGAGATTTCAGGCAAATAAGATTCGTGATTATTGACTGTCGGTGTGGTAAATGGCTGAGTGATGCTGTTGACAGCTACTGAAGGATTAACTAATGTTAGCTCTAGTGGGAGTCTGCTTCAGTACAGTCAACTAAATTTCAGACTAGAAAAAACAAAGTTTATTTTGTTTGTTTGTTTGTTTGTTTTTACAGATAGCACTTAGCCTTAATGATACCTGCTGATTCGATCAAATATGTATGTACATATAAGCCATGTCTGCCCACAGTATTGGGTCACTGATCCAGTTGGACAGCGGAAGCCTGAAGGAACCTGACGGCAATCACCTATTAATCAAATCAATTAAATTAAACACAATTTATTAGGGTGTTGCAAGCACTCATGTTCAGGCAAGGTTGTTAAACAATTTTTAGACATGCCCATAAAACAAATATTTTGTTTTTAAAGATTATTTTTGGGGCTGCTTATTTAGCATTTATCAGATAGGATAACTAGGAAAGGGTCCCAGGTCAGAATTTAATCTGGGCCACTGCTGAGGACACAGTGTAATAGAGCACCAGCTCTAGCAGGTGAGCTGCTACAGCACCCCACCACAAATAAATGCATATAAACATCTTAAAATTATAATCCAAACGAATGTCAAATTGCAGTGGCATCTACAGAGTGCTGCAGGGATGGCTTTTAGTTGCTGGCCACCCCAGAAATTAACATCGACCAGGTTCTCTTGGTGAAATTTACTAAGAGATTTTTCTATTGGATTTTGAAATATTGCAGAAACCATGTGGCCAACAAAAATTTAGGATACTTACACATTTTGTTCAGTGACAAAATCTTCACAAATAATACCACTCTCATGATTTTTGAAGCATAAATTCAATTGCCAGAAGTAAAAAGCTAATGTTAAGCTTACAACAAACTACACCATAGTTGCATGACTTCAATGCCACCACCACAATGAGGCTGCAAAGCCGTGTTCAGCGTGAAGATGTTCTTAAGTCTTAGCCACTTTTTAGCAATCATCTTTTGTGAGACATGTTGAAGGTTGAAAATTCATGAGTGGGTATGTATATTATGTCATAGAAGCTTATCTCAGGCATCTAATCAAAAACCCATTAAAAAACCCCATTGAATTAAAGTCGAGGGAACTGAGACTGCAAAAATGCTAATTCATTTCTGGGTTGGACTCATTCTGACAGCACTAATAGGATCTTTGGTTTTCTGTCCACCTGAAAAGGGGCATGGCTTTGATGATTTGCAAAGCACCCGTATGCGCCAGCCTGGTCTACACAGCTTTCAAAGTAACTGTTTATAACTGTAGAGCTAACTATTGTGTCTTTATACTTTTACACTTGTTAACTTTATGGATGTTTACCACATTATACTTGTAACTTACTTTCTATGGAGACTAAATATTGATCTTCACTAGTGATACTTTGTTTTTTCCTGGCCTGAGGGACAATGTGACAGTATAGTTTTGAGAATACATTTTTGTTGAGGTATTAATTCATTTTACTGCACATTTGGTCTGACTTCTCTTTATGGTGTCTATTTGAAATGTGTTTAACCACACGCATCATGAGCACACAAGAGATACAGTATAAGACAGATACAAGAATTAATCATTCGGTTGACTGACTTCATGATGAGTAAATAAACTAGTATGTGTTGTCACTGTTGTCTGCATTATTGTCTGCAGCTCCTGCCAACAACACATTAACAGCAGTCTACACAGGGCTTCTTGTTTCAGATGCTGCTGGAGTATTTAGTAGCATTTAGTGGAGAGCAGCAATGCTGAGCGGTGACACTAGCTGTGGTTAGATAGATGGAACCCTGTCGTGCTATAAATCACACTCTTATTAACCCGTGGGCAAGTGAATGTAAAGTCACATCGGCACATCTCAGGGGAGACTGCAATACAAGGCTGTTTTCACTTTGGGTGATTCTTTTGGCCTTCAGCCTGTGCTGTGCTCAGGGTCACATTATGCCCTGGATTCACAGCTTATATAGAAAACAGGCACAGTGTATTCACTAGTGCATGTAAGGGTATGGATATTTGAAGGATTGTGATGCCATATAAGTTGTGAGTGGTCTCCCTTAGAATGTTTATTTTCTATAAGTTCTACAGGTCTTAAGAAATAAAACTATACCGTATTAAAGGTCCAGTGTGTAGGATTTAGGGTGATATATTGGCAGAAATGGAATATAACACAATGTTTTCTTTAATGTATAATCACCTGAAAATAAGAACCTCGAGCTGTTTATTTCTGCACAAGGAGCAAGACCTTGTTTATGGAGAACATTTTTGTTCACCGCCATGTTTCTACAGTAGCCCAGGACGGACAAACCAAACATTGGCTCTAGATAGGGCCATTCACCTTTTCGTGTCAGCCACCATGGATGGAAGCTTTTTGCGATGAGCAGCATTGGAAAACAGTGAATTGTCAATTCAATCAATCAATTTTATTTATAAAGCCCAATATCACAAATCACAGTTTGCCTCACAGGGCTTTACAGCATACGACATCCCTCTGTCCTTAGGACCCTCACAGCGGATAAGGAAAAACTCCCCCCCAAAAAAACGCGGAAACGGGGAAAAAATTGGTAGAAACCTCAGGAAGAGCAACTGTGGAGGGATCCCTCTTCCAGGACGGACAGACGTGTAATAGATGTCGTATAGAACAAATCAACATGATAAATTAACAGTAATCCGTATGTCACAATGAGACAGAAAGAGAGAGAGAGAGAGAGAGAGAGAGAGAGAGAGAGAGAGAGAGAGAGATGCAGGACAGACGGTAGTGACAGTAGCTTACAACAACATTAATGAAAGTAATGGAATTGTAACACGAAACTCCTTTATTTAGTGATTAACCAGTTTAAATCACCAGGTTCATTTGTTATGGACAAGAAGAGACCTCAACGAATGATTTAGTTCCCAGTAAAAACCTCCTAAACGTCTAGAGCTTATCTGAGGAAAAAAGGTGCACACATTAGCATGTGGTGGGCAAACTGCCTGTCTCCAACAGGCCAAACAGCATCTGTAGCATGAAACTCCTATTCAGTGTTTCTATGAGTTTTAATCACCAGTGCATTTTTTTGGAGAGTAAGGGTGCTTTCAGACCTAGAGTTGTCTTGCTTTGGTCTGAATCAGTGACTAAATTTTTTTACAAAGTTGTATAATTGCCTAGAGTTGGTTCGTGTTCTCACGGCAGCATTTACAAGCGGACCAGATCAAATGCCTGCACGAGAAAGCTGCTCTTGATTGGTCAGAATTTCCATGTGGGAAAAATCCAGGAAGTAAACAAAACGTTGAAGAAGAGAACACTTGCAAGATAAATGTGACACTTTCTAATGTCACAATGGAGGGACAACTACGCAGGTTGATTTTAGCGCTGCTCATCGTGGACTATATTGCTGTCATTGTTCATTTTAGTCAAACCATACAGTTTGAAAACGAGGCGCGGCTCCAACTAGAAAACAATGTTTTGATGCATTGGATGTGCTGAATGTGCATATTAAAGCAGTACAGGAGGAAGTGCATATTAATAATCCTCCAGGACTGTAACATGCTCATGTTTAACCCAAACAATGCGTAATGCGACTGCAGCTGGTTCGGATCAAGGTTGGAACACATTCTCACCACAAACGAACCGCACCAGAGTTCGTTTGTAACCCGACTGAGACCTTATTGAAGAGGTTGTCTCAGTCCGGTTGGTTTGGTGTGCACCCAAGTGCGATTGCTGTATTCACACCTGCCCAAAAGAACCTTACTTACAGGGCAAGTGTGAAAGCACCCTAAGAGACCTCTGCAGATAATTTGGCTCCCAGTAAAAACCTCCTGAACATAGAACACTGAAGGAATTCGAACCAGGAGAAGTTTCAGCTGGTTGCAATCTGCAATCATCAGCACTAGAGGCCATTAAATACCCCTAAATCTTGCATACTATTCCTTTAAACTGCACAATACAGGGAGAAAAAAAACAAAGATTTTGTATTGCAAAATTAACCCTGTAATCTTTTACATTGATCTTGGGACATTTTGAAGGTCTGAGCCACTATCTGAAGCACAATCTCTAAACAACAACTGGCTCTCTGCCTCTACCATGATATCTACACGTAGAATACCGCTAGCTTATTTTTGAAATCATTACTTAAAACTATCTAAATCAAAATGCATAGTATAAAAAACACAAACATCAGAATCATGCACATACAGATGAAGCCTTTGAAAAACAAAATGAAAAGCAGTGCCAGCTGAGCAGGCTAGCCCTGTAAAGCATTATGCTGAGTGAGCCAACCCACTCACCAAAGTTACAAAGTGAAGGGACAGGCTTTCAGGGTGTGGAGTGGGAGTGACAGAGGCACCATTTTCTCTATTACAAATCAGTGTCCCGTCCACATAATGTTGAAGCTGTTATTTTAAGGTAAAAAAAAAGTTGCATAATGTTGCTTTTAAAAGCAGGTTTGTCTGTCTGAGGAATGAGTTTAGCTTACTTCTTTAATTCCTTTACACACACAAGCACACACAGACACACACACAAGCACACACACAGACACACACAGACACACACAGACACACACACACACACACACACACTCCCTTCTACCTGCCAATATATCACAGCCTCTAGGTAGGAAGATTGATGGCATTAAATTGCTTCTATCCAGGTTTTTTATCAGGATTTACAGGCGTCGCTGTACCTAGAGCTTTCCAGCACCACTCCCTTCCATAAATCATGCTTTTTCACCTTACCACCACTCTCTACACACACGCGCGCACTTTTGCAGCCAAGCACACACACACACGCAGGCGCCACACACATGCACAAACACCACATGTACACACACATAGACTTTGGGATATGGCTTTAACAAGATGGATGACCTCTTTGCCGTCTGCTGCCAAAATGAACCTTAACCCACACACACACAGCAACTCAGACGGAGCAACACATGTACATTTTGACTCTGTAATGGAAAATGTCAATCTCTGTCGATGGCGGGGCCCTGGAAACGCAGTGATTCCTTCCCTTCCACCCATCGCTCTCATTATAGGAAAATGTCACCTCATTTCCCGAGTACACGTCGCCTGATTAATTTCTGAAAAGGGGAACGAGAGAGATGGTGCGATGGAGAGAGGTGGCATCTGTCCCTGAGACTGTCTGGGGTTGTGTCTTTGGGTATATAGGTTTGTGTGGCATTGAGTGGCTGTGTGTGTCCTCAGGATGCAACAAGGTGGCTGAGCCTGACCCTGTTAGGTCTGTGGAAGTAAAAACCCCAAGTAGTGGCAGCAGGCTATGCAAGGTGTCATACTCCAGCTCTCCCTGTGGAGTCCCAAGGAGTTCCCAGACCAGATGGGCTATATAATCCTTCCAGTATGCTCTGGGTATGTGTGGGGGTCTCGTCACAGTTCGGTGTGCCTGGACTGCCTCAACTAGTTCCTTTCAAGGCCAGAAGAGGCCGCTCCACTCCAAGGTCTGTCTGGGTGCCCGACTCCTCACTCTGTCTCTAAGGGTTAAAGTGCTTGTATACTTCCACTGAAGTGTTTGCCGGATGATCAAATAGCGACTGAAATGCCCTTCCCCAAAGCCATTTCAACATTTGAATTGGAGGGTGGCTGACAACTCGGCATTCAATTGTGCAGAGGTGAGAAAGTACGTCGGGTTTAATCTACTTCCGTAAGCCCAAATTTTTCATTCTATACATTACGTCTGTCACTTCAAAACAGTGGCAACATTATGAATGCTTTCCAGGTGAGACTTCTTAAACTGTGTACCATTATCCCATTTTTAAAAAACTATCGTGTCTTGTTTCTCTCTATGACAGCAGGCTTTTCACTTCACCTCAGAGTGTGACAATCTAAAGCAACTATAAACGCTTTAGCCTTCTACTGTGGTTGCATCATATGTCGTATAAACTAGTTCTTATTGAGCTCTAAGCAGCAAAGACATCCTCCAAAAGAAAATCACTTGAGGCACATTTAACCATCCATCCATTCATTTTCATCCACTTATCCAAGGACAGGTCACATAGGCAGCAGGCCAAGCAAAGCACCCCAGACGTCCCTCTTCTCAGCAACACTTTCCAGCTCCTCCTGAGGCATCCTGAGGCGTTCCCAGGCCAGATGAGATATATAATCCCTCCAGTATGTTCTGGGTCTGCCCCAGGGCCTCATACCAGTGGGACGTGCCCGGAACACCTTTAGCAGAAGGCGCCCAGGGGGCATCCTGATCAAATCCCTGAACCACCTCAATTGACCCCTTTCGATGTGAAGGAGTAGCAGCTCTACTCCAAGCAAGTTATCCAAAATGAAAACCTGCAGACTTTAGAAGAATGTTTTTTCCCCGCATGACATGTGGTAAAACAGTATTCACTTAGATTACAATTTTTGTTTTGATTTGCAGAAAAGGTGTTGGGCGGGTCATGGTGGAGATTCACAGGACTTCTTGACTTGGGGCAACTTCACCCTCCCAGCCTGAAGGAGGCAATCCACTATTTCCTGGCTCAGTATTATCAGCTAAGACTTGGAGGAGTTGAGTCCTACACCAACCACTTTGTACTTAGAGCGACCGGAATACTGTACTTAGAGCGACCGGAATAATTGCTTGCAAGTCGTCCCTGTGTGTGCAAGATACCCCAGAACATTTAAGTAAAAAAGAACAACATCATCAGCATAAGAAATGATGCAAACTTGAAGCTCCTCACATGCACTAAGAGGTTTTCTTTAACAAACATAAATGCACCTTTTTGTTATAGGGCATTGTCACTCTCTCCCCTTAGGGCCGTGTCTCCTGATGACACAGGGCCAATTGATACCCTTTTTAACTGCATTTTAGATATCAAGTCATGGATGGCAGTGAATTTCCTACAGCTCAACCAGGACAAAACAGAGGTTTTAATTATTGGTCCTGAAGGCCAGAGAGAGAAACTTTTACCAAAACTACAAGATTTTAAACCTTCACANCACTGCTGTTTTAAAAACTATTAAACATCAATGAGTCACACTGCTGCACTGTCTGTTCCCACATTGCCATGAGCACATAGACTGTAGTTTATTTCGACTCAATCCTACATATACTCACATATACCCTCCTGCTGCCAAACTACTCACTTGTTAAGCAAATGTGTATTAATCCAAGGCTGAAATTAGTCCCCAACAAACGAGAAAATAAAGTGTTAAAAGTTTGACTGTTGCTGGATTTTGTTGACAATACTGTAAGAAAAATCCAGCTGTGTGCTTTAACCACAAAAAAATTAGACTTTAACCATCCTGCTGATGCGTTTTTTCATTGATCAAATTTGGATTACCATCTCAAACAGTAGACCTGCATGTCCTGTAGGAACTTTTTACCTGCTGAGAAGTGTCTTGCTGCAAACACTGAACCTATTTCTGCTGCTGCTGCGGTCTCAACCTGGTCAACGGTACAAACAGGGGGTCACTTTTCTCTGCTCATATCCGGGGGCGACGCAGTCATTCAGCTGATTGACAGAGAAGACATCTAATTCTCCACAGCGACACTCTGCTCGGCACTATTGTGTATTTGTTTTGTATTTGTGTGTGTGTGTGAGTGTTTATATGTGGGGGTGGGAGGGGCGGGTTTTCAATATGTATGTATTATTTTTGTTTGTTTTTATTCTGTGAAGCACTTTGTGCTGCATTTTTAATGTATGAAAAGTGCTATACAAATAAAGTTTGACTGATTGATTGATAGGCAATTGGCAATTTGGAAATTCTTGTGGACCGAGTGACTGAGTGACCTGTAGAGCTGCTGGTTGCAGCTATAAATAACAAACAGAATTGGTTGCAAGGCACAACTTAGCAGAACACAAATCCACTATGAAATTGTTCCACTTACAATCAAGAATACAGGGCTATAGAAGAACTGAATGGCTTGTAGAAAAGACAAAACTGTTTGTACAAGACACAACAAAAGGTCAAAAGGTGTTCTACCACAGTCCATAAAACATATGGAGAGTGGATATGCAAATGTAGTTTACATCTTCAGTATATTTCTTTCCAAGAGTGAAGAGCTAGTCCATTGTTCCATGACAGTTATTACAAGACACATCTGCAGAGATAAACAAGATACAATATGTGCATAAGACAAATTACAAGGTCAGCAGAAGCAAGCCATTTCTGCCTCCTAATTGAAATCAGCGTTTCACAGTCAACTCTGTTGCACCCAGTTTGGTGTGGTCAGATTTGCACTCCCAGCAGTGATGTCACAATGTACTGACATACCCTAGAGTACACTCTTACATCACTGCAGCAATGGGAGAAGTTAACTCAATGGAGACTTTAAGTGGCTGTCAAGTTGCTCTTTAAACTTTTAAAATCTCTTTTGAGGCAACATAGATGAGATTATTAGTTATCTTCTCATGTAATTATTTGTAAAAAAGCATATAAACAAATGTCTTTCAATCTTGGAGTGTTCCTAAACGGCGCTGCTACCAGTATGTGAGAAAACAAGGCGAGAGAAGCGGGGGAGGCCAGAGGCCAGAAAAAAAGACGATGTCAGACAAATGAGGTGGAGGCAAACAGCAGAGGCAGCGACAAGTGTTTTACAGCTGCTAAATAATTACAATCAGATACAACAGTGGCATTCTCCCTCCCCGCCTGTCATAAACTGGATAATGCAAACAAATGACCCTCAAATTGAAAACTGCGGGACAACAATGGAGAGCACCCTGTCTCATCAGAGTCAGACACACACATAAATAAACACACACACCTCTGGGCACTGAAAGGACACAGTTTACAATCCAAATTATACAGTGATGACAGTCCAATTCTTTTCAATTTAAATACTGATTAAATTCCCCTGTTGCTTTTCGTTGTCACCCACCATGTATCTAATGTGTGTGTGTGTGTGTGTGCGAGTGTGTGAGCACTCAGCACAAAATTGAATATTGAATTACTGTACCTTCAATCAAAAATAAAGTTACTGCTGCCTTGTTTTGAATACCAATATTTCATCAGTTTTCCACGCAGGAGTCATTGTCAAGTAAGACTGAATATAACCTTCATAATCATTACCAGCCTAATGCTGCTTTACTGATGTTAATGAACATCGTTTGGAGCCTCAATTGACCATATCGCAGAGTAAAAGAACTTCACATCTCCCAGAAGTAAGTATGAATGTGTGAAGAGCGACCAGAATAATTGCTTGCCTGCTATCATCTCGTAAATCTGAGATTGTTTCCTATTCAGCTGTCCAAGGACTACGGATGAAAAATTAAACAGAGGTAAAATACAAAGGAAAATAAATGAACAAAGGATATAAAGCAGCGAGAGGGGATAAAGGAAGGGAGGCAGTTCAATAAACCTTAACCAAAGGCAAAGACCCTGTGTGCACTCTAATATCCTTTACCAGGAAAACTTGTTAAACTTCTGTGGAAATGGAGCAGTGTTGTTATTAACCACAGGATTAATAACTTCATAAAAGTAATTACACCATGAGTTTGTTTCTGTCTAGAAATAAATATCAAAAAGGTAGGCCGAAGTAAAAGTACACCCGTGGTGCTGCCAAGTGGGGGCCTAGGGCGCCATTGCCCTCCTGATACAATTGCTGGCAAAAAACACTGGAGGCTAACCTTACTGTCTGTAAGAGGCCGTGATATAATTTCTAAGCTAACACAAAAGTATCCTGTGAAAACAGAAAAGCTAAGGCATCCATTGGTACCAACCACGTCAGCATAGCTTATCAGGAGGAGGCTGAATACCGCTCTGAAGTTAGGCTAAATTTTGGTGAAGGAACAACTGGCGTGGGCATTTTCAAAGAGGTCCACTGAACTCCAACCTCAAGATATGTGCATGAAAATGGATTCTATGGGTACCCACAAGTGTCCTCTAAACTTAAGAAAGCTCTCTCCCAGTAAATGTTTTGTTCCTTACAATTAATATCCTCCTTTAAATTAAAGCTGTGTATTTCTCTTTTTAAAGAAAAGGACAACCAGTCTCTTTAGAGAACAACATACATACATGACACAATAATTCAGTTATGGATTTTGTTTTTGGTGCACCACCCCATGATTTTCAGTGACCCGATCTGACCACCCTTATGAGGGGCACAAATGCCCCTAGAAAAGCAGGGACAGGTCAGTGAAAAACATCCAGGTTCAGTGCTGCAAACGTTGCTGGTAACAGCTGCGATGTGCAGCTAAAAAACACCCTGGTTTTGCATAAAAACACCCAGGTTCAGTGCCATGAACGCCAGAAGAAACGCCGCCAACGGTCACCCAAAAGCAATCGGTCTGTCCATCCACCATCCCCTCCACCGCCCGAAGACACAGGTCAGCTCATATATCACTTTAGAAGCATTAATATGATTGGTATGAAATGTACAAATTAATATTTGTGATTTAAAAAATATACAATGCCAACATTTTCTTTAGGCAACTGGGCAGCTATATTTCAGAAAGTAAAATAATGAACCTCACAACTTTTTAAAATATCTAGTTTTTTTTTTTATTCATACCAAATGTTGATTTTTCTTGGCTGGGTTTTTCAAGACCACATTACAAGTCATTTTAAAGAGAGCTGCATGTGTGTGCTGCAGATGTGTGTGTGCTTGGGGACCAACAGGCCTCTGATGGATCAATTATGAAAGAAGTTTTGTCCATGGAGCTGTCGCACTGCATGAAAGCTGCAAACCACTGGCTCTTTTAAGAAGAAGTTACCACAGACTGACTGCTCAGCCAGCAGATCATGAATGAAAGGAAAGCTCCTATTTGAAGTAAAAGAGAAATTTGGAGGAGCTTTATTCATTTTGGTGGGTTTCAGTGGAGCTGACAGTGACACTTTTCTTTGTTCTGTCATTCCTCTGCAGCTCCCTCTCCCTTTCTTACTTTCTCTATCTGCTCAGTGGTGCAGGAAGTGTACAGTGAAATTGAAACACTGACAAAAGACAGAGAGATTTAAGATGAGTTTCCTGCGTGTGTGTGCGCGTGTGTGTGTATGTGTGTGTCAGAGGTGAAGTGTGGCTTATTTGCTACCCCTCCTCTGCCTCCTCTGTGTGTGTGACAGATGGGAGTGTTACCTGCAATAGATAGCTGCATTTTCTTCTGCTTAGCAGGAAATATGCCAAGATAGAGGTTTTATGTCAGGGCGTCATTGCTTTCTTTTACAGAGCTCAACTGGTTACACACACACATACATGTACGACACACACACACACACACACACACACACACACAGTGCATGGACAGGGTGCATTTATAGAAGTAGATCAAAGTATTTTTAATGGTGAATTGTAGTCTAATTTTAATTCTAACGTTTGGATTCTACTAAAATCAAATTTGCCATAAACAGTTTTTGTTCATGGTAAATTTAAACAAGGGTGGATATATTCCTGTTGCCTGTCATATAATGCTAATCAACCATTATGTGCATTCTCATCACTTTCACGTTGCACCACTGTGTTGTTCTGGATTCCTCATTAAACAGTTTTTGTTTTATTCAGTCACTGTGGATGTTAATGTCCCAGTCAAACTGTATTCTGTAGAGACTCACAAGTGCCACAAGATAGCAGTTACTTAATTTTGAAATACAATATGGAAGCCCTGCAAATCACTGAATTTCCCTGCAAATGTTTCACAATAAAAGCCGTGTCAAGAAAAGAAAGGATTCTGTCAACCAAAACACGAAAGGGCTTTTAACCCTTTGAAACCTGAGCAAATTGGCTTGATTTCTTTCAAAAACATGGGAAGACAGCAATGGGCAACAGAACAAGAAATGACCCAAGAAAATTGCAAGAAATTAGTTAAAAGAGAAAATTAAAAACAAAAGAAAATTGTAGATTTTGTAAAGTGCTTAAAAATTCTGTACCATCATTTCAAAATATGTAATAATATTAATTATAATTTTTTAAGAATAGTTTTCTAAATCATTTAAGCCTTGTTTACATGGATACCAATACAAATCAAAATGGATTTTTAATTATCCTGTATAAAAAAATTCCGGATTTACACAATCAGTTGTGAAAACAATATCCCTGTCCCTGTCCCAAAAACGGCAGCTTTTGCTGCAATTAGCATGCCAGTAGGTGGCGATACGTCATATGTCAAACACCATAGAAGAACGTTCTGCGCATGCACAGTGATTTGTTTTCCTCTTGGTGCTAGTGATAAAAACAATGATAAACTACATTTTAACCATATGTAGCATAGTTAGCTGCTATGCACTTACTGATATTGGGCACAGCAGATGTCTTGGTGCGCCGATGTAGCGGTGATGTTGATGCAGCAGTGCTAAGTTCATTTGTAAGCTCGTAAGTAGTCCCAAAAGTGCTAACAAAACGTAAACAACCCGGCATACGTATATCCGCCATTGATGCTGTGGCTCCCGGGCGCCTAATGGGCATGCGCAAACTGGGTTGCAATGTCATCGTTTTCCAAAATCTCCATCTATCCTGTTTACACATCTCCATAGAAACAGATATTTTTTAAAAACTTTCACTTTGGAAGCCGTTTTTGAAAATCTCAGTTCTGCGAGAAAAACACCGGTTACGTGTAAATGATAGGTGCAAACACAAAGATAAATACCCGTTTTCAGAAATATACGGAACTGTATAAACAGGTCCTTAATTTTTTGCAGTTTGTGGGACATTTCTAATCAAGTTGCTCATTGCCTTTTTCCCATTCTTTTTTAAACTGCACCAAGTTGCTAAGGGTTCAAAAGTTTAAATACTTGCGAAAGGTGTCTGAAAGCAGCATTAAGAAAAGTGATGTTGCTCCAGGTTTCAAAGGGTGAATCAGAAACGGATAGAGGAAGTGTTGAGCATAATAGCATAATACCATAACAAAAAATTAACAAGGCAACTGTGGTTACCAAACAGTGTGAATTAGTAATAAAGGCCTGTCTCCAATATAAGCTGCTTCAAATTATGCTGGTATGGTTGTAATAAATAAAGAGCCTGGCCACTATTTAAGAATTTTTGCAGGACTAGGTTATTAGAATACTGATTTTAGCTACTGCCTGGCTTTAATCAGCTCTGCAATAAATATTGTCACAAGACTTGAGGAAAGACAAAGAGGGTCGACCACATCAAATGTAACTCAAATCGTAATAAGGCTGGTTTCTATATTTTTCTCAATACTGGGTAATCCCAAAAGTGTTTGTCTGTCTCTGAGTAGCTGTTCCACTTTGGACATTAATCTTTAAAAATGGCTCACAAATACAGTAGTTACAATTGTTAGTAATTGTTACTCAAACTGAAGTAAATGGTGGATTTCTTTTTGTGACTATTTTCAGCTGCAGTTTAAAAGTATACTATGCAGGATTTTCCTGAAAAGCAATGTATACACTCATACAAGAGTAATCCCTCTCAATCATCACTTATGACCCACTAGAAGCGTGTAGCAGTGTATTTTTCTGCAGAGACTCTGACCTCTGCTCAAATATTTTTTTATTTCATTCTTATTTTGCAGTATTGGAGACATTACTGGGCACAGCACGCAGGTGACTCTGGACTTTAGCGACCAGGTGCCAGACTGTAAGCAGCAGGCATCCAAGAAGAAGCTACAAAAAGCAAATATAGCGAGGTGAAATCTGGGGTTGGCTTTCACTGATGATTTGGGGTCATATTTTCATGGTGGAGCTATGGCAGCCATCATTCATTTCGTTATTTATGCCTGAGCTTTTCCTACTATGACAGGTCAAGATATTTTCTGTGAAAAGGGCCTTCATCATGCAGTAAAAACATGAGAGGTGAGGCTTAAATTTTTAACAATTCATCATGTTTGCACAGTTTCCTGATCACCTTAATCTCTGCATTTGTGATTTACTTTAGATTTATTAAAACCATTACTACACATGTCCTGAAACCTCACCTCTTATCCACACACCCATGTGCTCACCGACTCAAGTGTAAAAAGAGGGGTCTGCTCTTCAGAGACATTCAAATTGGCACAAGTTCAGTGCTTAATGGAAACATTGACACTGTCAGGAGCTATAGTGTACAGTGTGTGGTAAGGTGCGTGTGTATGTGAATGCCTATTGAGAAGTCGAGGGCTCTTTGTAGGCCAGAAAAAGGTAAATGTCACCTTTCCTTTGGGGTTGCTGCTCTCAGACTGTCGTTCCTCTGAAGAGGGAGTGCTGACAGTGTAAGTGTCTGTAAAGGTTGAAAAGGTAAGTCTGTTCTCTTTGTCTCTCTTTATCTCTTCACCTCTTATTCCATCTTCCTCTTGTATGTCACCAACCCTCTTAGTCACTCTGACCTTCTCGGCAAATTCACAACATCTTTAAAACATTCTGAAGAACAGATTCACTTCTTCTGAACCATTAAACCTACCAGGGATTGTATGAATGTTTACGAGCATGGCGGAGCGGCAGCTACTGGGCATAAGGTCTTTTTTCAGTTGAAGGTGTTTACATGCACCCTGAAAGCCACATCAATGAGTAAACAACTGAGCAGAATATTTCGGTCCACCTGTGGGGCCTCGGCTGCAGATAAAACAGTCCACCCACAGAGCTAGCACCACCAGCTACGCTCTTTGATTATGCAATATTTACTTAACACAGGGAGAAATAATCATTCTGATAGTAGCTCACCCATAAAGTTTGAGTATGCATGATAAAAGAAAAACAGATTTTTACCTTGCACTGAGCCAGAAATCTTCACCAGCGTGCCCACAGTCTGTGAATGAGATTTAAGAAGGAAATTATTCATGTATGAAAGCACAAGTAGGTTTTCACATTGTATTTAGGAACAGTTATTAAAGTGTGACATTGAAAATGCAAATAAGAAAACAGAGAAGATGCCTTTATAAGTGTAGGAAAAAAGTTTTTCCAAATAAAGAATCTTGACCAAATTGTTTAAAATGGTAACCTTAATTGTACCTTTAAAAACACTGATTCACTGATTCAACCAATAGTACAGTGACACACCTGCTCTGTCAGCCTATTGTCTCACTGCTCCTCATTTTTAATATGGTTCTTTCTCTGCCCCTCTGCCTCCCCATCACCGCCTAGTCTTTACATATTCATCAGCCTCATCAGCCATCATCCTCAGAGTCAGCAGCCACCACCACTAGTGTCGGGACTCCATGGGGAGATTTATGCTGCTGCCGTTGTGCGCACTCTCCACCTCCCCATCACCGCCTAGTCTTTACATATTCATCAGCCTCATACATCTCATCATCCATCAGCCTCAGAGTCATCAGCCACCACCATCACCAGTTTCTGGACTTCATGGGGGGATTTATCCTGCTGCTGCTCAGATGTCCCTCAGTGACAAAATATCTCCCTCTGGTGTCCAAGCACCAAAGACTTCTGTTGAATCTTAATCAGCACAAATCATCTGTTAATCTGTACACTCATATTCTGTATTAAATATTAACTTTACTACTTTCTGCTTTATTCTTCTGTCTCTCCTGATTAAAATATGAAAGTGGAAAGACCTATACAATCTGCTTCTAATTTTAAGAAAAATAGAGACAGTAAACCTTTAATAATTCCAATTAAAGAGTAAACTGGAGAGTCTTTTCATCAGTGCACGGCTGATTCACTAGAGGCATTAAATTCAACATTCATGAAGGATTAAATAATTATTATGAAAAATAAAGACTACAATAATTACTTGGGTTTGAGTAAAACTTTTCTTTCAAAGAAATTCCTATTCTCCACAATTCGTCACACACTGACAACCTTAAGTGGTGGTGTTAGATGCACCTGGGCAGCAGCATTTTTTGACGCTCCAAGCAGCGACAATAGTATAAAGACTAAGACAGTTTGCAAAGGGTGGGTGGTCAAACAAACTCTGGACTTTCACCCAGGAGCCTGCTGTTTGTGTCTGTGTGACACCAAATGTCAATGGAATTATTTTAATAATGATGTGATGTGTTAATATGTTTAGCATACTATCAAAGATTTATGTCATATATCATTACCTCAGTTACTGACGTACTTACTTTAAGCCAAACTATGATGATTTTTCTAACCTGACCATCTGTTTTTGTTGCCTAAATCTGGGGAAGTAAACCTAAAAATTCGAAAAAAAGGTTTGCATTTAAACGAGCAGAAACTGCATATTTCCTGTTTAAACTAACATTTATTTTGGAAAGAGACAATATATGTGACAAGCATAAATGGACATACCGTCCCTGATGATTATTTCATGACTGCTGGACAAAACTGTTGCATAGTTAGAACAATATACAATTGAAAAGAATCAATTCACTTGTTTCTACAAGGAGTATCATCACTGTAGTACTTAATTAACTTTAATAATAATCTGAAAGTCTCACTTCATAACTTGCTGCTGCTTCACTGCATCAAATCTCATTAAAGTGTATTTAAGGTATTTTAAACCTGTGAAATCATTCCGTCACTCTTGAGTTGTGAAAGCACCTCAAGTGGAGCTTCCCCCAAAATATTAACACTAATTTCCAGGTGAGTAGACTTTAATATCTCACTGAATATCTGCTCTCTGACCCTTTTTTTTGTCTATGTCTTTGTCTCTCTCCATCATGAGAATGGCAGCCTTGCTGGGTAGAAAGCAATTACAAAGTGTGAGGATCATTTCATTTACACTTGACACACACGCACACACGCATACACACACACACACACAAACACACACACACACACACACACACACACACCAGATTGTTTCAGCGGTGTTGATTTGTTTGTCTTATTTTAGAATTCAACTTCCTCCCCTCCTGATCCAGATCTCATTTCCTGACACTTAGTCCACTGGGAACTCTGTGCACACATGTCCGTTTGTGTATGTATGTATGTATGTATGTATGTGTGTGTGTGTGTGTTTGACCATAGCGATGTGTAATGCACAGAGGTTTCACTCCAGACAGACAGACAGATGAGATGTTTACCCGACCTCAGCACAAAACTCAAATCTCAAAGAGAGTTTACTTTGTTGGGTTCAGAGAAAATGTGTCCATTTGTAACCTAACCAAGGATACTTTCAATGACACGTCACTTAAAGCTGAATTTATATTCCTTGACTGCAGAATAGAGGCATACCATAATAGGTATAAAAGCTAATAGCATGATATTCTTTCTAATTTTCTTGTTGCACTGCACCTCTAGCATCAGTGTTTGCAGATCTACAGGAAGTCTAACTTGGCCTTGTGTTGCTTTTAGAGATGAAGCTGTGCAGAAATGGCCAAAGACGTCTCTCTGGAGAGATAATTCTCTTCTATACATCATCATTTTGTTCTCCTGGGTCTCTTTCTTTTTTGCTCTGCATTCTCTTATAATTCAATTTCAATCCAACATGCTTTATTGACATTAAAGTAATGCACCATTTTCCCAAAGCATCAATGTATGATATTATCATTTTGGCATGACAAATCCTTTAAGAGCTTTGAGTTTTGTAATCAGTTCTCCTATCACAGATTTATCAAAGATAAAATGTAGAATCTCTCTCTGTTTCTCACGCACTCATTTTAACCAACATACACAGAATGAAATGTATTCACACTGACTACATTTACATGCACAAAATATTCCTGTTTTTCCTCTTATTCTGAAAAAGACAATAATTCTACTAAGCTGTTTACATGAATAATGAAAATTAATATTCCACTAATATTCTCATTTCCATGTAGTTGTGCATTCTGCAATTAACACGCCCTAACATGACAATTACTAGGGCTTCCCCCTAATAGTCGACCAAATGGTAGTCGACCAGAAAGGTCATTAGGTGGCAAGATTTCATTGGTCGCTGAGTTGCAGAAAAAACCCCAAAACATTGTGTTGCCTGCCCAAAATATGATTTAATAATTAAATTAATATCATAAACATAGGGGCGATTAGTCAACTAATGGCCCTAAATGATGACTATTGGTGGACTAGGAATATTCTTAGTTGGGGTCAGCCCTATCATTTACCTCATAAAAATTAGGAAAAACTGGAGTGGCCGACACAGCTTGTGCCATTTTGCTTTTTTGCATAAAAATGGGAAATTTTCCACTGGTGGCAGACATGTTGGACTGTGCAAACACAGCTTGCCTTTTTCATTACTTCAGCCACCTTCTTGGAAAGATCGGCGTTGCAGTATTTGCACAAATCCAAAAACCTGTTGATATGTATGGAGCTTTATCCCTATCTTTATTCAAGAGAGTGGTCTATCAGTTTGAGAGCATTATTTATTGATTTCACGTTCAAAAACCCTGCCCTTGCACTCAAATAGCCTCTGCTTGCGCTTGGATCTACTCTGTTTCTGCTCAAACTGTGTGCTCGCACTCAGATACCATGTTGCTTGCACTCAGATACAATGTTGCTCACACATTTTTCCTGCTGGAGCTTCGGCTTTTCTCCTCGCGCTCAAACTGTTTCTGTGCGCTCGCGGAATTTCTGCTCTCAGATTTCTGACTTGCGCTTGGATTTTTTTTTGTAACAACCCTGTCAAAATTCCCCAACCAATAGAATGCTAGATTTACTGTTGACCAATGAAATGATCCCTGCCTCCTTGTGGGCGCGCTCGCTTTAGTTTTAGAGCGTCCCGTCCGGGCGGGTACTCTTTAACCGGGTTCATCCACTCCCACCCTCCAAGGCTTTATTAAATGTTCTTCTGTTGCTTTCTTTACCACTTTTGGAATAAAGTGACTGTTAATTTACACACGTTCGCCATATATATATATATATTTATGCAACAGTTAGTTCCGGCCCTGCAATCTGATTGGTCGAGAGACAGTAAAACCGTGACGATATTGGAGTACAACATCACGGTTATTTCACTGTATGTATCACTCCGCCTCACAGCTGATTGCAATCAACAATCAAATCAAAACTGACGGTTAGTGTCAGTTAGGTCAGCAGTTGCGTTGCATCCCTGGAAAAGTATTTAAT
>NC_065517.1:16620406-16641801 GCF_006386435.1 Epinephelus moara
CACACATCCAGGTTTGTCAGTGTTTCATCAGCGGAGCTCAATGACTTGGAGAAAAGCAACATACTGTCAGATCAGAAGGCAGAGTCGGCTGTGCCTGTGAAGCGACAGTCCACCATGCAGTCACCAGAGACTTATTTCACCGGCTGCACAATTAATGGAAACGTGCAGATAAATGTGTATAAAGAGTAAGTTGCCTGGCCACCATGTCTGCGTTACATAGCAACGGTGACAGCGGAGTCCTGAGGGAACTATTTTTGTTGGCGGAAAACAAATAAAATGCTTAAATGATCTATTTTGTCCTCATTTTTCAACATTTCTTAATCAGCCTTGCTTATTTAACTGTTGAACTGTTGTATAAAAGCAATATCACACTCGAGCTCGTTATGTTATACTTGTATATCGTCATCGTGATTTGGTCATAGGCACGAGGCCGCAGGCCGAGTGCCGAACAACTGATTAACAATAACAAAACCAGAGAAGAGAAAAACAATTGACAATTAATCAGCATAAATCAAATAACCTGCCACACTTCAGCAGCAGCATCAAACATCACTGAAGCAGACAACACCGACATGTATCAGCAATATGAACTGCACAGCGGCTGCAGCCACAAACAAACATAGCACATTAAAGTAAACAGACCATGTGTTGTTCTACTCACCTGTTTGAACAGCGGTCTGTAAGTCTGATGCAGCGCGAGGTCCTCCTCCATCTGCAACTTCTCTCACGAGGCTTAATACAGCCAGTCCACCGAGCCTCTAGTCCCAGTATAACCAGTCCTGTCAGCCTCTCTGGTCCCACTGCGCTCCTCAAAGTATTCAACATGTCCAGCAGAAAGTCCTCATGCAGACATCAGAGCCAGGTGCAGCACGATGGGTGCGTTTGATTTGGGTCACTCTCTCGCCATGTGGTGCTTTCAATCAGCGATTAATTAAGGTTGATGCAACTTTTTTTCTCACCTTTGCAGAGGCACTAATGGATTCATTTGGTGAATTTGGTTTCGGTTTCTGATGAACTGATGAGTTGAGAAAATTTTCCTACTTCTCAAGCTGCATAAACTCTTTGAACACTCTCTTGGATCAGCTGGAAATGCATCAAGGCCGGATACTATGGAGTTAGATTTGTGTCTTTATTACATGTGAGAAAATAAATATGAGAGAAAAAAAAATGTTTGAGACTAAAAAAAGTTTTGAGAGAAAGTAATTTGTCATAGAATATAAAAAAAAAGAGATTTAAAAAAATGATTTCCGAGAAAAAAACTCACAAAAATTTTTTTTTTACTCTCAAATATTATTTTTTGCTATCAGTGTGAAAACATTTTCTCTCTCTCTCAAAAAAAGTTTCTCTCAAAACATTTTTCTTCTCTCTCTCTCAAAACCTAAGTCTTTGCTCTCCTGTCAGGATTTTGCTTTAGCTGCGAAAATAATATCATGGGCGGGGCCACGTTCCTATTGGCCAGTCTCAATCGAATTGACAGCTGGATGAGGATTGTCTTGGGAGTCAAATTCAACTGAATCATTCATCCACCATGGTCGATTCACCGGCATAGACTTAGGTTTTGAGAGAGAGAAGAAAAATGTTTTGAGAGAAACAATTTGTTTTGAGAGAAAATGTTTTCACACTGATAGCAAAAAACATGATATTTGAGAGTAAAAAAAAAAGTTTTTTGAGAGACAGTTTTTTTTTTCTCAGAAATCATTTTTTAAATCTCAAATTATTTTTTTTATATTCTATGACAAAATACTTTCTCTCAAAACTTTTTTAGTCTCAAATATTATTATTTTTTGCTATCAGTGTGAAAACATTTTCTCTCAAATATTTTTTTTCTTTCAAACATTTTTTTTTTCTGTCATATCATTTATTTTCTCGCATGTAATAAAGACACAAATCTAACTCCATAGAGAACAGGGTTGTTTTTCTGACACCATGAAAACTTTTAACAGACACCACAGGGCAGCCACACCACATATGATGAGCTTCTAGAATATGATGCTACAAATTAAACTACCCAACAGTATATACAGGAGTTAAAATGAGCTCAACATTAATAATCTAAAGCAGTAGCCTAAAATACAATACACACTTGAATGTAATATTTAGCAAAAAAAACATCATATATAATGGTAAAACACTGACAGGAAACATTTACATACTTTTATTAAAAAAAGATTTTGAATACAGGACTTCCTCTTGTAGTGGAGTATTTTCACAGGCTGGTATTTGTTCTTTTATGTAAGTTGATAATCTGAATAGTAGCCTGGTAAGACCATCCTGATGACATGAGCTCAAAGTTCTGTTTCGCTCTCTGTATCACTGTGCGTTCCAACTCACATACCAGGGGCAAAAGTATAGACAGTGAAGGCAGTGCAGTTGCATTGGGGCCCATGGGGTTGAGGGGCCCAATTGCCACATGGAATTATGCCTGTGTTGAAAGAAGAACTGTAGTTTTTGTCATATAAAGATACATAATGATGATTGCTTGGTAATATGTATGTTGACATCCAATATCAAGTCTCTGTTCAATCATGTAACGAGACGATATGTTTTACAGCAGCTAGTTTAGGTGCAAAATCTCTCAAGACTGACAAGCTGGACACATCTGCAAGTGGATATAACATAAAAGCAGCAGTAAGACAAACTGTTGGGAAAATATATATACACCTAAAACTCTCTCTCTGTGTGCTTCATAACTAGTAACATATTAGTGTGCACTGGGGCCCATCCTAAACTACTGTACACCACTGACCCATACTAAAGTACTATCTAGTCCTCTGCACAGTGGAAGATTCGTCACATCAACTAAGCCACAGGCAGCTGACAGCTGACAAAAGCCGCAATGACGAATGACAGGGCATTCAAGTGACTGATGATCTGTCGATTGGGAATACTAGAAGTATTAATTAAGTGAATGAAAAAATCATAAATATTACCAAAAACAAAAAAATTAAAAATAACGATGACAGAGAAATGCATATGCAATTATAACTTAAAAGGTAAACTATATACATTGCAAAGTAACAACAGCAGATCTCTCTGGATAAACCTCAGTCTCTGGTAAGCTTGGTGAATGCTGTCTGTTTCATCTCCAAGGTAACAGATGTATGAGCAAGAAGGTCATAGTTCAGGGCGCATTGTTATGAAGAAGTAGAATGTCCCAAATGTGTGCATACTGCATGCAACAGTACGTACTTTGTAAGGTCAGCTGAAGTACCTACTAAAAGTAAAAAGAAAAAGTATGCAATGTGGAATGCATCCTATGGCCCTGATCACACAGAAAGCATTTTGCAGATTATAAAGGCAGCCGCCCCATGACGTCCTTACACTAACCTTCCTGAGTAATGAATCTACCATTTTTATTTTATTTTTTCCACAGTAAAAAAATGTTGAGGCAAAGGGTACTTGCTTTAGCTCTGGTTGAGAGTGAGAGGCTGTCAATAGTTTGTTGGGCACAGGGAAACAGAGATCTCTGTGGGTACATGAGACCCTAAAAAAGAGGGTGGATCACGGGGAGTACCACCAGTTGGTCCAGGAGCTTCGCCTCGATGATGGTCATTTCCAGGCATATTTTAGGATGGCTTGGGGCAGTTTGACAACCCGCTATCTATCGTCGGGCCGTACAGCTCTGGGTATCCAGCAACCGCTACCACCACTTTCTCCTCCATTGTTTACCAACTGTGAACTTGTTGTCATGACCACCTCAAATCATCTGATTGGACAATGGCAAAAAAGATGACGAAAAAAGAGATGATGTGGGGCGCATTTCTGCTCTGGGTTGAAGTTTTTTCAGCTCGAGGAGTTCAGAGCACTCTGGTAAAAACACCAGGGGCCTATAGCATAGAAACACAAGCACATTGCAAAACAAAAACAGCAAACAAAAAGCTTCATTCTCATTAAAAATAATTACATAAAGGCGCCTCCAGCTGCTAAAATGATTTTGTGTGATTGGGCCAAAGTCTGTCCCTGCTGCCGCCCCAAACACTTTCCAGAAATTGAAATCCAATGGGGCCAATTAGGGATCTGCACCACAGTTGACAACGTGAGCAGCCAATCAGGGACTGTGTTGTAGTTGATGATGTAAGGTGCAGACCACAGTTTGCAGAACAGTAATGGCAGCATCTGCTTCCTAGTAGAGTAAACTCAGCAGTAAGTGCAGTTATTGCAGAAATAGAGTCTATAGCCACTTTTACACTGCCAGATTTTCAGCTAATGTTGGGCCGTTTTGCCGGCAAGCTGCGATTGTTAGACACACAGAGCCAGATTGGCGAGTTGATCCAAGGTGCCCAATGTTCCGCCTCGTAGGTTAGTCATATTGGTGGAACCCTTTTAGTTTAAACAGACCGAGGCGGCCTTCCGCAACGGGAGGAGCTGTTGATGACTTGTGGGAGGAGCTGTTGGCCATTAACCGTCAGATGACAGGAACGGTAAAGAACAGGCCGACTTATGAGAGAGGACTGACCAGCCGCGGCTTCCCTCCCACGTCACTGTTTACGTCACACGCTGAGCTACACGTTGTGTTACTTGCTCANCGGTAAAGAACAGGCCGACTTATGAGAGAGGACTGCTCAGCCGTGGCTTCCCTCCCACGTCACTGTTTACATCACCACTGAGCTACACGTTTTGTTACTTGCTCACGCCCCCCATTGCCCCGAAAAAGGCGCATTCTGTATAAACAAAAGTAGGTAGGTGGCATTTTGCTGCACTCTCCAATTTTGTTTTTATACTGCCAATGCCGAAAAAAGACTGATTGGGCGTTCCTGCAAATTTGCACAACTCCTATCTAAAAAGGGCTAATGACAATAGTTAAACAAGAACAAGTGTATGCACTCACAGTTTCTTGAAATGGAAAAGACGTTTTCGCTGTTCTTATGACTTAATTTGGCCAAAGCTTGACTCATCAACTGGCTCCGTTGGGGTTGAAGATGTTCCCCAGTGTTTTGTTAATGCTGATTGGGTGAATGAGGTTGTCTGTCAAGGAGCATACCCCTGCCCACTGAGAGGGTTTGGGGCAGCAGTGGGGCCAGACTGATACAGAGAGCGAAACAGAATGTCATCAGGATGGTCTTACCAGGCTAACAGAATACTTCTGTTTCCACTGGTAGTACTATTTCCAAACCGTGATGGCCTAAGGTGCCTACAGTTACTGATTTGATGATGACTGATGAAGTATACAAGAAAACAAATTTGTTACAGTAACAACAGATAATGAAATTTGCTAAAATGGGCTCAAAGCTAAGTGAACATTAGACACGAAGGAAATAAAATGCAATGATTACACACAGGAAAACACAGGGAAAACAATGATTAAATAGCTACATAAAAAAGGTGTGCTTAACCCATGGCTATAGGAAGCTACTACAGAAAGGTACAGTGACAAGAGGAAATATGAAAGAGTGGAAGAAATTACACAGATGTTACAGCCAACATCTGCACAATCACTGAAGTGACTCAGCAAACAGTCCAGCAGTCAAATCAACCTGAATAACACAAGAGGAAAATCGTCTCCCTGAACACACCTTAAGGTATTTTGCACGACAAGCCTTTTGTCAGACGCAGGCACACAGGACACTTTTAGCCTTTGAACAAATGATCAATGCTCGTCGTTTGCCTGGTGAGGACAGTGTCTGCACATCTTCTGTCGCTGCATTGGTCCGATCAAAATCCATCATCCCATCTCGCTTTTTCCACCTTCTTCCCCACTTTTCACTTCCTTCATAATAGGATTCATAGATCCAGACACATGTCCTATTCAATTCAGACAATGGGGGACTCTCAACACCCACCAGGAGGAAATAAAGACTCTGAAGCAAATAGGACTTTCTGACTCCCTGTCAGGGCGTGTGTGTGTGTGTGTGTGTGTGTGTGTGTGTGTGTGTGTGTGTGTGTGTGTGTGTGAACATATGCGTGACAGATTTCACACACAGACACAGACACACACGCACACAGACACACACACAAGGCCCCAGTACCCTGTGATATCATCACGGGTGACTGCCCAATATGACAAATGTGAGGAGACAGGCTATAATGAGAAACATTGTTGGAAAAGGGGAAAAGATGGACGACTGAATGTGTGTTTGTGTGTGTGTGGGTGAAGAAAAAGAGGAAGTACAAGTGAGAAACGAGGAAAAAAAGAAATTACAGGATGAGAAAGTCCCTTACAAACTCTAGCAACAGGCTCCTCTTAATGACTTTCTCTTTCCCTCATCTTCTCCCCATGTGCTCATATCAACCCTGTAACTCAGCAGAACTAATATCGAGACGACTCAGAAAGAAGGTGAGGACTATTTCCGGGCCTCCTGACTTCCAATTATAAGTCCATTTGGTCACGGATATTTGAAGAGCGAGAGCGGGGAGAGAAAGAGAGGGAGAGAGATTTGAATATTTGGATATTCTGCGAGTTCGTTCCTCTCTCCATCATCACTCTCGCCCGCCGATCAATTTCCCGTTTCATAACCTTGGAAACTCTTCAGGGTCACGCCAAATCAATGAGTGCTCTCTCGTGAAAAACTGAATAATTACCCAAACTCTATGAATCACAAAGATTGGGCTTGGCTATGATTTATTCATGTGTTTCTTATTTTATTTAGGCAGCGCTGCATAATAGAGCCGTAACGAATGAGATGGATGCTGACGGCTTAAAAAAAATAAAGAGAGTCTGAGAGATGAAAGGAAAGGAGAGGCTGGCTGTCAGGATTGATTGACTCAAATGGACTGATGGAAAGAAGAGATGGATGTAAGGATGTTACAGTCTCTCTCTGTACTGCAGATGTATACTGTATAATGGAGTCACCATAGCAACTCATTTATCACCTATTTTTGTTTCTTTTTCTCAGCTTAATGTCAGACATGTTTAGTCTTAGTCTGTTAATTGGTACCATACGATACATTTATATCCACTGTGTTAAAATAAAATACTCGAAGCTGAGGTAGACAGGTTAATTTCATTTCATTTCATTTTATTCATTTGGCAAAAATCCCATAATATACTGAGCATATTGTAACTCACGTGTGTGGAGAGAACATTAGACTTCTGCACCTTTTCTTAACTCTGTTTTCAGGTTCTAGAAAATCTAGCCCATAATAGTAGACTTTGGCCAGTCGCAGACATTTCATTACAGAGAGAGGGCATTCGTATTGGCTGTTCTACAAATGCAGATGCGCGTGCACATCCCTTTGATGAAAGCCTGATTCAATGGCGACAAATCCAGCAGAGAAAGTTGCCATTCCAGCACTGGCAACAACTGCCTACAGCAACTGCCAAAGCAACCTAAAAAAAGATGACGGCCTTATTGAAAAGAGAGTCTAAAAGACAGTGTGACAAAGCTGGGTTGCAGCTGCGCCCGGTGGAATTGTCGCTCCTGGCTCCCTTACAATCAAGATGGTGGTGAAGATAACAAAAACTGGGACTGATTCATCTTGTAATGTGTCTAACTTCAGTGGATCATGTCACATATGGAATTAATCTGCAGATGCTTCGGTTCAAAATCAATTTTCTAGCCACGACGAAGGCAAAAAATGTGGCCTACAATAGACGGTAAGGCTTGTGGTTTTGGCCAAGCAAACTGAGAGAAAGAGGAGTGAGGAGTCAGCAGTCGACAGCGATATAAAACAGTCAATAAAACAGATTTTTTCAACAGTTATGTATCACTGCAACAACTATATGAGATTAGCTGTGCAGTGACAGGTACGCACGCTCACATGCGCACACACCACCATCACTCTTAAAGGCCTTTGCACACTGAATCTGAAACTGTCGTCCGTCATTAAAATTTTCATAACAGGTTCGATTTTCTGCCTTTTTGGCATCCATCAGAGCCTTTAGAGACCCCCTAAAAAAGAGGGTGGATCACGGGGAGTACCACCAGTTGGTCCAGGAGCTTCGCCTCGATGATGTGATGGCTGTTTCCAGGCATATTTTAGGATTACTCAGGGGCAGTTTGACAACCTGCTGTCTATCGTCGGGCCGTACAGCTCTGGATATCCAGCAACCGCTATCACCAGTTTCTCTTCCATTGTTTACCAGTTGTGAACTTGTTGTCATGACTACCACAGAAGGCCCGCCTCTCAAATCATCCGTTTGGACAAGGGGAAAAAAGATAACCAAAAAAGAGAGGATGTGGGGCCTTTTTCCGCTTTTGAGTTGAAGTTTTTTCAACTTGAGGAGTTCAGAGCACTCCAGCAAAAACGCCAGGTGCCTAGAGTGCTATGCAGACTTTCTTGCTCTTTATACTACAACAGTTGCCCAGGGCAACAATGTCGCTGCACAGGTCATCTCATACAGCTGCTAAAGGGTGCCTCTGTCTGATGTCAACAAGCCACTGACAATGCCTCAGTACATGATGAGTCAGGAGTGAGTTTGGGTTTCACACACACAACCACGCACGTACACACGATCAAACGCATCATCACCTCCAAGCTTACACCTGCTGGAGATAACCATAAGGTGATCTGCTGTTGTTCTGACTTGCTTTGATTTGCTAAACTCCTCTTTTTGCAGGCTTAAACAGGAGGAAATCTACTTTGGAGCAGTTAAAATAAATGCTGCTTTCCAGCGGAGCGAAATTTCACCTTGTATGTGTTTTGTTACATTAAGATGTTTTTAATAATGTGAATTAATTGCTCTACAATGCACTTGTAAAACAATAGTCTTAAGTATCCTCTTAAATGGTTTAAACCACTGATCATATGAGCAGTCGTCATGGATCCCTGGGGATATCTGGATTTCACTATTTTATGTCACTGAAAATCCTTCTGTGCCTTTTACCCAGCCAGTGTCAGACTCATTTTTTCATACGTTTCTTGTGCTGCCTGACTTCCTCTGACATTAGCAGGAACAGGGATCCATGTTCACTGTCCAATAAGTACAAACAGGGGGAAGTGAAGCGCTATAGTTTCCTCCTGAGGGAACCCGTGGATGATCACATCCAATGACTAACACTGACCTGTACTGATCACAAAGAGACGAGGCCCTTTAACCTGCTCTTACAGGGAGGAAGGCTTTGTGTCCAAGATATTATTATGGTCTGGACTCCCTGTTGACAGCTCTTTACAGACAGGACGCTTTTTCTGTGGCAAGAAAAATGGAATAACAGAGAAATTAATTTGCAGGAATCATAGATATATGTGTTGACTTGTGCATATTTATTCTCTTATTATCACCACAAACATAAATGCAAAACAGTGACTTACCTGCAAAGAGACAGTGCTGCTCTTAAGGAAAACCCAAATATAAACTTCAAACTTGCTGCACATCAAACAGAAACATCATGGAGATGCAAACAGAAAAAAATCAGTTATGACTGACAGCTAATTGTGCTAAAAGGAGTTTGAGAAATGTATTTATCCAGCCATATGTTGGAGTCTCGGAAGCATACCGTGGACATTTGCCATTGTATTAGCATTGGGGGATTGCATGGGATGCAAGAGTTTACCTGCTATCTCCCTTGTGATTTGCTGAAATACACAGACATAAAAAAGGTACAGTAATGCAAAAATGGGACACAAATTTAGTCTTTACCAGGTGTCGATAAATTACAGATTACAATACAAAAGTGAGGTGCTGCTTGGCTCAAAGTTGCATACAGTAAATAGGTTGAAGAAGGCTTATTTACACAGTGTTTGCCAACGAGCAAGCTACTCAAGCTTGCGATTGCTGACACATCTAACAACAATGAGCAAGAAGTGGTTCTTCGTCATCAGGGGGAAGGGCAGGGTGGATGGCTTGGCATTGAAAATATTTAACTTTGAAAATGTCAGCTGCAGTTTCATTTTGTCTCCTACAGAAAAACATTATTGGCAACCTGAACCATAAGCTTTCCATGAACTTTAACCAAACCTGAACCACAGAAGTGATAGATCAGACAATGGCCATTCATTCATTCATTATCAGACTTGCTTATCATCTTCATGGCCACAGGGAGGCTGGAGCTGACCCTAGCTAACATTGGGTGAGAGATGGGGTACACCTGGACAAGTCTCCAGACTATCACAGGGCTCACACATAGAGATAGACAACCATTCACAGTCACATTCACACCTACGACAAATATAAAGTCACCAATTAACCTGCATATCTTCAGACTATAGGAGGAAGCCGGAGTACCCAAAGTTCTCCACGGGGAGAAAACTCTACACAAAACGGTCCAAATTAGCCTGCAGGATCAAACCAAAAACCCTCTTGCTGTGAGGCGACAGTGCTAACCACTGCATCGTGCTGCCCAGAAAATGGTTATATTAATCAATTCTCTAATAGTCACATTGGTACTGGGTACTGTCAGGGTACTGACAAACCATAGGTCATGTATTACATGTATGTTTAGTGTAGGTGGCAACCCCTACTGGCTACAGTAATTATGACGAGAGCAAAGGAGGAAGTAATTTGATGTAGTATAAAAAGCGACAAAGTCCATGTAGGGAAGAAGTCAGGTGGATGGACAGGTCAACAAACACAAGACTTAAGCTGAAAACACACAAGCGCTGCGCAGCATGGCTGACTAACAGATGACCACACAAAGTTATTACTGCTTTTGCTGAAAGATCTGTACTTCTTCCACCTCTGCATTGGCTTAAAATCATGTGTGGACACCCACTGATTAAAGTTGATTTCTTACATGAAGAGCCGATCTCCAGAGCTATGACTCACCAGCCAATATCTTTTTGGCCATGGTCTTTATAATGTGGGGATTGTGGGTCGTTTAGCCCAGGATATTCCTCAACCAACAATGAATCTCTCCTCATCCATTCTTTGTTACATTATAAGACACAGCTACAGCAACAGAATTATCTTTATACGTCAGTGGTGAGGAGAGGAGTCGAGCTGCCATAGGAGCAGAGAAAACGAGCTGCGACGGGAGCTGGTATGTACAAGAAGGGAGTGAGTGGGGGGAAAATGAATTCAACTCCAGGGACGGCAAGGCTGGAAGTAAGACAGTAGTGTGAAGTGTCGTGGAGTGACGCGTCCAGGAGCACTGCTGCGCATCCAGCTGCCACTGGTGTGGGGGTGTACGTTGAAATAATAGGTGTGTTTTGGCCTTAAGACCCAAGAGAGTGGGTTTCATGTTCCTTGTGAAACCAGAGTTGTTATTTCAGATCCAACATAGCATCACATTACATACTTAATGTCAAATCGACAACTCATGTCATCATGTTTAGTATGTAACGTGATGACACCCAACCATGATTCTTTCCCTAAACCAAACCCAACCAATAGGGGCACTAATATAGGAAATGCTCCTGTAGGTCGTACTAGCGAGTAGGAACAGGACTTTGACCTTTGAGACCAGGGTTTGTGTCCTGAGTGAAACCTATAGTCTACATTGAGTTATTTGAAGTTAGTTACATATGTAACATCACATTACATACTTAAGGTCATGTCAAGGACTTAACGCCCAACCATGACTGTTTTCCTAAACCCAACCTAACTGATAGAGGAAACGCTCCCATGGGTCATATTAGGGCTAGAAAAAAAAGGTTGTATTTGGTGATGTTGGTTGGAGGAAGTTTAGGTTTTCTATAGCACTATTCTTAAATACATTTACATTGGAACCTCATTGTCCTCAAGTTATTGATGTAGCTTTTCTAAAAAGCCACATAAATAACATTAGAACTAATCCACACAGGAATATCCGTCTGTACTAAGTTGTAGATGCATTTTATTGCCTAACTGCCAGCAGAGCCATCAAACAAGCAAAGACACAGACCAACTATTTGGTGATGATTTATGCACAAAGGCTCATTAAATATTCATCAGTAACACGTTTCCCACAGCTACCGTGGTGTTACTACTGGTCTCAGGAGTACTCTTAAGTCTTAAACACCATTGTTATACATATGACAATATCACACGCACACACACACGCACGCACGCACGCACGCACGCACGCACGCACGCACGCACGCACGCACGCACACACACACACACACACACACACACACACACACACACACACACACACACACACACACACACACACAGAGTTTTACAGGCTGCAGGGACCATCATAATGCATCATAAGAGCAAAAGGAGAATTCCCTAAAGCAAACTGAAATGAAAGCCATTGTAGCTCACACTAAATCATCTGTTGGCTCTGGTGGTTTGCCAGACTGGAGAAAAGGAGAGCGCACAACGAGAAAAGAGGGAATGATTGTGTTTGGAAAATAGTTCACTTTAACTGGAAAATGGCCCATTCTGGTCTCATACACTGACACATTTGAATGAAATCCAGTCTACAAATGGTATCACTTTATTTTTTGACAGGCCACTGTTAAATCTCAATGGTAGATATTCAGCGAGCTGACTGTCAGTACGAGCTGTTTGAACATGAAGTTAGTGATCAGACAGACATTTTAACCATCTCTAGATTGCAATTTCTACAAACAAGTTGGTAGACAGTCACCTGCTTTGGCAATAGGGTTGCATTCAAGGTAAAGTAAATATAACTTTAGAGATGATTTAGAATTATAATACAGTGATTGACAGACCAAAGATATTGAAATGTATTGACAGGTATTTGAAATTATGCCTGCAGCTATTGCTTTTTTCCTCCACCAAGGAGATTGTTTTCGGTTCGGTTTGTTAGTTTGTTTTGCAGTGGATGCAAATAGGGAGATAAATACAAGAACTGGGGCATTTGACCTGGCAGAGATCCATCTGTCAACTTTTTGTTTACTTGTCAAATGTCATAAAACAGTTAGAAAATACATCTTTTCAGAGCCCAAGGTGACACATCAACAATTGTTTGTTTCTGCTTAGTATAAGCTCAAATATCTCAAATATGGTCAATTTGCAACCATACAAAACACAAAACAGTGGTTCAAAATGGCTGTCAATTGATTTCATGTCGATCAACTAATACATTAATTGACTATTCATTCCAGTGCTACCTTGAGATGATGATAAGACATTAATTGGTATTGAAATAACTAGAATGAGACTTTATCTGGAATAAGCAAATATAATCACATCTTTAAGAGTGCAAAAAAGTTAAAGAAAAAGTTATTTAAAGTTATGTAAGAAAAAGGTATATATCAAATTAAAACCTGTTGCAAAACACAGCATGCACAGTTAAAGCTTACTTATACTCCCTTTATATATGAAAATATATATGTTCATTTCAAACATTGTGACTGTCACTGCCCACATACTTCCATGTGTCCTTTATGTTGACATAGATACATCCACTAGAGGCACTAGAGGGCAGAGTCAAAAGTTTTTGATAATAACAAACATGGCAACGATGGAGGAGGTTGTAATAAGCCGTGTTTCCACCGGGCAGTATGGTACGGTTCAGTTCAGTACGCTCTTTTTCTATCTCCACTGCGAAAGTTGTGGATGGTACCAAAGGAACCGTTCCTAACCATTCCCATTTTTGGTCCCACCTCTGTTGGGGTATCTAGCACACAGATCTGGTACTGAAAAGTGGAGCTGTTGGGCGCCGGTGGCTTAGTGGTAGAGCAGGCGCCCCATGTACAAGGCTGTTGCCGCAGCGGCCCGGGTTCGACTCCAGCCTGTGGCTCTTTGCTGCATGTCACTCCCTCTCTCTCTCTCTCCCCTTCACACTTGTCTGTCCTATACATTAAAGGCTAAAAAGCCCCCAAAAATATCTTTAAAAAAAAAAAGTGGAGCTGTGAACACTGCAGTCTGTTGATAAAAATAACTTAATTCACTGGGCCGACTGCTGGCAACTTTTAAGGTGGAACATTTACTCATAATGTTACTCAATACATGATTTGACGTCGCGAATCAATCAGCACGCCTTAAAT
Source organism: Epinephelus moara (assembly GCF_006386435.1). Lineage (NCBI taxonomy): Eukaryota > Metazoa > Chordata > Actinopteri > Perciformes > Serranidae > Epinephelus > Epinephelus moara. The sequence continues at coordinate 16,634,168 of NC_065517.1, forward strand.
TTTAATATGACAACTTTGACCATTCCATCAGTTTTGATTGTCTGTCTCCGGTGATATACACTTTTAGTAATGAGTGGATCTTCAGGTGTCTAAAAATATATATTAATTTCAACCAAATTATGTGATCTGCATATATCCCAATCCTCACTTGGAGAAAAAAAAGGGGCTGTGGATCGTTGTTCCTGTGGGCTCCAGCAACAATAAACCCCTGAGCTTGCCTGAGAAGGACTAAATCCACAAATCTGCTATTTTTTTTAAATATCCCATGGAGAGAGACTCTCACTGCAGCCTGTTTTATTTTGTTCTGAAAATGTCAGCGTCCAACCCTNGCTCCAGCAACAATAAACCCCTGAGCTTGCCTGAGAAGGACTAAATCCACAAATCTGCTATTTTTTAAATATCCCATGGAGAGAGACTCTCACTGCAGCATGTTTTATTTTGTTCTGAAAATGTCAGCGTCCAACCCTGTTCTGTGGATGGGTGTCCTGTGGAATGAGGTGCAGACTTCTGTCTGTGTCATCGGTGATGAGGAAACACAATGAGTGCTGGATGGAGCTGTGAGTGACAACAGCACTGCCCACATTTAAGGGCAGTACCCTTGCGGTGGAAACACAAAGGTCTAGGTACCATGTCTGAAGGGTTACTGTTGGTTCCAAAGGTACCATACCAAAAGTCTTTAGTGGAAATGGGGCTATAATGTATGTTTTAATTGAGGAAGCATTGAAGACGACAGTGGTCTGTGAGGCCATTAAATACTTCTAACATGTGGATGGACAATTCTTTTCACTCCATTTCTAAAATGTCCTCATTGTTTCCTATGGTTGTACCTCAGTTGAAATCCGCTACACTTCCCCCAAGATCTGTATCCCTAAGCTTTCAGAAAACGTGCACAAATACGTATGAAATGAACGAGTACAGACAGAAGGTTCCCTTCCTGTCTGTATATAACTGGGCCATTACAGTACATCTGAATGCTTCCTCAAGCTGTGGTGGCTTAAACTTTTAATTATGAGAGACAAGGCATTATTTATTAATAATATATCATGCAACTTTTTTAGAAAACACAGTATGCCTGTGTAGCGCTTGCTGTTTTGATGCCATTATTTACATTATGCCAAGATGTTACCTGAAAGGGATGCAGCCCTTCATTGTTCTGTTAATTCTGCTGAGATCTTAGTTTGGAGACACATGTCACATCAAAAAAGAAAAAACTGGGATAACCTTCAGATGATGAAGAGATCCTGGTTATTGGTTGTGAGAGAGGGAACAACCTGAAAAGAAAAGTGGGAGGTTAGATGAAGGAACGGCGTACAGGGAAAACTGGAGAATAAGATCAGGTGATTATAATTATTGTGTCTGAGAGGAGGGAGGAGATGAAAGGTGAGAGGGAAAAAATCAATGAAAGATAGATGAAGGGAAAGACAAATGAAGAGTGTCAGATGGGTTGAGGGAAAGATAGTTGATTGGCTCCTTTATTGTCATGGGAACAACCCTCCATACTGTACATGAAAGGGTTGTGGCTGTGTGTATGTGTGTAATCTAGAGCATGCTTATGAAATCTACTCATTACTGTCTGAAATTGATGCCATTGTTAACTTTATTTATCACGGTAAGCTTGGCTGAACTACATGCTCTTTTCCAGCCTCAACTTTGATGTACTCTGACCATATTTATATGTTTATTTGTCACAAGATGTAGAAAATAAAACTGGACAATAGAAGGCAATTGTTCCACTTCCTCTTAAAAAAAGGATCATCCTGTCTAAACAGACTGCTTAGTTGGAGGTTGTTTTTAAGGCTGTGCAGCACAAGTGAGGACTTATTCGACACTGAGCTCAGGATAGCATCACAAAATACATCACATCCTTCATGTGAGGGGAATAACACCATTTGCCCTCACACGTCTGCTACATATTCTTGTCATTTGAAATTAAAAAGGTGAAAAGAAAACAAAGAAGCATCTTATGTAACCAAAAATAGAACAAAACACGCACCTGTCATTTCAAAGATGTTCAATTCCTCGCAGCAGAACTTCAGCTTCACTGTTTGTTCCAATGCCAATGTCCTGGGTGAGAAGCCAGTGAGGGATTGTGACTGTTTCTCTGCATTAGCGACTCCTACTGGTTGCGCCGCATTTGCGCCGCCAATAGGAATGCTTATGTGACATGTTTTTCTTGTCCGTGTCAGGTTCATCCTTAATTGCAGAATTGTTTGCACCCGTGTTCTTATAATGAAGAATCCCATTGTCCTTGTAAGTTGCAAGCGCATGCCAGTTGAATCTAAGTAGCATAGGTAAACGCCCTGCAAATCCCCATAATCAGTGGCGTGCACAGACTTTTTGAAGGGCAGAGGCGAAAAGAAAAAAAAAAAGAGCACATACAGCACGTTGTCGCCACTGAAGAGGGCACTAAGTTCCGCGTGTTTTCGAGGGCACTTTAGACATGTTTATATGTTATACAAATGGTACATTATATAGCCTTAAAACAGACTAACTAGACAGACTACTCAAGTTAGTTTGTAGATTCAACATTGAACTGTGAAGAACACACAGAGACATGGACAAAATTTTCAATTAAGTAGATGCCATTTCCTGTAATCTAGTGCATTTTAACACCATATTAGCACCAGATAATCCAAACTGGTTCTGTGAGATATAGTTCTGGCTCAATATAGATCAAAAAAGGGCCCAACATAAAAGTCATTGCAACAGTAATGTTTTTACCACCCAAGAGGGCAGTTTATCATGTTTTAACCAGCCAAGAGGGCAGTTTATCATGTTTTAACCAGCCAAGAGGGCAGTTTAGTGTGTTTTTTGGCTCCAAAGAGGGCACTTTAGCGCGCGTTTTGGCTCCCAAGAGGGCACTTTAGCGTGCGTTTTAGCTCCCAAGAGGGCACTTTAGTGCGCGTTTTGGCTCCCAGGAGGGCACTTTAGTGCGCGTTTTTCAACAATTGGGCCACGAGGGGGGGCGACCCCCCCGCGTGCACACCACTGCCCATAATGCTGTGTCCTAACTGGTTGCGAGCATCAGACAGATCATGCTGCATTGTATTACATCGGATGCTTTCCATCCACACCGAATCCATTAAATATTAAACACCATTCTGTCATGTAAACAAAGTTGTGATCACAGAGTTACCACTGAAAAGGTGGGTGAGTATGTCCTTCCTTATAATTCATACTCACAATACTGTCATGGGTAGCTTATAGATATTGTTGTAGCTACTACCACCATCTCCACTTTGTAAAACAAGATAGCCTGCAAGCATCCCACACAATACTTACCAGAAACAAGGAGCTGAGCTGAAGCAACAGAGAGTTAATGTTCAAATTCAGAGTCCCCAGGGGAACAGAATCACACACCGAGAGCTGCGGCCAGAAGGCCACAGGAAACAGGCAAACAGACAGAAGACGGAAGGCAGAGTGGATTACCGGGGATCAGACAAAGCAGGTGAGTCAGAGACAGGCAGGGTCGATACAGAGGAAGCAGTCCAAAAACAAACGCTGGAGAGTCAGTGCATGAGGTGAAGAACAGGCTGGCAAGGAGTGTCTGTGAAGTGGGCGTCTTTATACTGACAGGGGGTAATCATCTGCATGTGAGTGGTATCAGCCTGATGAGGTAGGTGTGGAGGACGGGCAGGAGAGGTAATTGAGTGGACAGGTGATAGACTGGCAGGTGGGTGTGGTAACAAGGCGGGGTGAATGGAAAATTACGAAATGGGCTAAGGAGATGGCATGTATGGAGGATGAAAGGTGCCCAATGTAACATTTTGTCTACTTTCCAGATGCTCATGTTGAACATTATCTCTAGGTACTGTTGTTATTATAGGTTTTTTACGACTGTTGTTTTGTAATTTCTTAACTCTTAACTTAATTCTGTGATTAGTTCACTGCTACTAGCTGTCCAAGGCAAATGTCTTCCAAATATAACATTTTTACTGTTAATGTTTTTGACTATATCTTTTCAGTTTTACTTGTGTGTATATTTACTCGATCAATAACTGTACTTTTTATGGGATATGATGTTGATATATGACTGGTGGAACTATGTTACTTTTTGTCAAGAAAAATCCAGTTTCCTTTTCACTGTGCTAATACCACTGCAATTGGTCTAACTTTTGTCAGTGGTATTGTCCTCTTGTTTTTATAACTTTTATCACTGAATTTATTGTCTTATACTTTTTTTTACAGTTTCACAACTTCTTCCTTCAAAAGCTAGCTCCTGTCTTCAACCTTCATTGGAAATGTGTTTGGCTAGCTGCCTAGTGTGCACCTACATGCATAGAGAGGGCAGAACAGTCAGCGACAACAAAAAACCCCAAAGGCAGAATAGATCATGGCCAAAAAAAAAAAAAAAGGATTCGAAGTACTAAAGAAGTAAGGAAGAGTTTTGTCAAAAATAAATAAAAGATAACAAGCAAAGGACAGAAGGAAGGAAGCAAGAAATGCTGTTGAGACCTGACCTCATGTCTCATAACATAACATCTCTTTATTGTATTTTTTATTTGCTTCATACAGACAGGAACTGCTGCTGAAAATCTACAATAGTGTACAAGAGGCATATCGCCATTGTCTCTGGGTGTTTTGGAGTAGCAGCTGTAACGTGGCATGACCCAGAAGCTAGTGTGTCCCTTTTGTCCACAATGTGTCTATACTTTACATACATAACCCCACAGAGTGTGTCCTTTGACCTTATGAATACAATCTATAGCCCATAAATCTCTTTACCTTTGTCCATTATACTGTATACTCTTCCTCAACACTCCGACCTCCACAATAAACATAGCTCTTAGGTTTTCTTTTTTTATTCCAACACATTATGTTTTCAGGTCCTTGTACAGTTGTCTTGTTCAAACCATGCAACACATACTGTATGTCTGTGGTCAGGACAGTCTTGAATGTGTCCAGGTCTTTGTTGCATGTGTATCCATGCATTTTTATTTATGTATATGGCGGATATGCACAGTCACTCGCTGTTATCAACCGCACACACAGAATTGTGTTTTTCTTTTTATTCTTCATAGAAATACGCAGTTATATGCCGTATGCATACCTCACGATTTTATTAATTTTTTTTATCTCCGGTGTCCATGTGGGAGTTTTCCTTTATAGCCTCACAAATGTTCACATTCAGTGTGTGTATTCCTGTCACGGCATCTCGAACACACACAATGATTTGGTGTGCATCCTTGTGCACTCACAGCCTCTCAATGTCCCTGTATTTCTTCCTCAGGATGGAAACCTGGTCCCTGAACAACACAGGGTCCAGCCTCATCTGGGAGTGCACCAGGGGCATGAAACCCAGCCAGTGACTGAAGGCGTTCATGCAGGTCTGTCGCTGGGCGAAGTGGTCTGGGTCGGCCCACCGAGACGATTTGGAGCCCTTGGTTTAGAGAAACAGAGATGGAAAACAAAGAGGGAGAGGATTAATGTATGTCAACCAACAAAGCTCTGTAGCATGTAATAATAATAATAATATTAAGAGAATGCTGAAAAACAAACATTATAGTATTTTAACTGACTATGTCCTAATATAGTATGTAAAACCCAGCTTTGTTTGCAGTACAGCACAAGAAAAATAAAAATTGAAAGAAAAGTGACTCAGCAAAAATAATCTGCACCTCTTTGTTTTGAGAAGATTAGCAATGTAGTGATTACTCACAAGATGAAGTAATGTAGGTGGAGAGTTAATGGCTAACACACTAGCCAACCTGAAGATACTATCCACCATTATTTTCTCTTTGCTTGGCTGTTAAATCCGTCCGACCTTCTGCTCTCTGGATTGTTTCATTTAATAATTACTGAAGAGGGTAAAAGCAGTTGGAGCAAACAAACTTGCTAATTGTCAATTAGTAAGCTCGTTTGCTCTGTTGCTAATAAAACAATAAGTTTATGCAGTTAAATTAAAAGATACCTTCGTACCATTAGCTCCTGTCTGATAACTGCCTGCTAACCACTTCTCTTTTGTAGAGCAGGTTATAATCTGACCGAGGAGGCAAAGCATATGACATAGGGCCATAATCATGTTTTTAGCACTGTGGGGGACCATTTTTAATCTAAACCTTTTGTGACCCAACTCCTGAGGTGGGTCTGGGAGGAATTTCCCAACAGGAAAAAAATTCAGAAAATTAACAGCTTAAGGGTGTTTTTTTTTTTCTTTACATTTTGAAACAAAAATCTTGGATCAGTGGTTTTCAATGTTTTTATGACTGAGTGCCATTCTAGGGTTCCAGCATATGAAGTGAAGCCACACATACAAAGTGACCACACTATGACATTTTTATGACATACTATCCATCCATGCATCAATTTTTCACCGCTTTATCTGAAGCCGGCAGCAGGCTGAGCAAAGCACTCCACACGTCCCTCTCCCCGGCAACGCTTTCCAGCTCCTCCTGGGGGACCCTAAGGTGCTCACAGGCCAGATAAGACATGTAATCCCTCCAGTGTGTTCTGGGTCTGCCCCAGCCTCCTACCAGTGGGACGTGCCCAAAACACCTCTAACAGGAGGCATCCTGATTAGATGCCCGAACCACCTCAACTGACCCCTTTCGATGCGAAGGAGCAGCGGCTCTACTCTGAGCTCCCCCCGGATGTCCGAGCTCCTTACCCTATCTCTAAGGCTGAGCCAGCCACCCCACGGAGGAAACAAAAACTAAAACAGTTGAAAGTGACATAGCCCACATAACACTCATTCTAGCTTTCCACTTTTTTACGAATTTAAAAGTAGTAGTAGTAGGAGTAATATAGACAGTGTAATGTTTGACATTGATTGAGCCTACCCACAGCAATCAACCAACGGCTTCTGCTGGGGTATGGCAACACCACTTGGACAAACCACACACAAAACTGCAGTAAACTGTAAGACTAGAACTGGAAGCAACAATTATGACAATTTGTTTATTTTATTTTTATAATTAGCCTAAAGTTGCAAATGCTTATTTCGAATGCCGATGCGTGGTGGCTCGTAGTAGCAATTTTATTTTTTTCTAAATAACTTTGGCAATAATTTTGGGAGGCATTTTGTGCATACCTGAATACTGGTGTGGACGTGTCCCCTCCCCCTTTTATATATCATAATTAATGCCTAGTGATGAAGCAACATGGCTGATAAGTGGATAGCTTCTTCCATTTTGCAGCAGCTGAGACATTTTAGCAGAGTTTCTGTCTATTTGCCCTGCACTGGGCTGTTAAATCGCCCCTGGCATTTTGTTTGCTTAATTGTACATAATTTCATTCAATAACGTACTGATAATTGGAGAAAAAAAAGAAGCTGTCTGAGCTAATAAACTTGCTCAAAACACTAATTTGCACCATCCACTCTTGTAACTGTCTTCAAACTGTCACTGATCATTTTATACTCTGACAGAGGAGATGAAATAAACATGGATGGTGCAACTCATAAGGGGTCCATGTCATTGGTCCGACAGCCCACTGGTCAGACATCCCATTAGTCTGACGGTCCGCGGTGCTGAACTGAAAACTGAAAACTGAAATTTCTACCTTGATGGTGCGCCGCGACCGGCTCTGGGTCAGCTGGGAAAGGCTTGAGGCGAAGCAGGCTCACGGCTTATGTGTTTGTCACTTTCTTTTTCATTTTAACCCACACCATGATCTTTTCCTGACCCTAACCAAGT
>NC_065517.1:16642875-16773120 GCF_006386435.1 Epinephelus moara
AGGAAATGTAGAATACTCAAAAGTACTTTAAAAGTGCTTGAGTTACTTTTCTCAGGGAGTAACGTTGGAAGTACTTTTAAAGTAATTGAGTTACCTTACTCGGGGAGTAACGCAGTAAAGTAACTAATTACTTTTTTTAGAAAGTAACACAGTAATGTACTTTGATTATTTTAAAAGTAACCCTTACCCAACACTGGTGGTCAACGATCGAAATTTGCAAGATCACAAAAGTTGACCTCCATGTGAGAAACTTTTTACTTTGTCCATTAATTGTAGAGTTGGTGGTGTGATCCTTGGCTCCTCCTGTCCGAACCACTGAACCCCAAACTGCCTCTCATGGCAGGTCCCTGGCCTTCCATATGTAAGTGTGTGTGGGTGAGGCTTTGCAAAGTGCTTTGTCCTACCCAGGTTGAAAAATGCTATATAATTGCAGTCCATTTATCATGTTTTATTCACAATAAGCTTAAAAAGCAAGGGAGCAAGTGGAGCCTCATGTGTAGGTGTTACTGAGCAGAGGTACGAGCAATGGTAGTCTGACTCCTCTGTGCATTTGAGACTTGATGTCCTTCCTTACTTGGTTACTTCGGGCTGTTTTCGTTGACTTTGCTTTTGTGATTAAATGGGAGGTTGTTGGTGGGTTTCACTTCAGACTTTTGAGTTTCATATATCACAAGCCAGGAGGGGGGTCATGTCCAGCTTGATGCATCTGGACCCAACTTTCTTTTCTTCTCTGTGGTTGGTTTTTAGAGGTGTGTGTGTCTCCTTGGCTACAAGGTGAGACGCCTATGGTCAAAATGATTGAATGACTAACATGCTTTATTTGTCTTGCTGAAAAGAATAATTTTCAGTGTAGCAACAAACCTACTGTAAAACAACCTCTTAAATTGACTGTATCCCATGGAATAATATGATGACATACTGCACATGAACATATAAGAAATACAGCAGCTGCATTCTGACTTGTTTCCCAGCATTGTGAGGAAAAACCGGGAATTTTGACGGTTTGGGGTCGTATAGGAGCGACTCCATGCTGGTGAAGCCACTTCTTATCGTGGACAGCTTGTCATGACGTGGCAGGAGGCGTAGCTCATAGTAACACATACTGTTTCTCCCGCTATTTGTTTTCACTGGCTGCTCCTTCAGAGAATCCAGGTTCATCATATTGACAGAGCTGGATGACCTGGCCAGCTGTTTCACTCTGTGGGATTCTCCTGAGTAGTTGTTGACACTTCAGCACACAGCAGCACATAAAGTGCTGGTGGAAAACATACAATGATATGTCTTTCACATATTATTTGGTGTAACTCACTCTGCTACTACAGGCATGGAGAATATTACCTGGTACACTTTACCTGGGAGCTCTGCAGAGTTAAAACTCTTGCAGCTGATCACAAACTGTGTACTTATTTTAGAGGCTCATGCAGTTCCTTATTTTCAGCAGCTTAGTCATGTCACCTTCTTTATTAGAAACCAATCTGGTATTATTCCAAAGTCGTCGAATGCCAGCACTTGGGCAGTGACCTCCATGTCAGACACCGACGAAAAAAGCCACCCTTTCATATTGGCATGATACGCAGCCGTTACACACTGGCGGCGCCCGACGGTGTCTGGGAGAAATGGGATCGGACAACAACGTAAGTCCAGGGAGCGAGAAGTCAAAGTTTTTTAAACCTAACCACGTGCATGTGTTGGCTCAATGTAACCATTTACGTTTGTTGTTGAAGGAAAAAAAAAAATTTCACAGTATTGTACTAATGTAGTATGTTAGTTTTGAAACTGTACATTTCCTGTGAAAACAGACGTGTATTTTAAAAAGACTCGATGCATGTAACAGGCAGAACTTGACACGGTGTCCCAGAACGTCAACAACAGACACATCAAGGCTACTTTGCATGATATATGTCGACATGGAAAGTCCATGACCAAGCAGCAATATGTTACACCATCAGACTGAGAATGTGTTGTAGAAACACGAGGATAGAGAGTCCTTGGTGAGATGTTTACCACCAGCAGCTGCTTCCTGTTACTGACATTTAGCTTCAAATGTTTAACCTACAGACAAATACTTGACCCTAAAATCTGTGCTAAAGGTTGCGCTAACTAATTGGGGAAGGCAGCTGATGGCTAACTTGGTTTGCAGTACAACAAAACTGATAGCTGGAATCAAATAATGTGAAAACGGCAAACACAGAGGCCCCATGCTCTGGGCCAGTTTGACCCAAGATGGCATGCAATCTCCAGATTCTTGATATTGTCAGGAAAATCTAAACTAGTTCTCGTTCCTGATAGGCTTTCGCGACAGCTTCACCCGAATTTATCGGGCAAGTTAAAAAAAATTTGAATCTCTTGTCTTCATTTCATGGATCTGCGACTATTTGAATGTTTGCATTGCCTTTGCATGTAATCTCAATACTCACTTTGCATACAGTGTGAACACTCAATCACACCTTCGACACCATCAATCACTCCATCCTTCTCACCCAACTTGAAATGGTCTTTAACATCACTGGCACTGCTCTCAACTGGTTCACATCATATCTCTCTGACAGACTTCAGTTCATCTCCATCAATAACTGCAAATCCCCCACTGCTCCCCTCCCTCAAGGTGTTCCCCAAGGTTCAGCCCTTGGTCCCCTCCTCTTCATCCTGTACCTGTTCCCCCTTGGTCACATAATCCGCCATCATGGTCTCCAGTTCCACTGCTTTACCGATGACATCCAGCTCGTCTTCTCCACCAAGACAATCTCCACTGCCACCCACTCAACCCTGACAAACTGCATAAATTAAATAAAATCATGGCTTCAAACCAACTTCCTCCAGTTAAACTGCGTCAAATCTGAAATTATCATTATTGGACCAAAAACACTCACCAAATCCACCCATAACTTCACCCTCAACATTGACGGCTCCACAGTATCCACCTCCCCTCAAATCCAAAATCTTGGCGTCATTCTCGATCAATCCCTCTTCTTTGACCAGCACATTAAACACATAACCAAAATAGCCTTCTTTTACCTCAAGAACATCGCCTGCCTCCGTCCAACCTTTTCCTCCTCAGCTGCAGAAACCCTCATCCATGCCTTCATCACCTCCCGTCTGGACTACTGCAACAGTCTACTCTATGGCTCATCTTCAAAAACCCTGAATAAGCTCCAGTATATCCATAACTCTGCCCATCCTCGCACCCGTGACCACATCACCCCTGTTCTCCATAAACTCCACTGGCTTCCCATCCCCCAGAGAATCCACTTCAAAATCTTCCTCCTAACATACAAAGCCTTGAATAACCAGGCCCCACCCTACCTGTCTGAGCTCCTCCATCATCACTCTCCCACCCGCACACTCTGCTCTGCCGATGCCAACCTCCTGTCCCACCCCACCCGGACCAAGCGCAAATCCTGGGGGGACAGGGCCTTCTCCATCGCTGCTCCCACCCTCTGAAACTCACTCCCCAAACCTCGCTGCTCCCACCCTCTGAAACTCACTCCCCAAACCCATCTGAGACTCCCCCTCTCTCTCATATTCAAAAAATCACGCAAGACTCACCTGTTCAATGCTGCTTACAATCACTGACAGTTTCTTCTTCTCAATTTTTATACGCGCTATATACGTATAATGTATTATTATTATTATTATTATTATTAATCAGGGGATTCACCTGCATTCTCAAGAGCCTGTCCCTCAGTCTGAAATGGCTTTATGAAAAGTTCAAAAGGAGACACAAAAATGCCAGTAAGTTCCAGCTCCAGTCGGTCACAGGGATATTAGATTATTTAGTACAGCTATTGGAACTATGCAGTTGTTGTGTGTTGTCCTCCGTCAGTAGCTGGAACATTTCAAGCTCCCTGCATTGCTGCTAAGATGTCCTATCGCGTCCTGCTGCTCTGTGTCCTCAGTTGGTTATCTGAGATGGACAACAGGGAGGGAGGGGTGGGCCCCCAAGTGGCTGCTGGGAGATGAGTTGGAGAAGGGGCAGCGGAGGGCAGCAGACCCCTTTGATAAGCTGTGGCATGGGGGCGTGGAGTTGGAGCAGATTCATCCTGTGTACTGCAGGGGGGTGGCAGCCGGGGGAATCGAGGGTCAGGTAGAATAATGAAACTACAAGAAATTGTGTCAGAGAAATGGCACCTTGAATGAAACATCTCTCCTCTTGGAATAAAAAATGAATGGATAAATGATACAAAATCTGCCAAAAGATATCAGTCATGACTTCTGTTGCTTCGTCAAACACGGTGGTTCAAGTTTCCGTAAAAAGATTTCTCCACTTTGCTTCAAGCAAAGTAACAAATCAAAAGTGATGGAGGGGGGGGGGGTGGCAGGAAGAGAGAGACACTCAAAAAGGAGGGGAAGAAAGAAAGAGAGCGACGGGAGGAGGGAGTAAATCTAGGTTTGTCGTGCTGCCTTCACAATTAAGACATTAATCACTGAGTCCATACTGCCGAGTCATCGTCCTGCCTGTGGTCAGGCCATCAATCAGAACCTGACGTAGGGCTGGCCACACACACACACACACACACACACACACCCACACACACACACACACACGGACATATGGATTTCCCAAAGAGAAGGTCAGGGCCACATGTAGCCCGAAGCTTCAGTCATTCAACATGAGGATGTTCACTTTCATCTTCTTTTCTGTTTATAAAAAAGGAGTCAGAGAATTAAACTACTCACTCTAAAACTTATCTAAATCCCCATTAAGCACTCTTAAAAGGTACCCAGTGGATGTTTTGATCACTTCAGTGCTATGGAGCAATGCTTTGATAAAAGGCGTCTCCATTTTGTTTGTATGTTTGAAAATGCATTACGGCTGCAATAACCAGTCATAGCTATGAGGACGACCACATGCCGATCTGTGTGTAAAGCTAATGATATAACGCTCTACCTGGCTCATCATGGTTTCCTTGTACTGCTTCTTCTGCGTGACTTTGATCGGCGGCTGCTTGGTAACGGCCGAAACCAAGAAGTTCATCAGGATGTCTTCGCAATTAGCCATGCGGTCCACCATGGTCAACAGGTTGGCATTGATGTAGTGGGTGAACAGGTAGTGGTAGTATCTGAGAACACACACACACATAAAGTAAGAAAGACAGACGAGGTTAACTGTGTATTTATTTCTTTTATTAAAAGCTGCACCTTTATTCTGCTTGGTTGCTGTGTTGCACTCTCAGCAGCATGGGAGCACTAGATCACTGTCAGCTGTGCTACCTCCCTGCCAAGGTCTGTCCCCCCCGCTCACACACACACCTACCTACACACACACACACACACACACACACACACACACACATGCATATTTCCACCTTTCCTTTTCACACTCTGACTCATTTTTCCTGAATTGCATTGGCATTTGCGATTTTAAATAACAAAAGGACTAAAGAGTCGCACTGCATGTCCTAACAATAGAACAATAAGAGAGCTGTTTATCTGCTTGAAAAGATGCTTCAAATCCGTTCAGAGAGCGACGCTGCTCTCGGTTCAATTTACCGCTCTGTTTAATACTTTAGTTTACCTTTTTGTTTTCTTTCGGCTCCAGCTTTGTGTTTTTGACAATCATTTTATGAGATGAACAAACAGGTGGACAAAGATCGTATTATCCCATTTCCCTTTTCTATTACTCCACTAAAAAAAATAAATACAACATGACAGTGAGAGATGACTTTTAACGTGGCTTATATCTTAAGGAGAATAAGTATTTCTGTAAAGTTGGAACAGATCCCACCTGACGGGTGATGCAGAACAACTGCACCACACGTCAAATGGACGACAGTGCTGAGTAGCATGACAAAAGCATTCTCATATCACATTATCCTGTACTGTCCTCTACATGCCTTTAAATGGTTGTTTTCAGTGCAGGATCAAGCACATTTGGCGCCCTAGGCAAGCTCCCCCTGCCACCTGTGTAAAAAATTAAAAAGCAACTTCAAAGCTTCACTGATCATCGGGAGATCATGTGTACCTGTGGTAGAAAGCTGCGCCCGTGAGGACCATGGAGTAGTCGTTGGTCCATTTGGAGGTGTAGCCCCAGCGGGATCTGGAGCTATCCCAGTAGTGGCTCCTTGCTGGATAACCAACAATACGCTCCGGGAAGCTTTGCCATACAATGAAGGCAAAATCCACCTGTGGGAGCAGAAAGTAAAGAAAAAGGCAGCAGAGAAAAGAAGACGAGGCCAATGGAGAATAAAAAGCATGATATAATGGGAAAAAATAAAGACAAAAGATGGAGAAAAGAAGGAAGAAAAGAGATGGTAGGAGGAAGAGAAAAGGTGCGAGAGAGGAAGAAGCATAAAGTAATATTTAGAGCTGATACAGCTTATTCAAAATACAAAGAAAATCCTTCAGACTTTAAGCAGCATGTAGATGAGGTAAACAGAAATAAACAACTTATTCAGAATAGCTATCAACTGACATTTAGCCTGCGGAGGAGATCATTAAAACAACAGCCTCTCTGCCGCTTCACAACCAAACAAATAACGTTTCAAATGGCATTTCAGCATTGTGAACACTCTCCCTCCCACCTGAAAAGTTTCCCATTAAATCACCGTCATTTCAGTATCTGCATCACAACAGATTCACCTGAAACATTTTAGGGTCATAATTTTGATTCTCCCTCTGAACCTGAACAGACCTGACCTCAAATTTCTACCAATATCCTTTGGTTTCAACAAGTGAAGTTAACTGTTATTTGTGCAATCTTTAAACATTGTTTCACCCACAAAAATAGGGATGCTGAAGAACAAAAGAAGCTAACAGACAACAATTCAGTATAAAAAGCTTCCAATGAAAATGTAGATTTTGGCTTTTACTGTGAAGGAACTGCAGGAAGTGTTGACTTGTAATCACTAAGGATATTTTAGAGCATTGATTCGCAGCTGGTTCTGCCACGGGGTCCAGATTACTCCTTAGTCATTCGTTCAAGGTCCACACAGTTTAATACATTCAGCGTCATACTTGTTTTTGGCCATGTCATTGAGACTGTTTGCTGTCTCTGTCGAGTAGCTGTCCTTTAGTCACTCACTCTACAGCAAGAAACAGCACGTCAAAATAAAAGCTCTGTGCCGGAAATTCACCGTACTTCAAAATAAAGTGTATTTTTTACAAAGTGGAAACATTCGCGAGCCACTTGCTGTCCATTCAGAATAGACCCACATCCCACTTTTGGACCGCGACCTGCCGGTTGGGAACCACTGCTTTAGAGTACAACTCCAATACAAGTTGTAACACTGTGTATTCAACTGAATACAGTGCGAAGACAAAATATTCAATGTTCATATAAATATATCGTAAATATTCACTTATTCTGAATTTGATGCTGCAACACATTCCCAAAAAGTTGGGACAAGAGCAACAAAAGACTGAGAAACTTGTGTAATGCTCAAATAAACACCTGTTTAGGACATTCCATAGGTAAACAGATTAAATATCAGAGCAAGTATCATTACTGCGTATGAAAGGGACATCCTCCAAGGGCTCAGCTGTTCACAAGCAAGAATGGTCACCATCTACAGTCCATAATTCCATAGAATAAAATAGAATAGGAAGCCTTTATTGTCACTGTACTGTGCAGGATACAGTGAAATTAGGAGCACTACTCCTCGTCGGTGTATGAGAGTTAAAAAAGGCACACATTGCATTCAAAATTAAAAACATTTAGCACACTGCAAAAACCACATTGCTCACAATATAAAAGAGGCAGCTATAAAAGTGCCTGAGTCAAATATTAAGGGCGAGAGTTGACAAACTGCCCAGTCTACAGTAGTTATTGCACGGATGTTTTTTTGTAAGAGGGCACTATGACTCTTCATTTTGTATGCTGATTGAGAGTGTGAATGGCTTTAGCAAAGAAACTGTTTATGAGTCTGCCTAAGGAAATCAAAAGATTCAGGAAATCCATAGAAATCTCTGCATGTAATGTGCAAGGGGACCGCCTTGACCTTTGACCCCTCTGGCAACACTGCATGAAAAACCAACATGATTATAGAAAGGATATTAATACATGGGTGGAGGAACACTTTGAAAAACCATAATTGGTAAACACAGTTCGTTGCTGCACCTACAAATGCAAGTTAAGACTCTACCTGAAAGCCACATATCAACAACATCCAGAAACGGCGCCGACTTCTCTGGACCTGAGCTCATCTGAGATGAACTGACACAAAGTGGAAAAGTGTGCTGTGGTCTGATGAGTCCACATTTCAAGTCATGCGTAACTTACACATCTGTGAATGCACCATGAATGATGAAAGGTACATACAGGTTTTGGGGCATCATATGCTGCCATCCAGACAACGTCTTTTTTAAGGATGTCCCTGCTTATTCCAGCAAGACAATGCCAAGCCACATTCTTCATGTGTTACAACAGCTTGGTTTCGTAGTAAAAGAGTGCAGGTACTAGACTGACCTGTCTGCAGTCCAAACCCGTCTCCCATTGAAACGGTGCATTTCAATGGTGCTAACTCGCCTAGCATCACTGAGCTAGCTAACGTTACAGCTCAGCTAAGGAGGTGGGCCGTTCTCATTAACTGTTCCTGAGTTTTCCTACGAAAGTAATGCACCCAAATTCGTACATATCCCAAGTATTTTGAAAGGCAGCGATCATGTGACCAATGCGCTGACGAGAGTAAACAAGGAAGCAGTCCTGTGTATAGGACACAACAAGGATTCTCCCTTCCTGCGGCGACGCATGTTTAGAATGGTGTGAGCTTTGAGTGATTTTAAGGTATGTCCTTGTCATGTTTCTTATCTTAAACCTAACCACAGTAATTTTGCTCGCCTAAACCCAATCTCTGTAATTTTACATTAATCAACGTTGTAACTGTAACTGTACGTAATTGTACGTAAAGGACATGGCGTCATTCTTTGGGCGCTAAGTCGTAGGATATCATATGAACCATTCTGTGAGGATATATTGAAGGAGGAAACCATTAATATTCACATTATTATTCACATCTCTGTCATCAGCACAAGCCTCTTGTCCATGAGTAGATGCACACTTCCTTCTGTGCGGTGATACGGTTGGCGGGTGTAGTTTGGATTATCTTGAGTAACCAGGTCATGATTTCTGGAAAGAGACATTGCTGTTGAGTTTATCAAATGTATGGTTTTGCTGCTTTGAGCACCACAAGCCGAGTGCCACCTAGCTCCATTATATTCAAGTGAAGGCAGATATTGCAATGGTCTATATCTCCAACATACAGCAACTCACACCAAAACAAACTAGACTGATTAGCAGTACCACAGGTAAGAGAAAATGTGTATTTTTTGATTCTGGGGTGAACTGTGTCTTTAAATTCCTCAGATTGCACCACCTAGAACAGATCCATGCTGCCACTTATATATTGTCATTAACTTCACAGGCAAACATGGCACTTCTACAACTCCTTTTGCATTTAGTCCGAACACACCTTCAGCACAAGCACTGAGCAACTCAAATGCATCAAAATGCTTCACAAGTGTATGATTCTTCACCCAACCATTGGACTGCCTGGTTCAGTATCCCTCTCATTCTGCCTACTTGCCCAGTAAAGAGGAAATTTCATGTGGAGTCGTCTGGAGCACCTGGTGTCCTTGAAGAAGCTCGAGCTACCTGAGAAAGAGCCTCTTTTGAATTCAAAAACACCGCTGAGACGTGCACGCAGACACACCAGAGAATATGGGGATCAGCACATAATGAAATACTTGGTAATACACACAGACGCGCACACACCACCTCAGGAGCCGGGGGAGAAAATTAATTACCAGAATAGTAGAGGTAGAGAGACCGCGCTGGGGAGGGGAGCACCGAAAGTGGATGTTCTTTAGCGATACCTCGCGGCTTCTGTCATGAATCGCGTGAGCAATTACTGTAAAGCGCCGGCGCTAAGCTGAGAGAAAGGTTGGAGCTGCCATTCTCGTGTAGCCCCCGACGATGTGTGTGCACGCATGGTGTGTGTCTGTCTGTCTGTTTGAGTGTGTGTTTGTACATATGATTGTGTGTGAGATGTGTCAGATGCCTCCATGGCTCTGATGAAAGGATTAATGATATCATGCAAATATAATTTCGCCTTCAGAGATTAAAAGGTTCTTTATAATGTGAAATGGCATGTGTGTGTGTGTGTATGTGTGAGTGTCTGTGAGCGAACAAGTGAGACAGAGTCACAACCCAGATTCTTTGCACTTATAATCTGTCTGTCTTAATTACTGTTTAAAACAGAGGCCTGATATGGCTCGAGAATTCAAGGGAGGACTGAAAGTTGGACAGAGTCAGTGTGTGTGTTTGTATGTGTGTGTGAGATCCCTACTAATAGATTCTACAAGGCCAAAATTGATCCGAGGAGCAGAGGGTCAATCCAGCAATAGATCTGTGACAAATCTCTCCCGACATTTGGGTTTAACATGTCCAGCGTTATTAGATAAAAAGGAGCTACATCACATTTTAGAGGCCTTATCCTCCTTCAGTATGTGGTCTTTGTCCACTGTGTTTTCAAAAAATATGTGTTTTCAATCTTTTTTTTTTATTTTATTTGGCTCCATGTGAAGCGATGCCACTGCGGCGCTTTCACTGTCACCCGCCATCTGATTTGAGGGTGATAAAAGTGAGGAAAATGTGTCTTAAACTGAGCTCGTATCCAGCAGGTTGAGAGTGCTGTGGCTTTGATGAAGTTTTACCAACAGTCTCAGTGTGATCCAGGACGACCAGCTGGGGCGTAAGGTCCACACTGCGGCCACAAACGGCTACCGCGGGTTTGTGGTTTGAAACATCTTTTGAATTATAGCTGCTCTCACCAGGTGCCTCTCTGTGGAGTGTGGTAATGTCTGGTCTGGACGGCTCTTAAAGTGTTCTCTAGCAATTGTACAGAACTGTCAAACTCTCAGCCTCCCAAAATGATCTGCTGTCAACTTTCTCAAGAGTTTCTTTCATTGATTGCCTGTGGCTCCTTCTGACTATGACAGACCATGGTCTCATACTACACCGCATACCTCAAGACATACTAAATATTAATGATAAATAGAGTTTTGCGTGTGCCATGCACTGGATTAGGATCAGGACTGGATCACATCTGCTTGCATGTAACAAGTATAAAGTGATACACCATCCCAGAACATCCAAAACTGACACAGGTGGCTAGTACGTCATATTTTTAGGTTTAGGTCACTGACAAAGCTACAGTATTTGATGAGTTGGGATAAGAACGCATTGCCACTGCAGTACATTTGTATGGCAGCTACAGTTACTAGTTACTTTTCAGATTACAAAATGTTCGAACTCTATAAACCCTTTGAATACTCTCTTGGATCAGCTGGAAAATGCATCGTCACAAAGCTGAAAACAGGACTGTTTTTCTTTTTTTAAATTGCAGGATAATACAAAATACTAACAAAACAATAAGAACACTGAATACAAAAGTGAATACAGGCCAGTAAATTAAGTGTAGTCAGGGGATAAGGGGACAAGGTTGTGTTGGCTGTTGTGTGTGTGTGTTTGTGTCTATGTGTCTATACTCTACAGGTTCAACCCGTTCTCACTCTAAAATGGTTGAAATCTGGCTCTTGGGCAGTGACTTGCTGTTACAGTTTAATTGCACCTGGCGGCATCAGGGGGAAACGCAGCGGGACAAGAACGGAAGTTAAGGCGGCGAAGGTCTGTGGTGGATGGGTCCAACAAACACCGACTTTCACCCGAGAGAGCGGTGTTTGTGTCCCGTAAGATTCTAAAGCCAAACCCTGTTCTTTTTACCTAAACCTAACCGTGCGTTAGTTGTTGGAGGAAAAAAGGTCAATTCATGAAGTGCATTTATTTTGAAAGAGACTGTATGTAAACGGTAAATTTCCTGTGAAAACGGAAGTGTATTTTGAGACAAGACAATGCATGTAACAGGCAGAACTTGACACAGTGTCCCAGAACGTCAACAACCAACACACCCAGGGTACCTTTCACATTGTACCTGGATGAGGACGGTCCATGACCAAACATCGATATGTGGCGAGGTCGGAGTGAGAATGTTTGGCAGCTGAAAGGATGGGTTACGGGGAAAAAAAGGAAGAAAGTATAATAAATGTAATCCTACCTTTACCTTGTTACTATATGTCAAACATTAAATAATAATGAATAGTAATGAAAAAGTCAGGGAGGGTGACCCCTCATCTGCCGGCAGCAAAGCAGTAGCGGGAAATTATCAAAAAACTCAAGACTTTTTTTTCCTCGCAGGACAGCGATGCTACAAAAATTAATTTATTTTACCCATATTTAACCAGATAAGGGAGACCAGGCCAAGACAGCAGCACACAAAAAGTTACAGCCAAACAACAACACAATAAAAACATAAAAGCTACACAGTAGAGATATTAAAACGCCTATGCACAATGACAAGAACCGGCCGATTCATTCGTCCTTGTTCTTATGAGAGCTTTAAAGTCAGGCAGAGAGACCAAGTCACGTAGTTTCAACTCTTTCTGAAGGTTATTCCAGGTGAGAGGAGCAGAGCACATTAAAGCTTTCTTTCCCAGCTCTATCCATGTTCTTTGAACGGACAACAAAACTAAATCTCAGACTATAGCTTCAGTCCGATCTCTGTTCAATCAAAGTACAACTGTACGAAGAGACTTTACCCAGTATGGCTTTATAAATGACCAAATACCAGTGATATGATGATCTTATAGAATATGATGCTGTAGATTAAACTACCAAACAGTTTATAAAGTAGTTGAAACTAGCACAACCTTACACATCTACAGCAGTAAAATCAAACAAACACATGAATACAGCAGGAATATTAATCCAACAACATCAGATATACTTTGAGTCAATTTCGCAGAACACTTTCTTTTACTTTTAAGTAAGGTTTTGAATGCAGTACTTTCACTTGTAGTGGAGTATTTTTTTTTACTGTGTGGTATTTTTAGGGAAAGGATCAGAATACTTCTTCCACCACTGCTGAAAAGGGTCAAACCCTGCAACATCCCAAACAGGCCCTCCAATGAGAAGAGGAAAAAATTCAGCCATTGCTGCTGAAGAAGTATTTCCACATCCACCATATTGAAAATGTCTTCCAAAGGGCATAACGCAGCAGCATGCTTGGCCGCCCAATGAGAGACAAAGGCTTTGTCAGGTTTTTTTCAGTCGTATTCCCTTCTCTAATCTCTCTCCATGGAATAATCATATATTTAATGAGCTGAAACAATGTAATTATGAAATTGGCACAGCCATTCTTCCACTGAGGTATTATAATATGAAAAGTCCTATTAAAAGTGTAATGTTCTCTCTTGCACATTTCCACTCACTTGACATATTTCATCTCCTTTCAATAAATCCCCTCACCATGTTAAAAGGGCAATTAGAGAAACGGGTTAGTGAGCACGGCTAAGATTCCCTCCACTTCCTCTGTATGATCCCCCCCCCCCCCCCCCCCCCCCCCCCCCCCACCCACTCTCTCTCTCACCAACATCTTCCTCTTCCTCTCGTTTCATAAAACAAGCCATGTGCCCATAAAAGTTTAGTTGTACAAACTTGCTCGTATTGCTGTGCCACAAATTGTAGTGCCATAAAGTGTAATTGTGATCCCGCCAGCGTAGAAAAGGTGAACATTGACTTGCACCCGTCAATAAAACATCTCAGAGTTTAAAGATATATTGGATCTCCTGGGCTCATTGGGCCTCATAATCCATTATGGATTGTGTCTTTTACTCGCTGAAAAGCTGAAGAGAAACGAGGCTGCTACTTGTAATGACTCTCAAAGTAGAAGCACTCAGTTAGCATCACAGATGAGCTGTTCCTTCCATGTAAAAACAAGATGGCAGCCATCTCTCAACAAGGTCCAAAACCTGATCACATTTTATGACTGAAGTAATAATTTTGGAAAGCCATTGAAGACTCAGGATATTTTTGACCATCATCTTTAAAGTGTAGCTGCATTTTTGTATCATGTTTTTTTTTGTGTAAATAAACCTGGAATAACAGTTGTTTTTATGTTTGTACCAAGGGTACGTGCAGAGTTTGGCAAGAGAGCATTCATTTATGCAGCCCCTTATACGTGGAATCTCCTGCTTCTCTTTGGTTCCTCTCGGCCGTTTCAAAGCACTATTGCAGGATTTTTGTACACAGTCTTCTATACGGCAATGTCATGGTATGTCTTTGCTGATCTTTGTAATCATGTGTCGCATTTTTTGTGTTTTTTTTTTGTGGTTAATTTCTAGTATATATCAACATACTTTTTGCCTTTTCTTTGTAGTAATCTTATTTTTTGTATATTGCTTGGTTTAGAGCTTTACATTTTTATATTTATTTCATACTTATGTTGCTGCCCGTCTTGGACAGGACACTCTTTTTAATCTCAAGAGGCTTTTCTGGTTAAATGAAATAAAGTAAAATAAAATAAAAATAGTTGTGAGTTTTATGGTTATGAAGTGATGTGTACCTGCTCAAATACAAAACAACATGTTGGGGCCACAGCACCTATGGAGACCATGTGGAAACTGCAAGGAGTGTGATTTGTCAGTGTGGGCTGCCTGTGTTTCTTGCTGCATGTTTCAGATGTGAAAGTGGGGGTTAAACATTAAAGTAGCAACTGAAGATTTTCATAAAATAAAATCCAGTTTCTGATGCTATTCATGGTCTATATTTTTTTTTCTCCCCAGAAATAGCCATTAAATTTATTTATATTCAATAATTACCTCTCTATACAGTGGTTTGTCAAGGTTGGTGGTGGAGTCCGCCACTCCTGCGCTGAATTCAAATTGCCACAGTATCTTCATTTGCTTACATTTATGTAATCCAGTGTTAAAAAATGTAATCACATTGATAACACACTCACAATGATATCTGAGCTGTATTAAGACTTTTATTACTGGGGCTATATTAAAAGTATTCAACTGGCTAAACATGGGGTAGCTTTTATTGTGAAGAAATCACAGGAAACGTGTCCGTTTTAATCTTTGATAGGGAGCAATGGAACAGGAAGTGGTTGGAAAAGTCAGTCAAATGGATGTCTTTGGTTTAAATGAAAATTTATGTGGAGTCTTGGATATGTAAGAGCATTGTTTAAATGATTCGATACATTTAATACAAATCAACAGAATACAGTACAAGTGGGTTACCTCGTGGGTTTTGTTTTTTGATCCAAGACAAACTTTGTTTCAGTCTTGTGCTTGTACACAGCATCATTTCAACATTACATTCATCCAAAATTAATCACACACAGTAAAACTTAAATTTTATACATATTTTAATGATCTTGAAATGAAAAAAACAAAACAAAAAGACGTGTGTATTTGTCTTCAAATATAAATAAATTTGTATCAGCCTGGTAAATGTGTGCCTCTGCCTTTTCTTAAAAGTTTTAGTAGTTTCTGAACCTAAAACACTCTGCAAACATGTCAAAGTCTTGATTAAAACAGCGAGAATAAAAACATTATTTCCGCTCTTGACAAAGCTTTAGACGATTCACTGGTTTCTAATTTGTTCAAAAACGAGTGTCAGAGTAACAAACCACTTGTGTTTCCCACCCTCTCTCTTAAGTAACAAGTGAGACTTTAATCAAAGAGGTGCTCTGTGTTTTGACAGTGTAATGATACAGACACAGAGCTAATGGATCTCGTAAAACTCCTGACTCCGTGAAAGCACTTTGTTTTTCATTATACCCTCTTCAATGTGCTTTTCTATGCTCCTTTCCTTATTTCCTTGATTCCCTTTCGCGTTCTTTTCCTTTCTTTTCCCCTTACAAACTTCCCTTTTCTTACTCTGATCTTTTCTCCCATCTTTTCCTTTTCCTTACATACATCATTTTCTGTCCCTTCCCTTCTCTTGTCTGATTTTCCCCCTCTCATCTCTTCTTTTTTTCTGGTACTTTTTGTCTTTTCTTTTACTTATTACTCCTCTCTACCCTTTCCTCTTTTCCCTACCCACTGCTTCCTCACATTCCTCCCCTATTTCCCTAAGTGTTAAGTTAAATTAAAATCTTAACAGTATCTACCCCATCTCGAAAACAACGCACTTAATTTAATTAGGAGAGGTTCACGAGCATCCTGGTGACATGGTAAATCACTGGGGCTCCACGATATTGATGTCTGTAATCACAGCTCTTTATTTTGTATTGTAAATCTGTTGTCTAACTTTGTTGCTTTGCCAAACTTCCTGCTCATCCTTCGTGGTTTAATTTTATCTGCTGCATTTGGAATCGTCCTTTAAAGGCAAAGCACATATTCCTCCTCTAGTTCAGTGGCCATTGCAATGTTTGGCAATTCATTTGTAATGGTATTCATGACTGTGCGTGGACTGACTGCCTCATTTCAGAAAGGATCGATACTGTGTTAAGACATCACCACCTTTTGCCACAGGCTGACATAAAACCATGCAGACTGGAGCTGGTTATAAAAACATTTCCAGAGGCGTTCAGTGGGTGGAGTCATTCAAAAGTGTTGAGGTCCCTTGATGGGCAATCAGTTGTTTCCAAAGTTAATAAAACCCTCTGGAAATGTATGCAAAAGTAGAAAATTGTATATTTCTGTTTG
This sequence comes from Epinephelus moara, assembly GCF_006386435.1. Lineage (NCBI taxonomy): Eukaryota > Metazoa > Chordata > Actinopteri > Perciformes > Serranidae > Epinephelus > Epinephelus moara. Next base: position 16,659,364 of record NC_065517.1, read on the forward strand.
TGTCAAATTGCAGCACTCTGCAAAGTTAGTTTAACATGGCCTGTGAGATCTAACTGAGATGCTCTTTGGGAAAGTTTAAACTCCGCAACCCCAGGCAACGTTAGCCAAGTTTGGCTAACATTCATAAGACACACTGGCGAGTCCTCATCCTAAATGTCTATTCTCTTGTAATGTTCAATCTGAAATACTTATGAGGTATGTAAGCTAATCAGCCGAACAGGGATATTTAAGAATGAAATATGATATTAATGATACTAGGGTTGACTTTGCATCCAGGACGAGTCTGGTGTAGCTACACCTACCTCCACAGCACTGTGTCAGCGCTTGAGAAGGGAATTGAAAATTCCAACACATTCTCACTCTGACCTCGTCACATATCGCCGCTTGGTCATGGACTTTCTATGTCAACATATGATGTGCAAGGTAGGTTTGTTGTTTCACAGGAAATGTACAGTTTGCATACTGTCTCTTTCAAAATAAATGTATTACGTTGGTACAACACTGCAAATTGATTTTTTTTTCTTTTGAAAAATAAATGCACAAGTTTACGTTGAGCAACACACGCATGTGGTTAGGTTGGGGTCATCCCTATGTTTCCAGGGTTCTATGTTCCCCACTTAACCCTGCAAAAAAGGTTCTATGTTCCCCGCTTACACAAAAAGGGTTCTTTGTTTCCCGCTTGGTTGAGCGGGCAACATAGAACCCGGGAAACATAGAACCTTTTTTGTGTAAGCGGGGAACATAGAACCCGGGAAACATAGATACGCTCCCGTTAGGTTGAGTTAACATGGTTTGGCTTTACAGTCTCACGGGAAACAAACACTGGCCGCCCAGGTGAAAGTCGGTAGTTGTTAGACCCATCCATCAACCAGTCATAATTGTCTTGGCTGGTGCCAAAGCGAGAATACAGCGAGGGCACTAGCAAACTAGTGTAGAAGGGGAACTTGTTTTGGAGGAATATTTGTAGTAGACGTGCGGTAGGTGCGCTTAAACGCCAAAGCAATGCTGTTGCGGCATTCATGCGCTCCCAAGCGCCTATGTTGGAGTTCAACTTTTGGAAAGCAGCAGTGCGCACCACATGTCATGTGACAAGAACCAACCAATCACAGCCCACAAATATCTTTCCCTCCTTCCCTAACTATCAGTTTTTGATAAACATGGAGAAGAAGTCAGTCATGTAAGTGCAGGGCTGCCAAAGCTTTAAATGTGTCCCATGGACAATAGGCCTTCACACAAACAGTGCCCGGAGGAAGATCAGCTCTGCACTCAGGATTTTGGGTAAATAGGCTATGATATGGTGCGTCTTTAGGTTGCCTAGCAACCTTAGATGCGACCTGCTGTGGCGCTCTTGAAAGCTGGCACAGAGAAGACACAAGAGTAGCATCCAGCGCCTGATCTGGCAGCATTTTAGGCACAGTCTGTATCCACTGAGTCAGACTAGCTCAGGTCATACAGCATTAGCATCTATCTCGGGTGCATTACAAAACATTAAAAAGTTAGCTGGAAACAGAAACATGGACCTAATGTTAGCTTTATTAGCAAGCTGGCTACATCTGAAAAAATATGTCACTGACAGTTGGCATTTTTACAAAACGACAGTCACTCGCTATAAATGAGAACGGGCTTTTGTCTTCCTCTATCTGAAATCAGGGACCCATTGTTTCAAAAATGAATTTCCCCTGTTTATTCTGCCACTGTCAGCATTTAAACTGCATTTGTGCTGTGCAAGAACAGAAAGTTGACAGCTGCATTACAGTTTATGACATAATATCTTTTAATCATAAAAGAAAATATTCAGTTTTTAGGTCTGTTTTAGGCAGGCGGCCATGACGAACTGGTTTTGTACTTCAGCTGTTTGGTGAGTAATCCAGTAATTGAGCTTGTAATCCAGATGTCCGATATAAAGGGGTTTTAGTGGTCTTGTGTCCTGGGATTGCTGCTGTCTCACCTCATTTGTTGATAAAGCATCAGTGTCTCAGTTCACCAGTTTGTAAAACGTCAATATCGTACCAGTTTGTTGATTCAGTCACCGGCAACTCACCTCGTTTGTTGAGAGAACCGAGTCTTCATCCAGACTGAGGATGGCATCAGTGAGGATGGCGTCGTGGGGGAAAAAACGACTGCTCATCGTCTGCAGAGACAAAAAGAAATAAATGACATTATTAACAACAGTTTATTAATATAAATATCCCATCAAAAGCAATACGAATTACATTTTTGTGTGAGTGATGTCGCATGTGACAATCTGTATCAGGGGTTATTGACCTGTAGCCAGTCCTACTTAAGGTGTTTAGGTTCATATTCATCTTTTTTCATCATTTTTGGGCATTGCATGCTTTTATCAGATCCATAGGATAGGTAGGAGTGATGACTACGAACAAGGGAGAGAGAGATCACAGGTCTGGCTGATTCAACATCAACATCCATGTGTTTTTTTCACCAAGTATCTCAGGAAATATGTTTCCCAGCAGTTTAAAGGTAAAGAACTGGCATAGAGGTATGAAAAATCAAGGTAGAATAAATGGCCATTGAGAAAATGTGTTTGTTTCACGCCCTGCTGTGTGTCTATCGATCACTGAGCTGACTTAATAGGTTTTGTGCGAGTCTTTATCAATTCACTGCCTAACAGAAAGTGTAGTAGACCTTGATCCATCGGGCTAAAGAAGGCTGCGGCTGCTGTTGATGTTATTGACTTGTAATTAAAGTGTAAATTATTGAACTGTTGAGTAGAAAAGGGAAAAAAGACACAGATCTCGACTTTAGCGGGGGAGAAAAGTGTAAGTGAGGAATCAGACAACCTTCTCAGGCAGACTCGTACCTCATTATCACACCAGCAGACTACAAACTGCAGCATCACTCTCATACACTGTTTACAGTTTATGATTGCTCTGATCAATGTTTATGTATCAATCTGCATTAGAAACATGTCATTATGTCTTTTTCTAGGCTACATGCGGGCCAATTTAGTTCAACAGAAGGATAATGTGAGGGTACCTTTAGTCTGATTCATGAGCAGTGGTTTTGTTTCGTCAAATTTCAGTGGGTGGAGCCTAAAAATAGAAATGTCTGTCTCTTATGTAATCAAGGATGACAAGTGTATTACAGCTATGTTTTCTGGGGGCCATTTTTGTGTGTAGAAGCAGCTGCTAGATTAGCAGGTCTAAATATTTATTCTCTGTTCACATGAGGGTTGGTTATGGACTTGTTTTAGCATTACGGCATGACCTGCTGAGTTTTTAAAGTGTGGCTTGGCTAATTCCATGTGTCACTCAGCAACTGGAGGTGGATGGGTTAGAGCAGGGGTCAGCAACCTTCACTACCAGAAGAGACATTTTTGGTCCAAAAAAAATAAATAATAATGTGTTTGGAGCCGTGAAATATATCTGAGCCATATAATTAATGTAACACAGCCTTATTAAGTCTAAATTACCTTATCAACATTACTAATAGGTCTAAACATTAATGTGTGTTACCATCAGGTGGCTACTTTGCAGTGTGCAAAAGTAAACACATCTGTCTATGCAGTATTTAATTCAACATTGTCCTCCAAGACTTTTCCTTTCTGGATTTGGAATCCACAGCTAGCTTCGCTAAGGAGACTCAAGGCACTAGGCAGCAGACATAGCTATGACATTTTAGTTGACGAAATGTTAAAACATTTTTTAAATTTGTTGTGGGCCTATAGGTTAAATATTTTTACAACTGGACAGTGTAAATTGGACAGTGTAAGAATCACTGTAGACCTACAACAATGATAAATTAAAATTAAAATGTTCAAAAATAGCCGGGATTCATTCTAATGTAGCTTAATTTTTGGTCAAAGCCACAGGGAGCCATTGGAGAGAGGCTAAAGAGCTGCATATGGCTCCGGAGCCATTGGTTGCCTCCCCCTAGGTTAAACAAACACAGGACTTTGACCCAGGAGACCAGTGTTTGTGTCCCCTGTGAAACCAAAAGTCAACATCAGGTTTAACAACTTAGCATGGTACTATGTACGTCTAATATGTTGTTAGTGTACAGGAATCAATAAGTTGGTGATCCCACTTACCATTACAAGCTGTCTTCTGTCATTATGAAAGGTGCACTGATTTTAATTTATTGTGTCGTTATGTTATTTACTGTCAGATTTTGTTGTTTGTTGCGATGTATTAGTTACCACAGAGATTTTGTTCTTTTTTTGCTCGTGTACTTGAACGCCACACTGATGAAACCCTGCAGACTTCTCGGATAGGCCACCATGCTCTGTTACAGTCTGCTGTCTCTGGACTTGTGGTAGGTTGACTTCGGCTAAGCTCCACTCCAAAAGTGCCATAAAAGCTCCCGAAAACACTTATTAATGTTCTGTGATGATGTTGGGTAAGGAGCTATGCAGGTTAGTGTAGGTAACTTTATTAGCATGTTAGCGGTTTGTCGCGGCGAATCCAGGTGGCATGGCTATTTGATTTGAAGCAAGCCTTACAGGTTTTGTTTCGTTTTGTTTCAGTGCATGTTGAGCTATAAAAATATGCGAGTCCAAGTCAAACAGTGACTGAGAGTGGGTCATCCTTAAATCTTCACAACGCAAGAGTACTAACCCATTACATCAGCAACACACCTACTCATTTTAACCCAAACCATTATTATTATTATTATTTTTTTTTAAACCTAACCAAGGAGTTTTGGTGCATCTGTGACCATTGCACAACTTTACCCATGTGTTTAAAACTGCAACTGTTAACGATCACATAGGAGCACCTGTAGGGGCGCTCTTGTGGGTTGTATTAAAAGGTAGGAATATACGATGACATCTGTGGTTGTATTGGTTGGAGGACTTGTTAAAAATGATGAAGAGCTGTACAGTTTTTTCCAGGAATGTGTAAAATATTGTGCAAAAATTCACACTATAATGTATAGAGAATATGTACAGTTATGATACAGAGATGACATGTGCATTAAAAAAGAACTGTCAGTGCAAAACTCAACACTGTAAGGCACAATCGGAGGCTAGACAAACATGATCTTTCAAGGTCAGTTTTCTAGGTTGGACCTGGAAGATCAGTTAAACTAACCACACAATCTACAGTAAATGATGCACTTAAGTGTAAGTAGATTTTTGTTCACATGGTAGCAAAAGTTCTCAGCAAAAGTTCTTCAATGTAACACAACTAGTATGATTAACTCTGCCTTAAACTGGAGAAAAACTTGTGTTAATCATTAATTATATATTTTTCCTCTGCTTTTATCTCACTCTACTAAGATTTTATATAATTGAAATGGACCTCCGTGGTAACTACTGTCACAGCAGTGACGTTTGACACAGATTCACTGTCTTAAATAAAGCAGATTGAATTTACAGCCCCAGGGGTAATATTAAGAGGCTTATTTTGCAAAGTAAGACCACAAATATCCGCAAGTTTAATGTCTACTTCCATCTCAGCTTAATGAGCCGATGGATGCTGACTGCAACTTCATCAAGAAATTAAGCGTAACATCAAACGAATTTGAGCGCAAATCCCCTAAATTATTTGAGAGTGCCACATAAAAAAATGAATTAAATCACTGCTTAAAGTGAGAACTCTTGGCAGAAAATGTATTTTCTTTGGATGGATGCCCTATAATCACCAGGCAGGTAATTAGTTCAGTTAGGATGGTGCTCATAGTAGTGTAACAATCTCTCAGCTTTCTTATGAAACCACCAACACAGTCTAATTGGTTAAAGTAAATTCACCACTTGCCTGATAATCAGCTGCATTCACCCTGGACCGATGGGCTGAATGTAGCAAGTTCACAATATCAAAGATTTGAATAAGCAAGAATAAATATATGAACAATCACATGCACCATACACACACATTGTCATGGGCCAGTCTGCATTATGACTTCACTACATTTCCAAGCATCCCGCAGGTTATCTTCCTTTAAACCTGGATTAAACCTGACTCAGGGCCATGGACCATTTGACGAGCTGGGAGTGAGAACAGCTTTTCATGTAAATGGTAAATGGACCTGCACTTATTTAGTTCCTTTCGAGTCATCCGACCACTCAAAGCTCAAAACTATGAGTCACATTCAACCATTCACACACACATTCATTCACTGGTGGCTGAGACTACCGTACAAAGTGCCACCTGCTACTCAGTTTTTTTTTAACACACTCACACACCGATGGAAGCATCATTGGGGTTCAGTATCTTGCTCAAGGATACTTCGATATGCGGACTGGAGGAACTGCTGATCCTCCGATTGGTGGACGACCCGCTCTACCTCTGAGCCACATTTGATTTGCAAATTTTGGAATAAGTACTACAATAAAACGCATCAGAGTCAGTGTGAGGTTTCTGTGTGTTACGATCTTTACTGGATGCTGGATTAAAGAAACACATACAGAAACTTGAGACTTGGTGTTCAAAGGCCTTTAGTCCTGTTTATTATGATTTGTAAAAATGAATTCAAATCACATGCATTCTTAAATTTCAGCTATTTATCTAGTGCCTCAAGGTTTTAATAGAGTTACACAGTGGTGCTCCATGATGGACTAAATGCCACGTTAGATGCTTTTCCACTCTGGCAAGAACATAAAAAATGGTCATTGTGACAGATATTCATCAGCAGTTTTCAGTCCAGTAAACGTCATTTTTGGCACTGGCCTTGAAAACCTCATAATGTACCTGAGCCTCATAATGTATCTATACCTGTCTGAGTGCAGGTACAGACAGACACTGCCCAGCCCTCCCTCCCTCTGGCTGGTGTCAATGCTTTTCTGCCTCTGGGCAGAGATTAGATCCCACTGAGATCACTGGCAGTTCAATGGTCTGAACCTTATCTTTGTCGCTCTCCTTCCTCCCATTTCCCCTCTTTATATTTGCCGTGACTCCTGCTACTTCAAGGGGAGACTTTGGAGATATCAGGTCTGTCTTCATCTCGCAGATTTTTCTCGATGTCTGTAAATTACAGCTGAAAGTCAGAGATCACAGAACTATTTGCAACACCATTATAAACTATGGACAGCCACTCACGACAAACATTTTACTTCATTATTAGGGTAAGAAATTAACTATTTCAGTCTTTATATATCAGACCAGTTATTTGATGTCTGATTGTGCCTAATTCGACTATCTTAGTCATAGTCTGAAAGAATCAATAAAAAGGTCATTTGGTAATGTTAGTTTATAATCTGTTACTACACTGGGTCCTAAAAGTTCTATACTGATCAGATAATTCATATGCTGAAATGATCTAGATGTAAATGAATACAAAACATTAGATGTCTAGGCACGGCTGTATATCATAAGTGTTACAGTGTGTTCTGGGGCTAGATTACATTCAAAGTCAAAGCAAAGGAGGGAACAGATGATTGTGCTGGGCAATGGGAATGATGCCGACATGCAAAACTTGTGCTATTTGCGTGTTTGTGTGAGTTACATTTTTTGCCGAACGCTGTGTCATCAAACCCTATCAGTGTTGAGATCTAGATGAGATTCTTTTGACGTTACCGAGAATTGGAAATGGAGGACCCAGAGCTCTACCACTCTCCGTCAGTACTGTACAAGGACAGAACAAATAAGGAGTGGGCTCTGAGATCGGTCAGCTAATGGTTAAATTCTAAAATTATGTATTTGTGACTTGTGGAAGCTGTTGTGTTGAGTTGCCTCCTAGCAAAATGCTCTGAGTAACTGAAGTTGGTCTTTTATTGTGGAAAGTAAACAACAGAACGAGTGAAGCAAAAAGGCGCTGCCAGGCAATATGAAAAATAATAAAGAACGTTGCCTTCTTGGTTCATGCTGGTTCAGAGCTCGGAGCCTCCACATGTAGCATGTTCACATCACTTGGTACCTTGGTACTTTGGGCTGTACTTTACTATGAACCAACTTAGCCGTTAGCTGCGTTCCTTAGTTAGTTAGCACAAATGTTAGCATAGCTGTTATGAGCAAATATTTGCCAGTCGTGAAATACTCCATAAAACACTTCAGCAGCTGGATTTGTGTGAGTAACTTGTGAAAAGGTGAAAATTCGCTTTGAGTTTAGTGTAAAAAACACTGATTTTATACAGTACTGTAATGTGCTATGTGATAGAGCTGATATGGACTTCAGTTAGAATACATATTGTATAGTCTGTATGGGTAATATGAGCATCTTTCAGGTCATTGCTTTGGTTTTATGGCTGTGACTTTACCGTTTTAGTTTATTCACACAGCTCTTACCAACCTCACTTTTAGTAGCAGCCTGCCCCCTCCTATTACAGGAGTTGGTGGAGACCAAAACAGAGCAAATAGACTTAAACAACTGTCTGCTAAAACATAACATAAAAAGTTTCTAAGGCAATAATACTGAACATTTGTAAGAAAATTTGTAAGTTGTCTTGTGAATTTTCTGAGAATAACTGTGTACTCTGTGACATAAAATTAATCTGATCTGTTGCTACTACGAGTTGGATTTATAACAGCTGCCCTGGTAAGAAATAACTTTTGATGGCACTTTCCTAAGGGATATTTTGGCATCAGTATTCTCCAGACTTTGTGGAATATGTACAGAATTAAACGACAGAATTAAAAAAAATAAAATAATAGAATACATTTTATGTCTTTGATTAGACAAAACAAACATACATAAACATATCCATCTTAGTTGCCAATGACTGGTCTAACAAATAATAAAATAAACGATATTTTAAAGTCAACACAAGACCATTAATTCTACTCTAATTCTGCCTCTCCACCCTTCTGTTCAACCGCATTTCAACATCAGGTCCCACTTCACCTTTGAACTCTCCACATTTATACTCCTTTGGTATAATTTAAATGCATACCTAAGGAGTCAGGATCAATGTTGAAGATTAACTTATCAATATTAAATTCAGGGTGGGGGCAACACGTGCAATATTGCAAGGTGATTGATGATGGTGAGATATAGTCGACATATTAACAGTGACAGAGGGGAGTCCTTTGATAATATTGATGTGTGGGTCATGAATGCTGATCCAGCAGGACCTCTCTTATAGCAAGGCCGAGCTATGGGAGACCTGATTCATCTGATCAACCAGTCAAATTCTCTGTGTACTTAGCAGCTGGTTAATAATTTATACTAAAAATAATTTAAATCCTGAATTATTAAGGGGGCTCCAGCCCAACCAGGATCCCAGAGTAAACTATGATTTTGTATTGTGTATGTAAGGATTTCTATTGCGCATAATTTATCTGCTAAAGTGTACAACATACTCAGAAAAGAGTAAGTTTACCAATTAAGAGAAGGTAAATTAAATGGACCCTGTTAAAGGGTTAGTCTTTTACCTGACATGTGCCCCATCAAAAATATTTAATATATAAACCCAGTACAGTGAATAACATGAGCATAGAAATGATTATGTAATGCAACAAGTCAATATGTATTGTATGTTGTACAGTATCTGTATAATATCAGCAACATGGATGGGCGTCTAAAACACTGCTAAGCACAATAATATATGTTGTTGTGATCAACCTAAACTAGATTAGCAAAAGTTTCTGGAGACAATGTGAGTGTTGCTACAAATTTAATTAGATTGTTCTATATTAGTTTAAACATGCATCACATGCCAAGCAACACCTCATTTATGTTAGTGAAGACATCTGGGAGTATGCAGCCTGTTTCTTTTTTGTGTTATGTTATAAGTTTAGACTCTGTTATGCTTAATATTGTTGGAGATTTATCATGATTGTTGGTCTGGAAAGTTAATTCCTTGTATGCGTAAACATTTTGGACAACAGAGCTGATTCCGATTTAGAATAACTGTCCCATTTGAATAATGTTCAAGATTTCTAAATAGGGCCTGGGTTGAAAAATACAAAACAGCAAGCCTAGCGCTTCAGGCTTAATATTTTGAGATTGGTTTTGACAGAAGAACAACTACATTTGTCAAATGTTCCGATGCTTTCTGACAAGTGACAAGTGACCGCATGTGACTGCTGTGCAAATGATGACTGAAGAAGCAAAGGTAGATGGTTGGGTTTGGGGTTCACTGAAAACATGGTTTCAACTGGATGGGTGTGGTTTTGCAGGACTTAGCAGTGCACACTTTGGCGAGCTCTGTGACTGTGCCGTCTTAGCCCATGTTCGAGTGCATGTTCATACTTTATATGAACGTCTGTGCACTTTTGTAAGATTGCAAAACAAAAATCCTGAGTTGTTTGGGGTTGAGGAAAATGAGAAGTTGGACCAGGTGGCAAAGTGTGGGCTGGTTTTATCTCTAAAGCTTGGAAGGTAAGACAAACTAGACTGAATAATACATACTACAAGTATAAAGGCACATAGAATATACTTTTCATGTTTTCCCATTACTTAAATATCATTATCACCTATAAATGCTACATTGAAACTGAAAGCATGCCTTGTAAGCCCGACAGGGCATCTAATTTCATTGATGCAAGATGCAACACTGGTGTCAGATCTCAGACCCCACCGTCTGAGTAGATTTTTGTTGTTGGACATGATTTAGTCTAAATGTTTAGGTATTTTAGCACTGTTTAGTTGTACATATTCTTCAGTTTAACTTTACGATGGTCAATTTTTGACCATCTAATCTGAGAATTTATCATCAGTCGGCTAAGTCATTTGAAAATCTGCAGTGAAGTCCGGCTGTAGTTGCAGCAAGGAGCAAAAATCTAAGTGTATCTTTGTAAATGTATGATCACAAAAAAGAAAAAAAGAAAAAAAGTTACATTTTATTTGGCGCCTTTCAAGACACTCAAGGACACCTTACAGGCAAGGATAGAGAATATAAAAGCAGATTAATAAAGTCAATGGGATAAGAAATAATGTAGCATAAAAAATAGATAATAAAAATAATAATAACAAATATTTAGCAAAACAAATTTACAGTGAATAAAATTCTGTGTAAATAGTGGATGTGTGAGGCTAGACGAACAGGGGTCAAACTTAATGGGCTATCTGAAAGAGGTGAGTTTTGAGGCCGGATTTGAAAGTGGAAAGAGAGTGGATGCTAGGAATTTCTGGTGGGAGGGAGGTCCAGAGGCGGGGGTCAGAGCGTCTGAAGGCTATAGACCCCACGGTGGTCAGGCTGGCTGGTGGGACAGTGAGGTGGATGAAAGAGGAAGACCTGAGAGTGTGGATGGGGGTGTGGATGTGCAAGAGTTCAGAGAGGTACAGAGGAGCCAAGTTGTGGATGGCCTAAAGGTGAGCATTAGGATCTTAAAGTCAAACGCGGTATTTAACTGGGAGCCAGTGAAGCTGCTGAAGGACAGGAGTGATGTGAAGGATGAAGGGGTTCTGGTGATAATGTGAGCGGCAGAATTCTGGACCAGCTGAAGTTTGTGGATGGACTTGAGAGGGAGACCAAAAAGGAGCGAGTTACACTAATCAATACAGGACGTAAACAAGGGGGTGAACAAGAATGACGGTACTGGGCGGTATGAGGAGCGGGCGAAGGTGCTTAATGTTGCATAGATGGAAGTAGGCAGACCAAGTGACATTATTGACGTGAGCTCAGTGCTGTCACGGATGATGCCCAGACTCTTAACCTACTGGGAGGGGTAAACTGTGCAGTGAACAATATCCAGAGTGAAACTGTCAATTTTTGCTGCGGTAGATCTAGTGCCATGAGAAGTAACTCAGTTTCATCACTGTTTAATTTAATGATGTTGCAGGAGACCCCGGATTTGATTTCCTTTAGAGAAGGAGGAGGGTGGAAGGGTGGAGGAAGGTTTGGTAGACAGACAGAGTTGGGCATCATCCACATAGTAATGGAGGTGAATGTTAAATTTATGGAAGATGTGGCCAAGAGGAAGTAGGTGGATGATAAACAGAAGGGGACCCAAGACCGAACCTTGAGGAACACCGGTAGTGACTGAAAATGGCTGGGATTTGAATGTTTTAAGTTGGAAAAATTGTGTATGGTCAGATAGATGGGTTTCAACCAGTGCAGGGGTGTTTCAGTGATTCCAGTGGAGGCCAGTCTGTTAAGGAGGATGCTGGGAAAAATGGTGTCAACGGCTGCACTCAGATCAAGCAGGATGAGAATGGTTAAGAATCTGGAGTCAGCTGCCATAAGTTATAGTTAAGTGTGAGGTCTTCTGTAGGTTCAATCTTGGGGTTAAGGCAAAGATTAGGTTAATAAACAACTTTTTAGGATATGGTTTTGCTAGTATATCCAACAAGTGACGAGACTGCTCATCAGGCACATTATGCTCTGTATGATATGGGATGTAAGGCACCATTTTTGGGAAGTCCCAGTTGAATTTGGCACTGAAGACTGTGCATCAATCTCCGCCTCCTACCAACAGTCATAACTGGGTTCTTTAACTACTTTGACTACAATCTTTTCCTACCTTTTATCAAGTATTTTTTGTACCATGAAGGAAAAACAACCTATTTTCTCTATGTATTAAGACATTTGGGATACGAATAAAATAAACTGAAAAGTAGATGCGATATTTAATGAAAAGAGTGGAAGTAAACATGAGTACAGAAAGGAGAGAGAGAGGAAGTAAAGCCAGCTGATGGAGTGTATCCACTCAGCATTACAGAGTAGATACACTCATAACCAACTGCAAATTACTCTGCTGCTGTGCTCTGTCGAGGCGAATTGCAAACTTTCTGTGTGTGTTTAGTTATTATAGTGGGAACAAACACAGCAAGCGGTTGGAAGGAAATTCACTGAAGAGCATCTGTCTGGGCTGCACGACAATATACCACATGACTAATTATAGGACCATAGACGCTGCTGGGTACCGGCACACACACACTTGCATATTGCCTCTGAGACGCGTTTTATTGTCACCAGTGGAAACATTGTTCTTGTGTTTCAAGGGGGACACATTTACATGAAAACAAACAGAGGCAATTAGACCAGAAAGCATCAGGATTAGAGAGAGGTTAGTGTGTGTGTGTGTTCAGTGAGTGAACAAGTCAGAAAATTGTTGTGTAAATGAGTACAATTAAAAAAGGGAATGTCACATAACAGTTGTGAGTTCATACGTGCACATATGTGCAGACAGAATATTTTTCTGTGATACTGCAAATGAGAACAATCCAAAAGAAGTCACACTGTCGACTTCACGCTAACAGCAATTCACTGTACTTCCAAATAAAGTATTTTCTTTTTTTTAACAAAACTGATTCATTAGCAAGTCATTCGCGGTCCATTCAGAATGGACCCATGACCCACTTTTGGACCACGACCCACCAGTTGGGAACCACTGCTCTATATAGTGGCTTAAGCAGTCCACTGTAAAATGTGCAAATTGAGGAGAAGTCACAGATATTACTTTGTATAAAGTGAATAAAATCTAGACAGAGATCTTGTATCAAAGGTTACAATATTGTAACCCTAGTTCTATTAGCACAGCTGGAGCCCTCTACTGGACTCTTTGGGTAACACTGCTGTAAACATGAGCACACATTTGCACACTGAAAAAGCATAAACGTAGCCAGTCAATCAGGACATGCCTACCCGAAAACATGCAAAACCTATAGTATATAGGGAGGTAGATTCCCATGTCTGACATCCTACACCCATCCTACACAGGCTCCACCCTCGACTGGATTTTTTTTGGTACAGTGGAGAGGGCCTGATGAATGAACACGCTGTTTGGACTTAACATCGACCCAGCCACACTGATCCTGACCGACAAAAGGTTAGTTGTTGTAGCCCAGCTTCTTCTTCATAACCTAGGCCACTACAGCAGAGACGAGGGGGCTCCAGCCAACCCAGGTAGTGAGCAATCGAACTGGGCAGAGCTGTGGCCTAACCTTGCAGGGGTCAAAGACAAGCATAGACACCCTCCACAGCACATTTTCCAGGTCATCAGGGTACACGGAAACATGTTGGTGTGTCATATTTTAATTTACAGGAAAAAAATGTGATTGGATTTTAATATAACAAAGAAATCGATTTTTTTTTTCATATGTTATTAAATAGGTGCACAATATCAACAGGAGTCTTGCATATAAAGGAGTTAAAAAAGGCATTTTTCATTTAATCTTGACCTTCAAAAGAACATTAGAGTGCTTTAAAGTTAATCTGTCTATTTTCTTCTATTACCTGAAAGTGTATTTTGGGAGGTTGAGGGGTGTGGGATGCACCATGGGAAGACTTTGCCCCCAATGCCCCGAACCTCCGCCGAAGCAGATGGAAGACAAAACTGAATCGCTGTTATTATTGAAGTCAAAAGTTGCATTTAACAACTCAAAGCTTCCTGTGAGAGCAGTGTATTAGACAGATTGCAGGATGAAGCTCTGGGCTCATTCACAGGTGTTTTTCACTTTTAATAGTTTAACCTCCTCTCACACTGATTTGGGAAAGGTGTAAAATTTTCCACCCTACCAGGTGTGAACAGAAGACAGTGAGGGAGATGTCAGTCAGGCGCACACCTGCGGAGAGGTTAAATCAGCTAAAATAATTGAAAACACCTGTGAGGGTAATCAGTCTTTAAATCCATTTGATTATACTGGTTCAAAAGTGTTTTCAGTACATACGCAGCAGATACTGATACTGATGTAGAGCTCACTTTGGATCACAGACGAGAAGAGTTTTTCAGCTTTTAAAAAATCTAAACATTGTGGACACTTGTAAGCAGACAACAGACTAAAAGAAGTATTTATAAGTGCCACTTGCTGCAGAACTGTCTGCAGCAAACAAACATGCTCGATGGACTCTTCACTTACAAGAATAGTCTGAGGCACTCGGCAGTAACAGAGCTAATAAAAGCCTCACATTCTCAGTGACAGAAGAGTTAAAACTGACTAATACATTTCAGCCTCAGTGAGCCTTAATCAGGGCCCACTCTTGTTTTTCTTTGGGTTTTAATATAATAACAACCCAAAAGGGTCTGAACATCTGGCGTTCCCAAGGGTGCTTTGTTTAATTTCCTGAATCATTTATCATGAAATGAAGCTCTAAATGGTGCAGAGTTCCTCCCGGTGGCTACAGCAATACTCAAAATACACATCACAGGATCATTTTAGCTCTACTTTAGCTTTCTATGTCTGTTATGTTGAGGTTTTATGTATCAAGATTTTGCTGATTTCTCTCAAGTTCAACTGTTTTCACATTGTTGTGAGACTGGGTGAATCCTGATCATTCCAACCTCCAAGGTAAAGGCTGATGGTGATCACGCTCATGCTGCCGCACCCCAACCCTCTCTTGTCCTCTTGGGCAAATCATCCAATAGTGCGATCACAGTTGATTTGTTAAGGAAGCAGCTTCTATGTTTTATGATTGTTGTCTGAATTCCTTTTGTTTTGACTTTTAAAGCATTGCCACTAAACAAAAAAGCTTACACGAAAGAGTGCAATCATGCTATTGCTTGTGTTGTTGAACAGGGGTTAAGGCTTTTCCTTGATTTCAAGTTGAACTCATCTACCTCATTCTTTTGCATAGGACTTGCTTCTCACTTCGAAAGAGCTTTGAGCAAAACAGCCATTTCAGTGTGTTATAATGGTGGTTTGATGAACTGGATTATTGTTGTTGAACACATATTTTTATGTTGGGGCAATCATCTTACCTCGATGCTGATCCGTGTTCCTCCCCTGATTTGAGATGGAGGTTTGCAAGCCTTAGAATAAAAGGGTAACTCTGGTATTTTTCAACCCGGACCCTATTTTCCCCAGTTTTGTGACTAAGTGAAAATGGAAACCGATTTATTTTTTTTTTTAAAACTGGTCCAGTATTGAGTGAGAGCACTGCAGATGGCAATGGTGAAACAGGCTACCATGTAACCATTCGTCTTTTTACATCCACTAAAAGTGTTTGTTTTTGCCACTGACAGGATTAGATTGTTATTTTAAGTGTTTGACAACTTATTTAAAGGATCCCTACAGAGGTGGACCTTTTAGTTAAAGAATAAGCTCAGTTTGTTTAATCAGAAACAGCCCCGAAACTCTATCGCTAATCCCACCAGACTCCATTTAGGTAAACCGTAAATTTGTCATCGTAAAAAACACACTTCATTCGAAGTCGACAGAAACAAAACTCACAAAAAAACAGCTTGGGTGGTCTTTCCACTGTTACAACAATCACCAACTCTGGTTTGATTGAAATGAACCCTTAAGCCCACTTCAGACCAATGATTCGCTACGAGACGAATCCCTTTTAGAATGTTGCAGAGAAAAGATGCAGCATTGTGAACTGGCCGGTCTGAGCTCGACTCAAGCCAATGATGATGCTGATGGTGTCGCCTGCAACTCAGGTGGTCAAATCACTGGCGTTTGGTTTTAGAACATAAAGCCTGTCACCTGTTTCAACAGCCAGTCGGCTTGTAGTGAAGTCTTCTGGTCAAGTCAAAATGATAGCAGGTGGCGTGTTTGCCGCGGCATATGCTGCATCCCTGCTGAGCCCTCAGTTTCCGTCCTTATGGTGTGCTGGTGTCGGACGTTGGGATGCTGCTACTGCTCACTGTATGCGCTTATGGCCCCCCCCCACACACACACATCCTCACTGACTGATTAATTGGCGCTGGTTATTCATATTATTATGGCGTGTTTACTGTGAATGCAGTCCACCTGATACTTGTTTTTTTTCTCGCCGTGTCATCACTACTACAAACGCAGCTGTAGCCAGTATCTCACTATCACTATCCTCATTCATATCTTAATAAGCTACAAATGATTTCAGCCACAAAATAAGCCTGAAAAGCTGAAAATCAGAACGGAAGTACAGAGAGTTGTTGCATAGAGATGATACACCATCTCATCTTGTTGCAGTGGTGTGATCCATCAGGTTCTCTAGAATGTTGCAGAATGTTGCATTGCAAATATCTGCCTGTTTCAACTTTTCTTGTTGCGAACCTTTGGACTAGACTGGGTCTTAATTCACCCTGTAAGATGTGAAAATATACTGGCTTTGTACACACTAAAATAACTGTTTATTTAAATGGAGTCTGGTGGGTTTGCTGATAGCAATTTCAGGCTGATTCTGGTTGAAACAAAAAGGGTCTTACTGTTTCACAAAAAGGTTTATCTCTGCAGGGATCCTTTCCATAATGGTGTTAGACATTTATAATAACAATCTGAACCTGTCGGTGACAAAAACAAGCACTTTTAGTGAACGTACATTGATGGTGCGAACATACCCACAGTAGTTACATTGCAGGCTGTTTGAGTGATGTTGGCTGCAGCCCTGTTTCCAGTCACTTAGACACAAAAACATGGCGAAATAGGATCCAGATGAGGAAAAAAATGGACTTACCCTTTAAGCCATTTGCTGAACTGTCTGTTTACATTTACAGAGTCTGTGCTGTTTCTTTCACATAATCTAAAAAAGAGTATTTGCAACACAGCTGAACTGTAAAGATCGTTTCAGCTGCAGCTAAAAGTTGTTCCAGTTTACTGCAATAACACCAATTCGCAGTTGAACTTTATCTGACAGTTGTGTAAAGACAAAACACAACAATGAGGTTTGGAAGGGCATTTATATGATACTCTTCAGGATATTAACACACAAGTGCACAAAGACACACAAGCGTTCACATGCTAAAATTCCTAAGATCCTGCAGGCGTTTTTCTGATCGAAACTTTACCGTGTTTCATCCTTCATTTCTAGTGTCTTAAAGTTCAGGTTTAATGTATCTAGAAAGCAGCAAGAAGCCAAAGGGTCCATGCTTTCATTTCTGGTGTAGACTGCCAACAAAATACCTTTGAGAATATCTGTTTTTATAAAGCCGAGATAAATATCTCCACCTCTATGCAACAAAGTGTCTTTTAATACATAATGGATGCAAAAAGCCAGCAGCTGTTACCTTGGTCTGTCCTTCAATGACAGTGAGAGGCACGCTGGTGGAGGGCCACTTGTTCCTTGGAGGTAAAGGCTTGTCGCAGTTCCATAAAATCACAATCTGTATGGGAGAAGTGCATGGACTTGATTAACATTATATAACCATCAACATGGTTCTACTTTGGTTTCTGCATAGAGATTTTATATACTTTTTTTTAAAACAACTGATATCTTTCACAAAGTAAAGGATGACGACGATGACGACGTAGGATCTATTTCAGGATGCATTTTTCATCTTTAAGAAGCATCAGGCTTCAAGGTTAATTGAAGACCACCTAATTATCAGAGGAAGTACACTGTCACGTATATAAACGGTATTTTCATTTTAGCTGTGGTACTTTGAATGGTGAAAATAAAATGATAATATCCAGTGAAATGATCATGAAACCAACAAAGTTTATTTCAACTGCTATTATACAGTATAATTACAGGAACTGTATTTATAGGAAGTCTGATATATATTTCAATAAAGCTCATTAGTGTTGAAGCACTTTTCACTTATATAAGTTTTCTTTAGTGCTTATTGTCATGTCTATTCCTGGCACATCTCTCCTATGTGATCAGTTTATGATGAACTGTAAAGGCGTGTTAGTTAATGTCTATGTAATGTAGCAAAGGAAGACTCGCACACAGAACAATAAAAGATTAACACTGGAGTCTGGATCTTAAAAATCTCTTTTTTGCATGTTGCAATCTGATTCTTAATTTATTCTGTGTGCGAGTCTTCCTTTGCTGCATATAATATGCACAGAAGTCAAGCAATTACGTGTATTAAAAAACACAATGTTGGCAGTATTGCAGGGTATAAGGGCCACTGTGAAGAAAAAATTATAAAAAGAAAAAAAATTACATGGCTAATGTCAAAATATTTTGAGAAAAAAAAGTCATTATATAATTTTTAAAAAATCATTAATGTTATGGATGCTTTTGTTTAGTCTGTGCTGTTTGGGTTAATGTATTTGTTCAATTATGTTGCTGTTCTGAAAATAGAAAAAAACGTAAACAAATTTTTAAAAAATATTTTTTGCCCGATTAACTCTATTTTTATGCAAAAAATCTTGAGAACACAATCGTATTATATTATGAGGAAAAAGAAATCTTATGAGAATGCTATGACAATAAAAGGTTAAGTTACCAAGACAGGTATATTTCATATCTACTCTAATCACCATCTGTCTTTTGTATGTGTAATAATGATAATGTATTTTTCATAATACCCTCTTTCTATTCTATATTTTTTTCTACTAGTTTTTAATATATATCTTATGATCAGAATATTAATATTCTTTGTACTCTATGATATTTATGGTATCTTATGTAAATGTGCACATTCTAGATCTACTCAGCCTTTGTTTTACTTTGATATTAATTTTATTGCATTAAATGTCACATTTTTATTGACACTTTACAAGATAGAATTATAGTTGCTTTTGCCTGCTGTTGATTTTTTGAAATGTGTTTGCATTGGGATTATTTTAATTTAATTCAATTTAATTATCTATTTTAATATTATTTATTCTAACTGATTATTTTAAAAGGTAAACCTGTTAATGTAATCTATTAATAAAATAGTTTGCATCCCAGTGTCCTGGTGTGTGCCTGAACTTTGGATTCCTTGTGGTTAACATGAGTCAGAGGTGACTTTGTTATGGTTGGATAGGATCACATGTGCATGTTGAAGTTTTTGCTGACTATCTTGATGTACTGTACAGTCACTATTTTTCCTTGCAAAAGGTGGCGTCTCTTTCTTATGACTGGTAGACAGTCCTGGTTTGTGTCTGCACACTCTATCCTGTCCATGTCCCTCCTCGCTTGGCATTTCATTCCAGTAGCCAATATGATTAAGGTGCTTACATGTATTGGTGAATCTTTAGGTCAGGTTTTTTGTTTTGGAGTACTAAAATAATGTGACCTTTTCTTGAAATCACACATTTATTTTCCACAGTGGACCTCATACCCTGTTGTGTATAAGGAATAGCTGAACTCCCTCATGAAACTGTACTAACTGAAGGTACAAACTGATGAAGAAATGAAAAACAAAAGGAAGAATAAAGAGTGATACATACAGTATTAATACAAATACTGACATCTTTTGATATCTTTTATACTTTGCTTTGTGTCGTATTTAACACTGTACCCATTATCATCTCATTAAACCAGCACCACACCACAGTAGGATGGAGACACACTTCCCACCTGTGCACAGAACTTGGACTTGGCTACAGCGATGATGAGCTTCACCACAGGGGAGATCTGGGACTGCAGAGGAGTAACCGTATGGATCACAGCTGTGAACTGCTGCGACGGACTCTTACCTGGACGCACACACACACACACACACACACACACACACACACACACACACAGAGAGGAACCAGAAACAGGTGTCATGGGTAAACTGTATTTAGGTCTTTAACACAGCCTCTCCATAAAGCTCCATAACGGTTAACTGGACACAGAGTGCTCCGGCTGCACCCGTCATCAATCTTTCTGACAGGATATATACCCCCGCCTCCCATGACTGAGCATGACTAAACACGTCTAATTCAAGAGTTTGCTTTGAGTGTCTGCTTTAGTGAATTGTGAATCATGCTGATTTGTTCCTATAAGGAGTAATTGTATTTTCTGCAGCCTCACAATAAAGCAGCGCTTGTTAGTTACTTTCTTGCCTTTTATTGGGGCAAACAAATGAACCAAACAGGACAAAAAGAGAAATTATGAAGCGGAACCAAACTTTAAATTACTACCCCCCCCGATAAATGATCCCCAGCATACGCTACAATGAGTAAATGGAGTTGAGGAAATTGATTCCCCCTGTGGCAGACTGTGCCAAAGAGACGTATCAATATTATGAAGCATCGGCTTCTACGATTGGATTTTATTTTCTGTATACATTTTCTGCTCCATAATAAATGAATCCATTAACGTCCTGCTGTATCTTTAAATAGAAGAGCATATTAAGTCATGTCATATGACATGTTGACAATAATAGTTTAATTACCCTAAGATTAAGGTGACACACACTTGTTATGATTCTGTAAATAGTGTTACAGTGGCGTGCAAAAGTTTGGGCACCCCTGATCAAAATTTAGTTTACTGTGAGTAGTTAAGTAAGAAGAAGAGGAATTGATATCCAAAAGGCATGAAGTTAAAGATGAAACATACTTTTCAATATTTTAAACAAGACTATTTTTTAAATTTTAATCTTTTACCGTTTCAAAATAAAAATAAAAAGGAAAGGCCTGAAGCAAAAGTTAGGGCATCCGGCATGGTTAGTACTCGGCAGCGCCTCCTTTGGCAAGTATCACAGCTTCTAAATGCTTTTCATAACCAGCTAAGAGTCTTTCAGTTCTTCTTTGGGGGATTTTCACCCATTTTTCCTGCAAAAGGCTTGTAGCTCTGTGAGATTCTTGGGCCGTCTTGCATGCACTGCTCTTTTGACAGTTTTGGACATTTTTGTAGTGACAATGGCAGGTATTTTTTAACGACAGTTCAGGACATGTCCAGCAATTGTTGTAGTGACAATGGTGGGTATTTTTTAACGACAGTCTGGGACATGTCCAGCCATTTTTGTGGCCACAATGGTGGGTATTTTTAACAGCAGTTTGGGACATGCACAGCCGTTTTTGTAGTGACAACGGCGGGTAGTTTTTAATGACACTTTGGGACATGTCCAGCCATTTTTGTAACCACATTGGTGGGTATTTTTTAACAGCAGTTTGGGACATGCACAGCCATTGTTGTAGTGACAATGGTGGGTATTTTTTTAGTGACAGTTTGGGACATGTCCAGCCATTTTTGTAACCACAATGGTGGGTATTTTTTAACGGCAGTTTGGGACATGTAACCACAATGGTGGGTATTTTTTAACGGCAGTTTGGGACATGTCCAGCCATTTTTGTAGCGACAATGGTGGGTATTTTTTAACGATAGTTTGGGACATGTTCACCAATTGTTGTAGCGACAATGGTGGGTATTTTTTAACGGTAGTTTGGGACATGTTCACCAATTGTTGTAGTGACAATGGTGGGTATTTTTTTAATGACAGTTTGGGACATGCACAGCCATTTTTGTAGTGACAACAGTTGGTATTTTTGAACGACACTTTGGGACATGTCCAGCCATTTTTGTAGCGACAATGGGGGGTATTTTTTTTTAACGACACTTAGGGACATGTACAGCCATTTTTGTATTGATAAAAGCAGGTATTTTTTTTTTTACGATAGTTCAGGACATGTCCTGTTTTTTTTGCAGCAATGAAAGTGGGTATTTTTAACAATAGTTCAGGACATGTCCAGCCATTTTTGTAGCGACAATGGTGGGTATATTTTAACGACAGTTTGGGACATGTCCAGCCATTTTTGTAGCCACAATGGTGGGTATTTTTTAACAGCAGTTTGGGACATGCACAGCCATTGTTGTAGCGACAATGGGGGGTATTTTTTTTAACGACACTTAGGGACATGTCCAGCCATTTTGTATTGATAAAAGCAGATATTTTTAGCAATAGTTCAGGACACGTCCTGTTGTTTTTGAAGCAATGAACGTGGGTATTTTTAACAATAGTTCAGGACATGTCCAGCCATTTTTGTAGCGACAATGGTGGGTATTTTTTAACGACAGTTTGGAACATGTCCAGCCATTTTTGTATCGATGAAAGCAGGTATTTTCAACGATAGTTCAGGACATGTCCTGTTGTTTTTGTAGCAATGAAAGTGGGTATTTTTAACAATAGTTCGGGACATGTCCAGCCATTTTTGTAGCGGCAATAGCAGATATTTTGGAATGATAGTTCTGGACATTTCTCATTGTTTTTGTAGCAATTAAAGGGAGTATTTTTTAACAGTAGTTCAGGACATGTCCAGCTGTTCTGGTAATGACAAAAGCAGGTATAGTTTGGGACATGCCCTGTCGTTTTTGTACGACAAGTGACTATTTTTTAATGATAGTTTGGGACATTTCCTGTTTTTCTTCTTCTTTTTTTTGTAGCGACAAAAGCAGTCATTTCTTAACAGTGGTTTGGGACATGGTATTGGTGCCAAAACATAATGTATTCCTAACCCTAATTTAAACAAGGATTTTTGTGCCTAAACCTAGCCAAATGTTAATCACAGCCGTCACAACATGCAATCTAAAACTAAACCGTAAAGAGAGAGAAAATTTCAACATAATTGCTACAAATTAAATGTACAAATTTAACATGTGAAACCTTCATATCCATGGTTTGCAGCAATGTACAATGCCAACATTTATTCTGGTGTTTTGGTTGGGTGAGAGTACACCACACAATAAGTTTCATAGGTTGTTAAACCAAAACAGTAAGCTGAATGTTACTAAAAACACTGTAGAGCTGAGGGGAACTGTACAGTCGGGTGATACCTCTCTGCGGGTACGTCACTACAAATAACCCCTTTCACATCACACAGTCATTTGAATCATTATTAATATAAAATAAGTGATCAGTGTAGCTTTCAAAACAAAAGAGATAGATGCCCTTATGTGGGAATCTCAGAATATACAACAGGGGCAGATATGGGAACACACATGGACGTAATATTCACAACAACTAAAGAAGGCGAGGCTTGGAGGCACATGGCATGCCAAGTGTTGGGTGGGGATGGGAATAAGGGAATACACATCCACATGGATAAGTGGAGCCAGAGTGCTCTTTAGTGTTGCTCTATCCATCTCTCTGACACTGGGCCCCTGACCGGCCATCTCAGGTGGGCTTAGTGGTATTTATGGAAGCGCGAGGTCTGCCCTTGAGGGGGGTCACAGAAATAGGCTCAGTCCTTCTGTTTCATCTGCGTCTTCTTGGAAAGAGCTCTGCCACATTGATTTTCATTGAATTACCTACGTTTCTTTTATTACGGACAAATTGTTCCACCAATGAGAACGAGGTCATTTTTGTGTGATACATAAAAATGGATAAAATAACTGATGGTAGTGCTTTACTTTTTAGTGGGGGTCTAACAAAAGGCCAACTGCATTGGTGAAACTTTTATTAAGACAGTCTGTAGATAATAGCCTTTGACCATTCTCTTAAAATCTGCTTCTTGTAATCCTGAATAATTCATGGAGTGGTTGAGGTCATATGTGGGTCATTAGTCCACGTAGCTGCAGCGTAAGAGTCACATGAATCACGGTATGAATGGATCTTAAACTGCCAGGGAAGAGATATATGGAGTCGTCAATAAGTGGTGTCATTTTTTTTTTTTTTTTGGTGTGTTTGTTTTTTCAGTAAAATATAGGGTCTGGTGAGTGGACAGCTTCCTGTATTTCTGTCTGCAGACAAGTGTCACTATGTTATTACCCTTCACTCTATTGCATCTACTGGTGTCATTAAAAAGGTATTGTACCAGACACTTGACTGCTGACCCTTAAAACGAGTAGCACATAGTGGCTGAGTATTGAAGAGGTATTCTCTGTGAGAGCAGAAGCAAAGAATCCAATGTTCCAAAGCAAATACATGATGCTTTCATTTTCCCCATGGATATACACACACATCAGAAGGAATATGGGCTTCAGTGTCTTCCCCAGGGACACTTCAGCCCCACCTATTGATTAATAATATCATAAAAGGTATACAAGTTATCAACAGTGTGTGTGTGTGGCTTGTGACAGACAGCACACTAATTAAAACAGGGGCAATATTCAGGTTTGGACTCGGCTACAACAGATTCAAATTGTTGGAATTTTAAAAAATACCAAAGTGAATATAAACTTATCAATATGCAGCTGAAATGAACAGAAATTCATGCAAATTGAGAGGGACAGAGAAGAAAAGACACTTGGACTGTTTCATGCATTTCAGCACCATGGAGAGAGGCCAACGCATATGAGTGTAAAAAGAGATGGATGGTCTGAAAGGTTCAGGACCATGGAGAGAGACTGCAGCTGAGACTTCATCCAGGAGCCAGATCCTTTGCAAGTTTTAAGGCTCAGCTTGCACATGCACTTTGTTTACAGAGTCCATGACTAACGGTGAATTTAGGTCATAGATCATTTAAACTATTCTGAATTAAGAGAAATACATTCCAAGTTAATCAGCACAAATTGTCCACAAATTGCTTAGAATATAAGTAAAAGATAATGTTAAACTTGGCGTAGCTCTATGATCTTAAAATAAATAGTATGAGCTATATTTTCTCACTAAGTACATGATTGACAACTTGAAAAAGTGTCTAAAATTCAGGAAAGGAGTGTGGTGGCCTGTTTTAAGTTTGATGTTTCTAGTTCAAACTATGACAAAGTAAAAAATGAAATGAAATAAAATAAAATAAAACAAAATAAAAACAAAACAAAACAAAAAAATAAAATAAAAATAATGAAATAAAATAAAATACAATAAAAAAAAATGAAAATGAATAATAATAATAATAATAATGATAATAGTAATAATAATAATAAAAATAATAATAAAAGAGAAGTGAATTTGACAATTTCGTTAAAAAAATTAAAGGGAAGTCAGTTTGAGGATTTTGTAAAAAAGAAATAAATGAATAAAATAAAACAAGGGAAGTGAGTTTGAGGATTTCTCCCAACTTTTTTCATTATTTTCTATGTGGGGAAAATAAATAAATAAATAACTAAATAGATAAATACTCAAATAAATAAAGACACTATTCTACAAATTAACAAAGACAATACAGGACTACTGGCTTTGAAGCTGCACAAAAATTACAGCCTTTATCCTAAGAAGATCCAAATCCAAAACAAAGCAAGAAACAAACAACAAAAAATAGAAATAATAAACACCCAAATTATTTACCTTTAATCAGCTTTCAATGTTTCAACTGCAGACACATTTTATTGCCAGGTATACAATAATCATGCACCTAATCTTCTATAATCCAAATAAAAAATAGCTTGTCAGTGCACCTAAAAGGAGGCTTTTTGACTGGATTTTCATCTCTCATTACTCATTACTGTAACAGGAAATAGTGGTTATTTGGCTCTAGCCATTGCAATTTACTAGAGTTGTTCCGATACAGAATCCAGTACTGGAAAAGCCTACAATGCTGATTTGGGTTTTGGCTTGTACACCTGTCTATGCAGCAATCTACTATCATTTATTAATCAAATTTAAAGTAGCTTCAAACCAGAATAAAATGGCAGTTTTCCCAGAAATCACTTCTTCTTCACTCTCCAAAAACAACAACCTACTGTGCATAGCAAGTTCCGCTTTGCAGCCGCTGCCAACTATTGTTTTAAAGCGGTGAGGAATAATTGATTTCTGGTAAATAATATAACCTCAGCCTTTAGTAAAATGTCAGCAATGTGGCGATATTTTACACTGGAGAGTCCCACTAGTAATCATCCTTTTTTTTTATGACTGACTCTTAGATTAGATGATACAGAAGGTTGTGTGTTTGCAAAGGGTTTAACCTGAACCATGCCACAAAGCAGTGATAGCAATCATTTCACATCCAGACAGGATTAGTAGTACACAGCTGTTTTTTAACACAATGGTTTCAGATTGGTACTCGGTATCAGCTGATACACAAGTTCAGGTATCAAAATCTGTACTGGGAAGGAAGAAAATTGTATCAGGGCATCCTTAAAATTTACCTCAACACACCTCTGCCTCTTAGAAATGTCTACCTCTGCAGAGAATCAGGCAATAGCAAAGAACGTGTACATATTTATGATCAAAAATAGATTTGTTGATCAGTGTTGTCCCATTCTTCACACTCTCCTCTGTAAAGATATGTCCTGATGGGTCCTGTACAGCCATAGCATACTGTCACAACATGTTTTTTGTTTTATAACCTAAAGTAGCTCCACAGCACAACTTTCCACAAGATGTAACTTGAGCCATCAAATCAAGATTTTCTAACAGCTCCCGAGGCCACTGCGTCTGAGCAGTAAGTCAAACTTTTTTTCTAACTACCAGGCAGAAGTTGCAACTGCTTCGCCATCAAAAGTTATGGGAAGGTAGCAGAGTGAGACCAGCGTACACACGGCACTGACGACAAGTTATTCCCCGGGCAGAGGCACTGGAGATGGCAGCAGCTAAAATAGTGATTTACTGCGGCGGCGTAAACCAAACTGCCCCATCTTTCCTTCTATCCCTCGATCCCTCCCTTCCCTCTTCCTGCTAACCCTTGTGTCCACAATTCCTCAGAGAAAGACAAACATCGATCTGAGTTACAGCCTCAGTCTCTCCAGTCTGCTTGCATATCTATACACACCCACGTATACATATATACACACACAGCAGGCCACTTTCTCTTCACTCTTTGCCTGCAGCTTTAAGTTTCTGAACTCTTGCTTCAACAGCAGTCTGACAACACACACACACATTTACATATTCTTGTACATTTTGCAAATTTTAATTACTGCCTCAGTTATTAACCAGCAACACAATCTATGTCATGAGGTCAGCTTTTATGCGTGCAGACTTCTAAACAACCAGAAACCAGCTCCTGGTCTCTGATATGCTTTTTGTGTCCTGAGATAAATCCAGCAACAGCTCCCAGGCAAGCTCTTGGTGTCAGAAGCAACAGCTTGTTTTGGATAAACTGAAGAAAAACCAGGAAGAATTTCAGCTACATTAACAGGTAATCTAAGGAGGAACTTAAATCCTGATTGATGCATGATCTCTGGCAAGAGCAGTGTAGCGACATCGCCATTTTCCCCATTTGGTTTGACTGAGGCAGAGGTCTCAAAGTCTGACACAGTGAACCAGACAAAACTAAGACTGAGTGGCTGTGGAGGATATAAATGTGTTCCCACGGAGTCAGTTAGTTGAGACCTGCTTCTTTGCCTATGTTTGTTACATTTTGAAAAATTGGCACCAATAAATGTATTCCAAATTAGCAGCTAGCACTTCCTGTTTGCATGGATGTATAGACAACTATCACAGGAATGTTTTCATACTAGGGATGCTAATTTCCCATAATTTTGCTTTTGATAGCCCAGTGCCCATTAAACCAGTAACTAACCAGTTATTTTTTGGGGCAAAAATTCAAAATGACATGAATTACAAAAGGCCTTTCCTTTTAATCTGGCAATCCTTTGATTCAGTGATCTTTAGCATCGCATTTCAAAGCGCTATCAATTTAGAAAAGGGGGAAATTTTAATGTTTTGTGCCTTTCATTCTCCTTTGTGTTGGCTTTGCTGACAGACAGCTGGCTACCCATAGCCTGGAAATCCAGACTCAAATTAGGGATGCACCGAATATTCGGTAACTGAATATATTCGGCCGAATATATTCGGTAACCGAATATATTCGGCCGAATATTGCAAAAAAACACACATTCGGTATTCGGTGGAATAAGTTAAAAGCAAGGCCGAATAATAGCGGCGTTTTGATAACGCAATCAAATAGCGTGCCGTGACGGGCGGTATAAAATGTCGGCAGTGTGGCGATCCGTCCGTCACGGCACTCGCATCTGCGACTAAAAATAGTTTTGAGTGAGCAAAATAGGCTTAAATCATTCAGCACGCTGTGCGAGCAGCCTACAGATTTCAACCAGCAGCAGAAACGAAAGGCGAATCCCATCGGTTGTGGGTTGAACGGGGGTCACAGACACAGTATTCCTGTCAAATACGGCGGCCATCGGCTTACCGGCGACGGAGAAGTCGGTTCCAATAATATCCTCTTCTTGGTGTCATGACTGCCCAGAAGTACCTGAACAGCCGGGCCAGCCGAACACAGGTATGTGACGTGTCAGAGGAGAAACGAGCCGTTCACATTTCTCTCTTTGTGGCAGGTAACGGTCCACAAACCTCACCGCACTTTAGGGACTGTTCTTTACTTATGAAGGGACTGTCAGGGGAGGAGGGTGGCTGGTTGATTTTTATTTTATTTATTTATTTTATTTCAATCCCCCCTATGTTCATCACTTATTGATGCTGTTTTTGAAGTATGAATAAGTCAATAAGTAATTTATTCCATTGAAATATCATTGATGTATTATAGAAAAGTGATTTATCTTTTCATAAATGACAAAAGGCACATCTGCCTCATTTTCGCTGTGGTATTGTGATACTACTCAGAACCATGATATTTTCATTGGTATCGCACAGTGGGTCCCAATTTTGATACCGTAACAACACTAATCTGGAGGGGGTTCATCTGCAAAAACTAATGAACAACTAAACAATGATATTCGATATTCGGTACTCGGTATTCGGCAAAGCGTTTAATGATATTTGGCTTCCGCTTCGGCCACAAATTTTCATTTCGGTGCATCCCTAACTCAAATCTAGAAAGATTTTGAGTGAGAACAGTGGGGCTAACTGATATATTATGCTTTTGCCGTATCCCGTCGGCAAAACGGCAAAAACGTCTTTCGTGGAAACGAAGGCTTCTCGGGCAGGAAAAAGATAAGTGAAATTGTCTTAGCGTTTCTTCCAAAGCTAAATTGAATGGACGCGGTCCTTTGGCAGCTGCCATCTTGGCTGTGTACTTTTCGACTACTATGCCGCAGCACTGTTGTCATCATGTTACGCCGCCCAGAGCCCGCCTCTGTCAGATAGACTGATCTGATTGGTCCAATCGGCGATTCAGCTGGCTCTGCTTGTTGGGGCCAGATTCCCGTGCAGAGCAAATTTGAATTTGCTAGGGGCGGGGCATCTGGATTTCCAGGTTAGGCTACCCATGTTAACATGTGGAAACATAGTGCCCACTGCCTATAGTCTGGTCTCCACTGCTTAGCTAGCATTGGCAGCTTCGTACTGCGCACAACCCAGGGTCGGGTGGGAGTTAGCAAGCTGTATAGCTCATTCGTGATTACGGCTGGTAATGGCATTCCTGTGGCTAGTCGACGTTGCTGTAGAAAAATGGCACCCATCCTCCTGTCACCCCCCAGGCCCCCCCAGTGAGTAAGCAGCCTCATTCTGAGCTGCAAAACCCCTTTAGCATTGTTAACTATGTTAGCACCCCTAGCTGTGCTAACACAGCTAGGGGTGCTAACAGAGCTAAAAATAATGCTAAAGGGAGTTTGCGGCTCATAATTGAGTTGCCTACTCACCAGATGGTACTGGGGAGAGACCAGAGAGTGGGCACCATGTTTCTACAGGAATACTGTTGGGTTGGGACAGCGATACTAGCTGTAATTGTCAAATAAGTGGTGCTGCTAGCTTGCTTCCACCAGACCAGGGTGGTGCGCAGCTCAATAAATGGAAGAGCAGCAAATTAATGGTAACCAGTTAAAAATATTGTCATTGAAGTCCCTATATGATACCAAAGCAAACTTAAAAATGTGACAATCCTCAGGCAAGATTCTGAAGCTATATGGAGCATCTTTTTATTATGATTTCTAAGCAAATTTTTGGACATTGCCTTGCGATGGGTTCAGAGATAATGACATTCTCAGGAAGTGAAAATCACATTAAATCTAAAACAAAATTATTTAATGATTTATTTTCATATTTATCATATCTTTGTGTGAAGACCTGAATGAGTTATGACTCCTTTAACACAAATTGTGGCAACTGAGCGGTCTTAAAGTACTTTAACTGCCTCCATGAGGTCATGTTCGGACAAAAGCTGTAACTGAAACTACCAGTGACAACAGCATCTAAGCAAATCAAACGTATTCAAAGACAACACTTACCCAATATGGCATAGTAAAAAGGGAACTGGGCAGGGTCAGTTGAATACTGGGGGAGTGCATAGAGACCACCAGGTAGGGAATTCCACAACAAGCGGTTTCTGGACACATGGGAGTCCACGCGGTCCTGGATGATCTGGATGGAAAACACAGAGGAAGTACAAAAGGAGAAGAAAACGTTAGAGGTGAAAGGAGTAGGCGAAGTGAGAAAGAGGGGAGGGAAAATGAGGTAGAGGAGTGAAGAGGTGAAGATATAAAGGTGTGACTAGATTGAAAAAGGTGTGATTAGTTAAATGATTTCCTGCTTTTCTGTTTATTTTACACACACTGCTTCCCAGATTTAAAATTTGACTCAAAAATGCCGCTCACAGAGCATCCATAACAGGGATAATTTGCCAATTTTCAACCAGTTTGCTGCATAACAATGTGGTCAGTTTGTGTAAATGAACTGTAGAAAACTTCCCTCCATCTTACTTCTTGTCCCTGGCAAAGGTGAATTTTTCACTGGCTCCTGGGCTGTTGCTGGAACGACAGCCCACTGCCACCACAGACACAAAGAGTATAGAAGCTGTAAAGCAGGCAGTGCTGATCAAGTATAACTCAAGAATCTATTGCTATATTGCCTATTTTTTTTACCTTCAATATCTATATTTTAGTGCACTGTTTTACTGCAATGAGAGAAAGTATTAACAGACAGTGGGTACCATACTGTCTCCTGTATTGTGACAAGTAAAATATAAAATATACATTATTATGTTAGCTTAAGTATTAGCTAAATATTGTCAAAAAGCCAAAAGCAAGGCTGATTTTGATACATGATAACATTTTCACGGCACAATCCCCCCCCACATGTTCCCTTACAATACTGTTTGGTATTAATCTTGAAGCCAAATCAAGTAAAAGCAAAGCTGGAAAAATAATTCTATTACTTCTGTATTTCTTTTTTCCATTGTTATATCTGATCTGGAAAAAAATAAATTGTCCATATGGGACTGAAGACACATCATATGGCTCATACACAGCCTTCCTCATGACAGCCTCTTTACACTTCTCCCTCTAGCTGCCGACATGTGATAATAGGTGGAAATAAAAGTAGCCAGCTGTTTAGCTGCAGCTGCTGCTCAGGGAACAGACCTGAGACACTTGAACTCATTCACTTGGGAGCATCAACTTGCTCCCAACATGAGGAGTCCATTAGTTATTTAGCTAAAATTATCCATCTGGCTTGTTAGTAAAGGTCAGGTTAGTAAGTTGAGTTTTAATGTGTGAGAAGCATTTTATTGTTGTCGCTGGTCAAGGTGGAGCTGATTTTAACTATGTTTTAGGGCTGTCAGAATACTGCATTAATTTGATTAATTAATCACAGAAAGAAAATAAGGCATTGAAAAAAAATTAACGCTGATTAATGGCGTTCAATGGTGCCCCCTTTGACCCAGTGCATGATTTAAGGCCACAGTGACTTTGTAACATGATGGATGAAGGCGAGACGATGCTGCCTGGCCCCATGAATGGAACATTTACATTTAAAAATCGCCCAGATGGAGCCGTTAATAGGAGCACCTTTCTTTGCAGTTTCTGCAGTAAGGAATTTTTGTACCATCGGACGCAAAGTATTTTGCAGTGAACCCTGAGGTCCGAGCTAGCACAGCCTCTGATGCTAGTGCTAGCAGTTAGCCTCCTCAAGCTACACTCGACCAGACGTTCAGATGCAAGCTAAGTGAGTCTACCTGTGACGACTAACTAACTCCTTTGCAAAATAGATTGCAATGGACAGCAGACCAGTTTGGGTGGTAGAGGACAGGAGGACAATTGTGCCCAAAATCCAGCAGCTTTACTACGACACATCTGCCAAAATTCATTTGAAGTGAAATTTTTAAAATACTCTTACAGCAAAAATTGATGTATATGATTAATTTAGATTAATTAGTTAATTAATTAATCTATAACAATATATTATAATGTAAATGTAAAATGTAAAATATTAATTTGTAAAGGAACTAGTAGCTTCCAATAAATGTGGTTGAGAAAAATGTACAATATTTCCCCCTGAACTGTAGAGGAGTATAAGTATTAAGAAGCATAAAATAGAAATACTCAACTATAATACCTCATATTTGTAGCTACTTAAAGTAGCAGTACTACTTGAGTAAATGTACATAAACAGACAAGACACAAACTCCTTGTGTCATGGCAGGAGTAAAAAACTGACCACAACAAAAATACAAACTGTGAGCGACACACACACACACACACTGTATTTGTGTTCCATTACTGAGGGATGAGAGGTGTTGACTGACGCTGGCAGAGGGATGATCATGTAGCCGGCCGGCTCAGGAGATGCTGAGTGACAAGCTTTTGTGGGATTTGAGTGAAAAAATGTCTTTCTTATGAGTAAGGCTCCACAACCACTGGCTCTGTCTTCTCTCCGCTTGTCACCAATTCAGGCAAAGAATTCAGGTCTCTGTCTGATGAACCCTGGCGGACTCTCTGCAGGTGTGACGGCTTCAAACCACTCTGTGCTAAAGGAGAGTTTTGACGCCATAGAAACAAGCTTTATCACATGGGTTTGAGATAAGCATGCACGAGTCTGTGAATACTAGTGTTAAACCTAAAGTACATAGGATTTTTTTAAGGCTCATCACTGGTATTTTTGTTTTAATGCCGACAACCAATTAAGCGACTGGAATTTTGTTTTGTATATACTTAATGACTTTTAAACAGTGGCATGAAAAATTGTGAATTACATTTAGCTTTTATATGAAGCAGATAACGGTCTGAATATTTAAATTCAATTATGTATTTTCAATGTATTTATTGACTGAAGTGACAATAAACTAGAGGATTTATTGTGAAGGTGTAAAGCATTAAAAAGAAGCAAAATGCTAAACTATTTTTTGATTTTTTTGTTGTTGTAATTTTTGATAATTAATTGATCTCAACCATAAGCAGCAATTTAAAAAACAAGCCTGCTTTAGTTTAAATAAAATATTTACTATGTTGAACTCTACTTTGACATCTATACAATACTGAAATCAAAGGATGAAAGAACAGTTTTTTTCAGGCATCCTGTTTTCTTTCCCCCTCTGACTTCAGAGCTGTCCACTGATCTGTGGAGAATTGGCACTTTCAGCCAGCTCTTAACACACACACACACACACACACACACACACACACACACCTCATGACACCAACTGTCAGCCTCGCAGTATGTGGGCCACTACAGTTATCAACAACGCCTCATTTCACTCATTTAGCCTGATGGCGTGCTGGCTCTGGGTTTTTGGCACATCTGGCCAGCAGTATACGGCTGTCACTGGGCTTCTGTCTAATTTCATACCCTGCTAGCGCTGGGCATTTGGGGGTGTCACTGAGGTGTTGTTTGTGCTGTGATTTTAACAGAAAAAAATGCTGCAATTGGAGAAATATTTGTCTTATTAAGCTGTAAGGTGAGGATACATTATAACATCAAGATTCTTGTGACTCATTTGTTGTTGCTTTTATCCAGTCAGATGGTTGAATGTCTGACAGCTACAGGTATGTAGACTGAATCCTTACCTTAATTTCAATATTTCAAATCATAAATAAACTTTTTTCAAATGATAAAATGATGAAAATATCAAAATCAAAAATTAAATTTGCTCTTCTTTTTCATCCAGAATCCGGATCAACTAAAGAACCAATAAGTTGCCGAAGTGTCAATTAAGCTGCCTGACCACTGAAAAGCTAATATATACATAGGCAATATAATCTAGTATAATATATGAAAACGGGACACTTCTTCCACATATTATTTTTTAACTACTAAATGTTTATTTTTTGTATAACTGCATTTTGTTTTTGGTGTCCTCATATATTTAAAAAATGAACCAATTTAATACAATCGTCATTGATTGTCTTAAAAATAGAGTGTGGATACCTGACCCAAACCCGACAGGACCTGATGGTTCAGGCCAGGTATGGAGAAATGCTTACAAATAATATTCGGGTCACATTTGGCCAAAAAAATTCGGATCTTCTGTCTGTGTTGGGCTACTTCTTGTTCAGTGCTGGGGTTTGTTATTTACATGACAACACATGAACGCAACACATAGGCTATTTTAAGATAGGATATTTTAAGAGTGTTTGCTTGCTAAAGATGGAGGATGTCAAACAAGTTATGTCAACTCCTAATGTAACCTGATGCTTGGTGTACTTGCTCTGGACATTCTGGCCTTTCCAGCTGGGAGCAGCAGTGAATGGAACTTCCACGTAGCTGGAAGATCGATCAAACAGAGGAGGAGAGAGCTGAAGCCATCCACGGTGGATGCTTTCACCTTCTTCCATGATAACCTCAAATAAACCACCATGGTTTACTCCACATCTGTTTAAGGTGGAGCTTTCAGTTCTAACATAATGCTGAATAGTTTAATGAATAACAATGCATCATATTCTAACTGTTAGATTGTTAGAGTAGAATATGAATCTGTAATGTATTCAGTAGCCTAACATGTCACTGTCAGGTACATGTAATTGTAGACCTACAATGTTTTTCCTGCATGTTGCTTGTTTTAGCCAACTTTTTTGTACATTATTTTGGGGTACAATTTACAAGGTGCTATGTGTGTAACAATGGTATAGGCAAGCTGTAACCAGGGCACCAACAATTGCACGACAGGGACAAACTCTGTGCTTCTGTACATTACA
This sequence comes from Epinephelus moara, assembly GCF_006386435.1. Lineage (NCBI taxonomy): Eukaryota > Metazoa > Chordata > Actinopteri > Perciformes > Serranidae > Epinephelus > Epinephelus moara. Next base: position 16,694,354 of record NC_065517.1, read on the forward strand.
TGCTGCAGATTTGGGCATATAAAACATTTGGGTTTGGGTCGTGCTTGGTTATTTTCTTGGGCTTGGGTCGGGTTTGAAGCGAAATAAGTCGAACTCATAAGCAATGAAAGACCCCCATACTCAGTCTCATAAATGCAGGGCTTGTCTGTCTGGCATGACCAGTAGCTTATGGTAGTTATTATTAACATAATGCTGTATAAGTCAGTACTGAGCCAGTTTACTGACTGTATAACTCTTCTGACCTTGTGCTACACTGTTTTTTAGCATTTAACATGATCCTGTAGTTGCTATTTGTGGCCATAGTTAATGTTCAGCAAAAGTTACACAAACTAACTTTAAATTAAAAAACTTGATTGTTTTGTTGATTGCACTTTAATATAACCCACTAAAGGACACAATAAATATGCCTACTTCAAATTTGAAAAAGGGATGCACCCCCGCAAAAAAATATACTAAAAGATTATAAATACAAAAACTAACACAAGATAATGACGTGTCTGATGCTGTTAAAGGTTTTCCATTAGTAAAAACATCACCTTTTCAATTATGATTAATTACAAAACTCTCAAACTGATGATTTTAAATCTCTAAGTGAAGTTCTTCAAAATATGTTCTGAATGACAATTAACCTCAAAATTATGTGGTGGGAAAACCACATAAATCATGCACTTTCACATCCTTTTCTACAACATTTTAACCAATAATCTGTGAACATAACACAGAAATTCTAATCTAATTCCAATGCAAGTAGCAAAGACTGATGTCCCATGTTAATAATTACATCACTAGATTTTGTTAAGGACACTAATCCCATGTAAACAAGCTGCAAGTCGAGCGGCGATACTGACTCCAGTGTTATTGCAATGATGGAAATAATGATGACAGAAAGTGATGATTGCAAACAATAATGTGCGTTACAATGGAGATCATAGCAATTGTGCTGATGTTTATGTGACGACGGTGGTGGTAATTAAGAGGATTATTATGTTCTGTGTCTGTATTCAGAGATGCTACAGAGAGCAAATAGTCCCTGAGGGCTGGAGTGAACTAACAACAACAGAGAATAAAATGAGAGGAGGAAGGTTCTTACACTCCAATGAGACAAGTTCATCGTCTGCACTCGAGCTAGTGAGGTCATTTAATGAGCCAGCCTCTAGCTTTTTGGTCTTGAGAGCAGGCAGATACACCCACACACACATAACTGCAGCCTCTCTAACCTGAGGGCTGCCATGGAGTACAGACCTCCTTCACATTTGGCACCTCACGCTGCCCCTTGTGCTCACATTGGGTTTAGATTTCAGGCATCAAAATGCTTTTTTTCCCGAAGTCTAAATGTCATGATAAAAATCAAACTTTTCTTCGTCAAAGTTTGTCAGATTCCTGAGTGCACCATTTCCCTCCTACCTAATATTTGCCAGTGACATTGGTTGTATTTCATTAAAGCTGTAGATAGTAACTTTTAGAAAAAATAGCTGTTGCCATATTTTCTAAAACTGTCACTATATTCACACAGCACTAAACTGGGCAGATAATGTGTGTAAAAAAGTTATATTCCTCTGCCTATTGCCTTGTGGCACTTCTAATGGCCTTACTGCACGGAGAAAAAACAACCAATCAGAGCAAATTTGTCTCTAATGCAGCTGTCAATCATGTCAATGGCTGCAAACTGTGGTCAAACTGTCAATCTAGGCAGTGCTGATCAAATATGAATCAAGATACTGTAACTGCATTGCCTAGTTCTCATCTCAGATATTTTCAGAAACATATTTTAGTGTACTGTTTAGCTGTAAAATGAGAAAGTTGGTCTGGCTGGTGGATAGTGCTTGGTACTTCAGTCAATTGTATCCAACGTGGCTGCTGTGTCACAAACGTTCTCATTTTACAGCTAAACTGTGCACAAAAATATGTCTCTGAAAACATTTCAGGTGGGAAATGGGCAACTCAGTAACAGGATACTGATACAAATTTGATCAGCGCCACCTAATTTGACGGTTAGAATGCAGTTTGCAGAGTGATTGACATGACTGACAGCTGTGTTAGAGACTCCTCAGCTCTGATTGGTTGTTTTTGGTTCACTGTGGTAGATTATAGCAAACAATAGGAAGAGGAGGGACGTGATTTTTCCCACAGTGTATCTGTCTCATGGACTTCTTTCAGAATATAATAACAGTTTCAGTATATATAACACAAAGTTACTGTCAAAGTTACCAACTGTAGCTTTCAGTATTTTTAAAAAGAAGATAAAACAAATGTAGATCTATGGTGTAAGATATTTTAATATTTCGCTTGTCCTTAGATGGCTTGTTAGATCTTTTTACTCTTCATATATTCAAGGATATCATTGAGCTGTAAACTTAAAACCATAAAAACTGCACTAATTAATATTTTTATATTAACAATGGATCAGATGATCTTGTCTGCAGATGCAGCAGGCGGCTAAAAAGCTCTGATACACCTATTGTGTGCTACCTGCTTGGCACCGAAGGGCAGACAACCAATGTTAGGGAGGAACTTGTTTAACATAGTAGATTTAACAGCTGGTGGCAGTTGGTAGAGACCAAAACAGATGCAAAAAAAAAAAAATAAAAAATAATTTTTAGAGGTGATGGTTCATCTTTTTTGAGTTGAGGTTGTATGAGGTACGTATCTATAGTCCATGTAGTACCTACAGTAGATGGCAGTTGGCATGCTCTCAGTTTGAAGACGCAGGCAGGAGTACAACAACGGAAGCTAAACTATGTAGTGATACCACTGCGGCAAGGACATGGCCTTCATATTTGGGACGCCTGCTCTACCTATTAAGCCACTGGGTGCCCCTGCAAGATGGATTTTCGCCACTTAAAAATGCCAGCTTAAAAAATATAACTATATCAGTCTAAGTGGATGCTATATTGAGAATATTTTTACATGCTTTGCTTGCTGCCAGCCAGCCTGGATCCTGAGAAAATACACCCCTGGGTCTTTGAGAAGTCAAAAATCCAAAGCTGGTGTTTATCATATTTCAGTTTGACTGGAGTTAAATATGTGCTGACTGGAACTTGGCTGAAAAATGCAGTTTTGTAAAAAGAAACACAAAGTAACACTGACCTTAAAAAACATAATCAAAAACTAGTTTTAAGGTGCCCTTGAGCAAGACAAACAACCCCCAATTACTTCAGCGGAGCTCTCTAGTTAATGTTAGAAGTGGTGGAGATGTATGAATATGAATCAGAACATTGTTGGAAGAGAGAGGGCACATTCAGCTAACCATCTTTGGATTAAAAAAGGTCAAAAACTATAACTGACAAGTGAAGAAAGATTTCTTGTAAAAGTTTATCTTTGAAAGGTGAGGCATAGCCTGCAGCAATGTACAGTCGAAGACAAGATGTAGCGTTTGGTTGATCAAATCAAGCTCTCCTGACAAAACTAAATCCAAAACTCCTATTAAGACCTCCTTTTCCAGTCTTACCTCCAGAGTAGTTAAGACGATTTTGGTTACAGAAGAAAAGTAGGCGTCCCAGAGGAACTGAGTCTGCTGGCGGAGAGCCAAGATCCTGTCACGGCCCACAGACCGGGTAATGGAGGGAACCTGGAGGAAGAGAAGACGGAAGAAAAGCCAGAGGACAAAGATGACAGTGAGATAGATTGAGTTAGATTTTAAACAATGTTGAGTGAGGGGATGAGAGCCGGTGTGTGGAAGAAAAAAAGCAAAAAGGCGGCAGACAGGTGGAGGAAGCATAAGTAATTATGTGGACGTGCAGAAAAGATTAGAGGAAATTCTTTTTCCCCTCAAGACTCTTTTTTCTTACATCTTACTCTGTCCATCACCTAATCCCCAGGACAGTTTGTTAACTAAACCACCTGCTGTCCATCTCTAATACTGTATTCACACCGTATAACAGATACTATTAGGTGTCTAGAAAGGGCCAAAAACAGATTTAAATCAATAAATGCTTCAGAGCAAACCCATACAGAAAATACAATACGTGTATGTATACTGAATTATACTTATATATTAAATATAAAATAAATAAAAGTAGAAACATATCTGTACATATATGAAAAATGAAACCTATAAGAAATTGGAACAATTACATATATTTCCGTATAAAAATATGTATGTTAATGTATGTATAATACATTTATTGCCATATATTTCACACACACATGTATTTTACACATGTATATATTAGTATAAATGTGTAATATCCAAACACACACACACACACACACACACACACACACACACTCTCATACTTCTGTCTTTGTGAGGACCCTTTTAACATAATGCATTCCCTTGCCTCTTACCCTAACCTTACCCATCACAACTAAATGCCCAACCCTAACCATAACTTAAACCTAACCTGAACCCTAAAACTAAGTCTTAACCCTCAAACAGGCCTTTGAAAAAGTGAGTACCAACCAAAATGTCCTCACTTTGCATAATGTCCTCACTCTGTTGCTGAAATATTTTTTTTGGTCCTCACTGTGTAGCATGTACAAATTCACACACACATATGCACATGCACGCATGGACACGCGTGCACACACACACACACACACACACACACACACACACACGTGTGCAAATACATATATTATTTCTGAACTGATGTTGGATACATGCTGATATTATTTATGTAAATACAAAAGATAGATGTACATGTTAAAATTAATTAGAAAAACATAAGCATAGAGAATATGTTGTTTTCATAAACTGTCAGAATACGGTCTGAAAAATAATCCATTCATTTATTTACCGCTTATCATAGTAAAGGTCATGGGGAGCTGAAGCCTATCCCAGCTGATATTTGGTGAGAAGCCCTACCATTAACATATATGGTTGCAAAATATATAATAATATTTAATATTTAGATATAGATATATACAGATATAAACTGAAATCTTCGTATATCGAGAGTATGCGACAATAATATTTAGCATTAGGGGCATATATAGAATATATTGCATTTCCTCCAGAGGAACAACTGTTTATGTTTTTTGGTGTGACATACACAGCTCTATCACATATGATCGGGTACAACTTCACTGACAACTTAAAAAAATAAAATAAAAATCTTTTTAAAAACTGGATGTTATTTAATACTTTCAGTTTTCATTCATACTGACACCACATGGAGTGACAAAATATGCACATTTCACACATTTATTCATTACTTCAGCTATTTTAGAGTCCCTGCTAAATAGTTTCTACACACTACCACTGGGAGCAACTGGAAAGAGTTAAATAAAAGAAGTACCCTGTGGGATTCAGGAAAAACTGCTTTAGAGTAGGACTACTTATTTATTATTCCTCAGTTAGGCTATTAAACTTTAGAAAACACTGAAAAATGCCCATCACGATTTTCCAGAGTGCTAAGTGACTTAAACTTGCTTTATTTGACGGATCAATCCTTTATTTCAGCACTACAGTGGAGATCATTTGTCAAATAAATCTAGTTGTTGTTACTTTTATAATATTATACCACAAAACCTAAAAGTAAGAGTAGGATTCAAGATTCAGTGACTGCAATGTTTTCTCTCTGTGGTATTAAAGCAACTTGCTGTACATCATATAATGCTCTACAAAGGTATTATTGATGGTTCATTCATTTTCTTTGGATAAATATCAAGTGACAACAAATCATTCAGTTGTGTTTTTGTCAACTGGCTTCATAGGACTTCTGCCACAGCAGTGTACCCACAAACTCTGAAGACCTGCCAGGAGCCCAGATATCTTGTTCCTGGTGCTCCAGAGGGAAGCTGAGGTCCCAGCTCACATTGTCATGGAGGACATGAGCAGCTGGCTTGTGCCTTGCAGCAGTAATCACCCTCGGGGAAAGGCAGTGAAGGGATGAAATCAAGAGAGACAAGGATCCTGCCAACCTGACCAGGGAGCTAAACATCCTGATGTGCCAAGGAAGATGGAGCAGGACGCTCTCTTGATGCTCAGTTTGGAGAAAAACAAACTACCTTCTTGATGAGGTCAGACATGACCTTATCTGCCCCGCTCAGCTTGATAATGAAGCCGAAGAGGGATTGAGTTGCGTTGTAGCCAATGTTCCTGAAGAGCCTCACATCATCAGCCCTGAAGAGGTGGTGGATCTGGAGCCCAGGACCCTTCTGGTGTTCTGGCCATGAACCCAAAACCTCTTGACTGAAAGATAAAGTGCCAACACAGGCAGTGGAATAGTGACTCATGCTGCAAATATCAGTTTGTTGGGAGCAACCAGAGCTGAAATGATGGTTGTCATCCAGGGACTTTCAGTCAGAGAGTCCTGAGCTGCTTGGCTTCATCTCTCATGTTGTGACCAATGAGCTTCTCATCATGTTTCAGGACTTCTTGAAGCCTTTTGAGACAGCTGCAAACAAGGATGAGCCTGTCTTGGATGTTCTCAACTCATTTTCCACTAAAATAATACCCAGATGTTTTGTACTTCCTGTCATGTTTATACATCAACCCACCACCGTTTGCATATAGTCTCTTTCAAATGACATACACTATGTCTATACTGTCATCTATTGTTCATCCCCTTCAGTTGTAAAAGCTCTGGAATACCTGCAGACTGCCTTTGATGTTGTTCAGACCCACTTAACTCAACTTAAGCTGGTGTTAAATGCAGAAAAATCCAAATTCACACTTTTTTCAAAAGGCAAAGAGTTTCAATCTGATCTTCCAAGGATCTCAACTACTCAAGGGATTGAAACTGAAATGGTTACAACGTACAAGTATTTAGGTTTCATCATTGATCAGAACTTGTCTTTCAAATCACATATTGAAAACCTTGTCTCCAAGCTGAAGGTTAAATTGGGTTTCTTTTTTTTAGAAACAAATCTAATTTCTTCCTTCAGGCAAGGAGACACTTGATATCTGCAACTTTTTTACCTCATGAATACTTTCATACCTTCATGAATGCCCTTGACTAGTGCCTAATAAAGTTAGACACTGTATACCTTTGTGCTTTGTGCTTAATTGCAGGTTGTGGAAATCACATACACCACTGTACTCTATATGTCACTGCTAAATGGCCGCCTTTGTATGTCCGCAGGCTCAAGCACTGGTTGTTTTTTAATGTATAAATCTATTCTTGGCCTGGTTCCCTCTTATCTGTCTACATACATGTGTAGAAACCAAAACCAATATGGCCTTCGCTCTTAGAATATTCTACAAATGCTGCTTCCAAGGGTGAGAACAGAACTCGGCAAAAACAACTTTTAAATATGCTGCGCCTTCGTCCTGGAATTATCTACAGAAGGATCTGAAACTGGTAGAGCTGATCACTGTGGAGGAATTTTAAAGGATCAAGAAATTAGCTCTTTTAGTCACTAGCTATGTTTCCATCCAAAAGTGATTTGAATCATTGGGAAATGTGCAGTAAAAGAAATACAAATCCTGTGTGTTTCCATTAAATGTACGGACTTTGGTGAAAACTACGAACTCACACGAGTTTTCCACAGAACCGAAAACAAAAGAAGTCAGGCATTCTTCTTCTTCTACGTTTTCTGGCGGTTGGTAACCAGCTTGTAAATGCATTACTGCCTTCCCAACCCGGAGTGTGGATATCACCATGGAGAGAGGTGCACTACGTCAGACTTAATTCGAACATAACTGTTTCCATCCCCCGTTTTGCGAATCAACATTTTTTCGAATCAACCAAAACCCGGCTAAAGTGAGCGTATTTTAGTTTGTGCGAATCAGCGCGTTCAGTTCCAATCAGTGCGTTTCCATCATAATTTTCCGATGCGATACTTCTAGATGCGCATCTAAACAGGCTGACGGAAACATGGCTAATGTGATTTTTCCTAAATCATTTTAGAAATTGTACTTACATCATATTTGTTCTTGTCCCAGACCTTATATTCCATGTCAATTGGATACTGTGATATTTTATTCATTTGTTGGGTGTGGCAGTTGTATATGTCTGTTTGCCTTGTTGTAACTTGTGATGATGTTTTATGCTGCCCTCTTGGCCAGGTCACTCTTAAAAAGAAGATTTTTAATCTTAGTGAGGCTTTTACCTGGTTAGATAAAAAGTATATATGTACGCAGGTTTACGCAACAAAAGCACGTGGTTAGGTTTAGGAAAAAAGAACAGGGTTTGGCTTTATAACCTTACAGGAGGCGAGCACTGCTCTCTCAGGTGAAACCCAGTATTTGTTGGACCATCCACCCGCTACACTTGGACTTTCACTGGGTTAATTTTCGTTCTTGTCCCACCATGTTTCCCCCTGATGCCAGTAACTGCATCTGCAGCCATGATAACCCCACAGAGCAGTAAAACCTATCCCTGTAATATTATAAACAACTGTGCAGTGAAAATAACTTGGAAATAAAGAGTGAAAACAATGCACCAATGTCCTGCTCTGTGAGTATACACAATAACAGGTTAAAGAACAAAGTAGCTCTGTTGCATATGAAGCAGATTTTAATAGTATTTAATTTGATTCTCACATCTATTTAACTACTTGACTGTACAAGATAAATGCTAACTTCCCAGTTTTGTTTGTAAAAACTGAAAAAGAAAAATCCAAATGAAGAGTGTGAAGACACACTATAGGTGGTTGTGTTGCTGTCATGACGTCAGCGGGATCTGTTGACAGCAGAGCGAGTTTTAATTGTTCGGCTCTCTGAGGTGGAATATAAACAACACCAATCAAATCAGCTCACTTCTCTTCCCCCCGATTGACTCTAATAGTGTTTATGTTTCTCAGCAGGGGCATTGTGTGTGTGTGTCTGTGAATTTGTGTGTGTGGCTGTCTGTGTGTGTGTTGTGCATGTCTCCTCTCCACAGGGGGAATAGAAACTCTACATATTAAACAGCCAGGTATTGCAGTTCTCAGTGATGTAATTGAAAGTAATGAGATTCAACTCTCTCAGCAGGTGTTCCAGCTCCGATGTTGTGTTGAACAGTGTGTGCATGTGTGTGTGTGTGTGTGAAGAAGAAAAAAAAGGAAGACAAAGAGGGCAAGCATTCAGAATCTGTTTACCGACTGGAAACATGTTTGTCATTGTATTTTTATGATACTGTACAGATGTTGTCTTCTACACCTAATAACTAAAAGGTTTCTGGGTATCTCAATGCTTTTAATGACTGTTTTTGAGCTGACAGTGCAATAAAGCCCAAATCCTGAGAATGAAGGAGTACTCTGACATTTATTTTCCAGAAACTGATTGAACTCTTGCCACCTTACCAGCTGTCTTAGGGCTGCGGGAAACAAATGAAACTGTTTCAAGGTGTCCTCAAAGTCTGGGAAGCTTTGCTTGATAAAAAAACTACGAGTGCCACACCCATTAACCTGCTCTGTATAATCAGTATTGATCAAGGCTTACACAAAAGCACGAGTGTACATGTAAAAAGCCTTTTTGTATCTAACATCATAAAGGCAAATTAGTTAAATGTAAAATATGAGACACTGCATATAAACATGTTAACAAATTGGCATGTCTCAAATGTTATTTCATGTTGATATAAAGTATATTTCTTGTGAAAACATGAATTCTTGATGTGCTTTTGAGATAAACATTTTTTTATGACCCATATGTTCGATATGCTCTTTGTTAATTATGAGTATCAGTGAATCTATTGATTTGTTTTTTTAATAAATGCATTTATCGTTGTGTCTATAAAATGAAACTAGAGAAAAATGTCCACGAAGTCCAGGGCGACATCTTCAAACTGCTTGTTTTGTCTGTCCAACTGTCTCAAACACAGATATTTAATCTACATGGATACAGAATTAAAAGGAAACTATATTTGGAAAAGCTGGAGCCAGAGATTTTTGGGCATTTTTATTGATGAATTGACCATTTAATCTATCATCAAATCCATCTAGCAAGCATCAGCGTGGAGTCCAAAGGATATTACAGGGTTCTTTCCTTAGCAGCCAAGCCAGTAGCACAATGTAGACTTTAACATACCAGACCCCTGAGGGTACATTACTGACAGCTATTTTGCTTGTCTTTATATAATTGCAACATTTACCAGAGGATGTTTATTCATGTATTCATTTAACTGAAAGTAGTCAGAGAGCTCATGGGATGTAGCGAACTTGCCGCTCTCACACAGTGGGTGAAAGAAATGACACTGATACTATGTGCTCTAATGTCGTAGTAACGGTGCACTCAGGTAAAGCTCCATCATTGTTCAAAGTACACTGTATCACTATACACTGCTGTACCATATCGGTCCCAAACGTACATTTTGTAAACAGTTACCCCCTTAGCTCCTACAGCTTTGCACAAGTTAGATTTAATACTTTTTAGGACTTTTTAATGCCACTCGGAATGAAGTGTAGAGCCGACTTTACAACAACCAAAACTGAAAAAACAACAAAAAACATAAACCGACAGCTGTTACTAAGGGTTGATAACAATTTTGCCCAAATGTGTATTGTAACGTAAGGCGTAAGACTTTTTTGTCTTGTGGTGAAGATGAGGCATTTGTTGGATATAGAATGTTATCACCTAATCATAATATCCTGTAAGAGATTTGAGTAAAATTCTGTCATAATTAGAGTATGAATTCTTGAGTTATGGCTAGAAATTTGTTTTGTGAGGTCACAGTAACATTGACCTTTAACCTTCAAATTCTAATCAGTTCATTGCTAAGTCCAGGTGAACATTTCAACAAAATTTGAAGAAATTCCCTCAATGTGTTCTTTAGACACTGCGTTCAAGAGAATGAGACGGACGCAAGGTCACATTGACCTTGACCTTTGACCACCAAAATTAAATCAGTTAAGTCCGAGTGAATGTTTGTGCCAACTTTGAAAAAAAATAAATCCCTCAAGGTGTTCTTGTGATATTGCATTCACATGAATAGGATGGACGGAAGGCTGGATGGACAGACAACCTAAAAGCATAATGCCTCTGGCTACGGCCATAAACTTTATTTTCCTCATACTGTCAGTGCTGGAACACCTGGATTCACCCTTTGTCTGAAACACTATTTTAGCACCTTTCTTTTTAAGCCCCATCTCCATAAAAAGCTCAGTCTGTTCTGACTGGTCAGCAGCTCTGTCTTGTGCATCTTGGCATCTCTACACTGTCATAGCAGCTGGGGAATTACTGTAATGGAGCATACTGGCACTTTCTACCTTATAAAAATTCACCAATTAAAGCTTCAAAAGACAACTGGACATGTTCCAGCGGGTATATGAGCCGAAATCAGGGAGAAATAGTAACATCAGAAACCAAAATTACAGGTTTCCCTGAAGTTAGCATGTAGCTACATGTAGCAGTGTAGGCTACATAATGTAAATACTTGCGGTAACATGCCTGGAGCAGATGAAGCCTGGGGTTTTTGCTCACAGGAATTACTTTTACATATATCCACCTCATTATTTGAAACTTTGTTCACGTTTAATACAGACATCTAACATTATAACATTATTTATATGAAAGAAAATAAGGAAAAGCGTAACAGGTCCCCTTTAAAATGTGCCAGAGGTGTGTTCAAGTGTGTTGCTCTCACCATATGGTGAAAACTGCGTGCAAAGCAGTCATTGTGCCTTTCATTTTATTAGATTTGTACAACCAAATTTCAGTATTCATCCTTTTCATACCTATATAGCCATTAATTTCTCATATGTCTGCATCAACACAAAGCAAATTAATGGGGGAAAAAATGCTTGTTTTGTTCAACCTCTGTGATGAATGTGCACACCATTTTCACCCTGTCAAAACATTATACTTGCTTTACACGCATTATCTAAACCAACAATTAGCGCGCTTTTAGATAGATGGCCTTGTTTTGTTGAAGGGAGCAGACTACACAACAAAAACCTCTTACAACATTAGCGCGTCATTGTGGCTCTCAGTAATGTTTAATGATAAAAAAAAGATGCTTTATTTCATCTAAAAGCCAAGTTTGTGATACTTTTAATGATGGCTTGTCCGTTATTGTGTGAATCACAGAGGAAAATAAAACTGAAATCACTGCTAGGTGCTTATAGAGGGGCTGATAGGGGACGCATTAATTAAAGGCACGCACACACACACTTTCACACCTCTGCGCTGTCCAGGCGTGCATAAGGGTCACGCAGGTGGCACGAAGAAATATGAAGAGTAATTAAGGAGTGTAAATATCACAAGTTCTGCCCGCTGCTGTAATTAAAAGGAACAGAAGGAGATCCAATTGCAGAATAATCCGTCTTAGATAAAAATAGTTCCTGGCGGAGGTGTGAGTGAATGTGAATATCACAGCTGTCATGTCAGAATGAAAAAAAGAATTTACTAAGAGGCACATGACTGTGATAAGATATCTCTCTCTTCTTGAACTGAGTATCTACATGTCATTTATATGTTCATAGATGCCAACAGTTAATTATACAGTCTGAGCTGAAATTAAAACAAATCCTCATATTGATGATACTCAGCTCTCAGTTATTCTGGTTGCTTTCTTGCTCAGAAACCCATCTATTGTTTCATGGTGTGACTGAACCAAGCCTGAATCACTGTTTATCAAAGAAAAGTCTGTTTCTTTACAGTTTGGAGCACACATCTGTTCCCAGAAATTTTCACAGCACTTCCTGATCTATGTGTTGTGCTGCTGTGTTTGAATCAGCCCCAGCTGGGTCTTTGTGATTGCCCAAGGGGGATCTGGAGCCAGAGATGACAATTATATTGAGGGAAGACGTTAGCATTTCACCACCCAGACACTGAATTAACCCCTGCTGAAAGGGCACATTTTATCTTTTTATGCTGTAGAGTGTGAGGAAGATTTGCCTTCCTCATCCAAGTTACTTGGCGGTAGTTTTCACCAATCTGCTTCCAGGGTTTAAAACAAGGAGTGTATATAAAGATAGACAATGTGTCTCCACTTCCTCCCACTGTAGAATTATGAAGCCAAAAATCCTGAATACAGCCGCCACTATCTTGTGCTGGTTACGTCATTTGGAGCCAGAGTCTGCACAGTAATGATCACTGTAGTACTGAGTTCCACCCGTCCAACCAAACGGGAACGGCACCATTGATTGCGAGCACACTGACCAGCACATACAGCTATGAATCATGACATCTGACCCTCTTTTTATAGCATCAAATAAATAGTGATTACCAAACTATCAGGAAAACAGAATTTCTGCGGTTTTATGCCTCCATGAACCCATCATATTGCGAGAACATGGATGCTTCACATGCAGCAGCACAGAAGATAATCTATATATTATAGTCTATACAATCAGCACAGTTTCAAGGCTGACACCTAAAATTAGTGTCACCAATTCAGTATCTAACAAAATGTCTTCCCTTCTGTTCCTGAGTTATGATGCTGAGAAATGGCCAGAAAAGTGTTTTTGCATAACCTTGATGTCACAGTAAAGCTGACCCTTGACCTTTTGGATAATTCATTATTTTTATCTTAGGAGACGTTTGTGTGAAATTTTGTTATAAATAGCTAAGTAATTCCTGAGTTATGGCAAAAATGTGTTTTGTGAGGTCACAGTGATCTTGACCTTTGACCATCAAATTCTAAGCAGCTCATTGTTGAGTCCAAGTGGACGTTTTTGCCAAAGCTGAAGATATTCCCTCAAGGTGTTCCTAAGGTACTGCATTCAAGAGAATGAAACAGATGAGGTCACTTTGAACTTGACCTTTGACAACCAAATTCTGACTGGTTCATCCTTGACTCAAAGTGGATGTTTGTGCCAAATTTGAAGAAAATCACCTCAAGGTGTTTTTGAGATATCGCATTCACAAGAGTGAGATGGACACAAGTTCACGGTGACCTTGACCTTGGAACCTTGACCACCAGAATCTAATCAGTTTATCCTTGAGTCCAAGTCAAAGTTTGTGCCAAATTTGAAAAAAAAATTCCCTCAAGGCATTCTTGCGATATTGTGTTCACAAGAATAAGACAGATGACTTCATTTTGACCTTGACCTTTGACCCATGACCACCTGAAAGGAATCAGTTCATTGTTAAGTTTGTGCTTAAGCTGAAGAAATTCCCTCAAAGCATTCTTGAGATATTGTCAGGATGGAGGCTTAATGAACACTTGAACACACATCCGCTGCATAAGAACTATCTAAAATGTCAGAAATCATCTTTAGAAAAAAAAAATTGACGTGGAGTGTGATTTTTTTAGTTCAGCTCATGTCCAATGTCCCAATATGGGGCAGGATTTATCACCTGTACTGCAGCTGGCCACCAGGGGCGATCAAGATGTTTGGCCTTTTTTTGGGTTGAGCTGTTGTGTCCTCCATCTTTATTATACAGTCTATAGTTGGAAATACGTGAGAGCTACGTGGAGCTCAGCTCCTCTGGAAAAGAAATGGGCTCCCCAGGAAGCCTTATTTGAGAAATTTAGGAGCTCTAAATATTATATTCTTTGCTTCCACGGTTTCTTTTTCTATATACATTTTTTTTTCAGTTCATTTAGGTTCCTAAAACTCACAATAGACTACCAGTAAGCACTTGTCAATATGATAATTTGTGTCTAGTGAAGAAAGTAACACAAACCATTGCCTGTCCACTGTGCATCAGCCTTTTTTATTGTCCAGCCGAGAGTGATTAGAAGAACATTTCAACTTTGTCCCAGGCTAAATTTTCTTTGCATGAATTGAAATGTATTGATTTTTTTTTTTTTTTTTTTTACATGTAGGCTGGCACAATTAAGTGTATGCATGCGCATTTGTACAGTATACCACCCTCCCACCCTCCCCCAAAAGCCATAGTGTAATTCAAACACTGCCTCCACATGTCTACATCCACATATCTGCTGTAATTTATGGAGCCTTGAAAGTCCTGAAAGGTCACACATTTTATTTTGTGTGTACAAGTTATTATCTTGTGGGAGCACATTATTATCTTGTGAGTTAGCCTACGATGTTGGGCACAAGAGATACCAACATATCACTTTTGGGACTTCAGGGGGTCTGCAGTAATTGTATAATGTAATACCAAGTCAGTTTCTTTCTATCTGTTATCACTGTCCCTTCTTTGTATATTCTCTCCTGTATTCTTGCTGTAAAACAGATCTATTCTTCCATTCCTCCATCATGTTTTGTACCTGTAACAGAAGTCTCTCATCTCCAATGATGGCGGCTTTCCTCCAGTCGATGACCTCAGAGAAGGGAAGCTCCCAGCCGTTACTCAAAATAACTGGGATACAAGCCGCCTGTTAGGAAAAACAGAAAAGACAGAAAAAGAAATCATTCTTTCTGGGAGTTGAATTAATGGTAGCGGGCAGCGAGTGAACTTTACATTATGGGTGTAGGAACGTAAATAAGTAGTCAAACATCATCAGTGTTCACATTAATAAAACTATTTTTAGAGATTGATTGAGATACTTTTCAAAGTATTGGGTGTTACTGTTAGTTTGCAACAACTTATGTATCATGTTTTTCTGTCAGAGGAATGTTTTGTCTCAAAGAAGAAATTAAATGTTCTCTGTTGACAAGTTTTCACAGCTTGACAGAGAGGCAGAAAAATCCCACTTACACACAAAGTCTCTCCAGAAGTTTAAAGCCGAGCACTGGGAGGGATCTATTTTTCCCTCCACTGAGGGATTTATCCTCTAGGTGCTTTCTCTCTGATGAGACCCTTTCAACGTGTTCCAAGTGAGAGTTTTGCAGAAACAAATGGAGTTGCCAAAAAGATTAAGGACAAAATAAAGTGTATTTATTTATTTTCCCCGCACGCATCAATATTTAGAGGATTCATTAATGTGACTTAATTCATCAGGAGCTCTTTTCATTTCCCACTGGAGCTCTCTGTGTTGCTGTAAAGTCATTTTATGATGGGGCTCTTGAAAGTGTTCATCATTTGTGGTTAATGGATAGGAGTTGATTGTGCACTCTGCTGCACTATTAAACTGTGTAATTATTAAACTGGAAAATATGCTGTTTTCTGGATAATTTCTTTCACTTTACATATTTTACGCCTCATCTATAAGCCTGTGGTGTACTTTCATTGTAGTTCAGTTGAAATTATAGAACAGATATTAAATTAATGTTAATGGGAATTAGCCAAAGCCAGTTTCTTATCTGAGAAAGCTGGTTTAATGAAAAATACTTGTTGATATTGCTGAATGGTAAAAGTGTATATAAAATGGAAAGTGGGCAAGTTTTACTTCTTTTTTAACCCTTAAATGGTGAGAATGGGGAACATAAAAGTTATTGTAATGCAGGTACAAGCATGCATAAGGACATTAGAAATTAATGTGATTTAATTTGTGTATGAACGGACATATGAAAAACACATGAATTTGGTGTTTGGGGTCCTCCCTCAGGAATTTTTGAGCATTCAACATTTCCGTCATTTTGGTGATTTTCTTTGCATCAGTTTTTCCCTTTTCTGCATCAGTTTAAGGTGGAAATGTGTTTAATTTCATCGTAGTAATGTCCATTGCATCCCCACACAAATTTACACCTATGGGCAGGCTCATTTAGCTGTCAGTGTCCTTAAACCATTTCTCAGAATTACTTGGCTCTATGCTCAACTCAGATTTCACTTTTCTCCACTCAAATCGCTCACAACTCGCTCGGTTTTCTTTTGTAAGTACTTTGTAAACTCCATTGTCAAGCTCACTGTAGCCAATTTTTGACAATAGTGTGTACATCGAATGCACAGATGGACTCTGGGTCAGGCATGCTTCAAGTCATGGCATGAGTCGTACCAGAGTGGAACTGGAGCGGGGTAAAGTGGGAGATCATGTGATTCTACAGTGTCTTAAGAAAATCGGCTGTGAGCTCTATCCAAAGTCCTTTTGCCAATGCTCACTATTTGCTCTGCTCAAATGCTCTGGTATCTATTACATCTATTTATTACACGGCTCTATTAAATGCTGTATTCTGATTGGTCAGTAGCGGCATTCAGCGGTCTGATATTACTGTGTAATGACCGCTGCTAGTAGCAACGGTCATTACACACAGTTGCTATGTAGCCCAGCGTTGCTAGGGATGCTGCCCTGCAACACTGCAGCTGTCAAACAACTTCCCAGGGAAAAAACAAACAGAAGTGGCTGATTTTAACGGATGCCGCTGAAGAAAAAGAATACCTACGGACTTTCTCTGCCAAAAACAAAAGAACCCGGAATTGAATACACACTCGGCAGTCATGCTTAATGACATTTTACGCGAGTTTTATGCCTCGGTTCAGTCCACTAAGCCTGGGTGAGTACAAAACTTTCACCAAAAGTTGTGGAATCCGGTCGGTTTTAATGCACTTCGCAGAGGCAGACAACATTATTTATTTAACTGATAATTAGCCGTGTAATAAGCGGGATAATGTATAATGAGCCGGTGAATACTGGGAAAATAACTCCCTTCAGGGGAATGAAACCCCTCCGCTGCGCGTCGGGGTTCTATTCCCCTGTCGGGAGTTATTTTCCCAGTATTCACCGGCTCATTATACATTATCCCTTGCTTATTTGAAAAAAAAAAAAAAAAAAGTCTACTGTGTTTGTTTTAATATTTTAATATGACTGTGATATAACTTGTTATAGCCTATTTAATATATTGCTATTGAAGTATATGTTACATGTAACATGTTTTATTGTTTGTGACAATGCTCTTGGCAAGGACACTCCTGTAAATAAGATTTCTAATCTCAGTGAGGTCCTATGTCATTTAATAAAGTTGCATTTTTATTATTGATATTATTATATTTGTCAACAACTATAGCTCCTCATTTGCTCTGGTGACTCATCATATATCATTGTTTGTGATTACAGCTTTGTTTTACTGTTATCACACAACCATATGTAAAATTCATATGTCTTCTTAAGTGAAACGCCCTAAAAAACCCTAATAAATATGAAATGTGTTTCACATGTTACACCTAATGTGAAACTGAAAATTTCACATGTAAAATATATCTATACAAATATCTCTCTAAAATGTAAATATAAATGAAATATCTGAAAATTATATTTGAATTTACCAATTTAGAAACCACATGCACTGAAATTAGTTTTTCATACAGTATGTGATTAATACATTTAACATATAATAAAAGCAGTCATAGTTGTTGACAAAAGCCCTGTTTCCACCAAGCAGTATGGTATAGGGGCATCAGTGGCTTAGTGGTAGAGCAGGCGCCCCACGTACAAGGCTGTTGCCGCAGCGGCTCGGGTTCGACTCCAGCCTGTGGCCCTTTGCTGCATGTCACTCCCTCTCTCTCTCCCCCCTTTCATGCTTGACTGTCCCATCGATTAAAGGCAAAATGCCCCAAAACATATATTTAAAAAAAAAAAAAAAAGCAGTACGGTACAGTTCAGCTCAGTTCGGGACGTTTTTTCTCAGTTTCCACTGTAAAAAGTTGTGGGTGGTACCAATGGAGCCGCTCTGTACTGTCCCCATTTTTGGTCCCCCCTCTGTTGGGGTACCTAGCACACAGATCTGGTACTAAAAGGTGGAGCTGTGAACACTGCAGTCTGATGATTGGTCAATAGAGGATGGTCACTCTGCTCAGGGCTGAGTTGTGGCTGGTTTTGAGGCTTATTAACCACTGTTCATACCGCAGCTGGAGTCTGAGAAAAATAATACACTGGGCCGACTGCCGGTGACTTTTAAGGTGGAACATTTACTTGTAATGTTACTCAATGCATGAAGTGACAACGTGAATCTATCAGCACACCTTAAATTTCACTGTGACAACTTTTACTATTCCATATGTTTTTATTGTCTCTCTTGGATGACATACACTTTTAGTAATGAGTCGATCTGTAATCATTTAAAAATATATGAACTGCATCTCAGAGGGAAAAGAAAGCATCATGGATCGTTGTTCCTGTGGGCTCTGGCAACACTAAACCCCTGAGCTTGCCTGAGAAGGACTAAATACACAAACCCATTATTTTAAATATCCCATGGAGAGAGACTCTCACTGCAGCCTGTTTTATTTTGCCTCGTTCTGTGGACAATAAACGAGGTGCAGACTGATAAAGGAGGAACTACAGTGAGTGCTGGGCGGAGCAGTGAGTGACAACAACCCCGCCCACATTTAAGGGTACTGTTTGCCATGGAAACACTGGAGTCTAGATACCATGTCTGAAGGGTTACTGTTGGTTCCAAAGGTGCCATACCGAAAGTGTTTGGTGGTAACGGGGCTAAATACATCAATACCTCAAATGACATTATACTTGTGAATAGCACCATTCATTAATGGTTCATATGCTGCTTATAAATGCTAATAATAAGAGTTGTTCATAAAAGACAGTCAGGACTTATGGAGGGTGATCATTGTCAGGGTTTGATTCCAGGATGTCACATGTTAAATGTCTTCGCTTTAATGCCATACAGTACGGTATGATTTGTCTGTGTAGTCTCAAGTAGCGGAGCAGTGTCAGAGACGAGTGAAAAAAAAAGAAGAAAAGAATTCAATAAGTCTGGTATTTTCATTTAAAGTTCAAGTTCGACTGGATTCTCAATCAAGTGAAGCTGAGAGATTAAAGGAGATTCACAAAATGCCGAGTGCATGATCAGTGACCTGTCGACGCAGATTCTCGCCGCTTTGATTAGTCTGGCTCCGTGAGACGGCTTTTTTCTTTTCTTGTCTTTTTCTCACTGTCATCCTCTCGCATGTCTCTTTGTTTTTCTGCCCTCCGAATGCTGATGATTAGTTTTACCTCGGCACACTTCTTTCCCTCTGTTTTTTTCCCCTTCTCTTTCCTCTTATCCTGATTTGCAGAGAAAGCCATTAAAAAAATTGGCATGCATTTAAGACAAACGTTTAATTAAGTATTGCCCATTTTTTCTGCCAATCATTCTAATGCTTTGTGAATCTTCCCTTAAAAACGGCCAACCTTTTGTAATGTCACCACAAAGTTCAGCCTCTACTTGCTCATTACTTGTGACTGAAAACAGAATATACGGTGCCACATAGTGCCACATGCAGAGAGGTTAGTGAAGCATATGTCTTGTTTGTTGCTTCTCTTCATCTTCAGTCTGGCACATTAACATCATATTGATGTGTATTAAAGCGTGACATAAATATATAAAGTGCAATAAAGTTATGTAAAGTAACTGTTCTGTAATCAAACATGTCGAATGACTCATTTTACGACATCTACTCACTCTTCTACTTCAACAGCTACAAAGTGAAATCAGTTTAATGTAAAAAAATATTCAATAACACCAAAGTACTGAGTAAAAACACGTATACAAATCCTCCCAGCTCTTTCTCTAGACGAGTCCCGAAGGTGGAAGCAAGCTCAACCTGTTTATTCCTAAACTTCAGCGTGCAGCGTGTCCTCAGCAGAATAAATAATTGGAAAGTGAGGAAAAACAACAGCAAGGTAAACAAGACAGCCGGAGGCAGACACGGGGCAGAGTCAGATACTTAATGTCAAAACAACACAGAGACAGATAGAAACAAGGTGCTAATGAAAGATGAACACATCTGCGGTCTGAGGACGCTTCTCTTCTCTGCCGTGTATCTACAGAAACAGGCCTTTTTCCGTGGCAGGGAGATGACAGATTGTCAATAGTAATAAGATCAACTGTTGCTAAGAGGTGGACGAGGAACTCTTTGATTTGTTGAAGTGCCCAGCTGGAGCTCCACAGGCTGTCTGACAAGCCTATACCAGTAATGAGAATAACAGTCATGGGAAATCTAAGGAGTTACTTTAGTTTTTACTGTCATGTTCTTCGCATCGTCTGTGGGAAGTATTTGATGGTTTGAGGAGAAGTTTTTATCGTGAAACTACACACGTATTACATATGGCAGGTTTCAAATTTTGACTGATATCTTTAATATCCCAATATCTTTAAATTTGACTGTTTTTAGGCACGAAATACATAAACATAATAAAGGGTTGAATGATTTCCACCACCCAGGTTTACACTGTGAAAGTGTGAAGAAATTTGCATCGCAGCATCATTTAGACTTTCAATTTGGGAGATAAGAACTACATATATAACACTTAACAGTGACAGTAGTATGTCACTGCTGGAAGCTGGTGCTACTGTACATGACCACAAAAAAAAAAAAAATTGAAAAGACAGGGAACTGTGTACAACTGAATTGTGGAGTTAGACAATTTAACTGTTTTTCACCATCTCTGTGTCCAGGATTTTTTGGGTGGACCTGCAAGCATGTTAAATGAAGCACTTGAACCATCCTTCACACAACTCCTCCCCTTCCTTATTACTGACACTGTGTACAGTATCAGTGTCGTTTCTCTTGCCAAAACATCACTGACACACAGTGTCAGTTTTGCTTTGTCCCACAAGCTCCCCGAGCTCTTTTAGTCTAATAAATATGGATAAACATCTCTGTGAAACATCACAATAATTTTATTTTCTATATAGCACCAAGTCACAACAGAAGTCATTTAAGGTTACCTTTCCTATAGAACAGGTCTATACCTTGTCCTTTTATTAAACAAACTAAATAGCCTCATGTTGTTTATCTCATTTACACCACGGCATGTCATTTCTGTCCATACATGGTCGCACCTTTACAATTCTCCTCTGCTCTCTGTATTGCGCACGGCTGAGTTCCTTTTAGTTTAAACAGACCAAGGCGGCCTTCCGCCACGGGAGGGGCTGTTGGAGACTTGTGGGAGGAGCTGTTGATGAGGCCGCACGTGCGAGCCACTGGCGGTGGATAAACAGGAAACAGCTGATAGCAGGAATTAGCGAGCAGCTAGTAGCAAGAGGGAAACACAAACCTGACAGACACTGTAAAGATGAGCAACTGGGGAGACAAGGAATTGTGCGCCCTCCTTGTCCTCGCAAACGAAGAGGCCATTAACCGTCAGATGACGGGGACGGTGAAGGACGGGCCGACTTACGAGAGAATTGCCGAAGGACTGACCAGCTGTGGCTTCCCTCCCATGTCATGGTTTACGTCACACGCTGAGCTACACGTTTTGTTACTTGCTCACGCCCCCGTTGCCCTGAAAAAGGTGCATTCTGTATAAACAAAAGTAGGCAGGCAGTATTTTGCTGCACTCCCCGATTGTGTTTTTATACTGCCAATGCTGAAAAAAGACTGATTGGGCTTTCCTGCAAATTTGCACAACTCCTATCTAAAAAGGGCTAGTCTCTCTGACCAAATCTGCCACCTGGCCCACCAGCAGTCACTGCTTACTGCTTTTAGTGAATGCTTTTGTGCTAACATTAGCTGCTGCTAGTTGTTTTCATCCACCACTATCTCTCGCCATCGCCCTCATAATTCACAATGAAACCAAAGTATCTCCAAACACAAGACCTGTAGGTTATTGGAGGATCCTCTATTTCTAGACTAGTATTGGCATTACTAACCATCTTGCAATGAGCTAGCTTAGCATAACAACCTCCCAGTGTGTCTCACTGGAGTAGAATGTTCTGGTTTGGGGGGTGGGAGGGAAAGACAGCATGTTGCATGTTGATTTGTAATGCGTACCGAAAAGAAAACCTCATACCAAATGGTTCAATACCAATATGTGTGTTGTTACACCCCTAGAGTGTAGACAGGGCTCAGTGGAAAGTCCTGCTGACAAAGTTAACTTTGTTTTGAGACTTCCCTGTGCTCTGCCTGAATTTCTTTTTCTTATTCTGCTTTGCTTAAGATGGTTTTGGGTGCAGTGTGCAGCGGAGGTTGGTACTTTATAAAAAGGTAGCAACCAAGTGGCAAACCAAAAGCAGGATGTATTCAAGAGAAGGCCACAAAAATCAGCAACTAAGAGCACAAAAACGCAGATATAGTGAATATGTGGGTGGCTTTCACCTTCACTTTTGCTTACAATTGACTTTACCAACAGTAACCGACAATTCTTGCATTGTATACCTTTAAGGCATTAGTATATTTAAAACAAAGTGCATGCCAGACTGTCCAACAGCATTAGAAACACATGCTCATTAAACACATGGCACAACCTACTTCATTTCAACCACACTAAACCTTTTACTCTCATGAACTGACCTGTAGTATATTCACATGTTGTATGCACATGGACCAATATTCACTATGCAATTACATAATCCACAGCAGCACTAACACATATAATGTATAAACACACACACCTGCAGAGCCTCGAGGAACCGGAAGGATCCAAGACGTCGGCCCCGGGGCACCAGGCAGAAACTGGAGTTATGGAGCAGCTCCTGGTAGTCAAACCTACACAAACAAATAAAAAATCAGGTTAGAGGAAAATCTCAGCAAGCAAAACAGGAGACAGTAAGATTTTCTCCTAGTGTACAAACTCACTCAATGGGCTATGAAAGGACATGAACACACTATGAAGAGAAAAAAAAAATCTATAAACAATTTCATTCAATTAAAGACAAGAGAAAGACAGGATGGCAGCGAGGGGAAGAGCTGTGGATAACCAAACTTCTAAGAAAGCACTTGTGAGCTTTTATGCCCTTGTGTAATTGCTTAGAATCCAAAAAGGCATTTTTAGGACACTCTCCAGGTGACAATAAAGCCTAAAGAGCTGAGAGAAACAAAGGCCAAAGTGAAAAATGATTGTTTAAGCATGAATCTGTTTCCATTTCCTCAGTATCCACACACAGATATTTCAAAGAACAATCCAAAGCAGCTTACTCCTAAAATGGCTAGCAGAGACTTTTTCAAGGACTCCGTCTCTTTCATAAAATGTGTGTCTGTCGAAGGCAGAGAGGTAGCTTCAGCACATCAAAAGATACACGGAGGATAAATAATGAAATATGCTGGAGTGGGGAAAAAAAGCAGCTGTTGTATAATCAAACACCAGTGGCCCTTAACATATTTCATCTGATCAGGATATGTGAGGAGAGAATCCTCAGCACAGGGTTACCTTTAGTGAAGGTTTTACTTAAATATTGATCTGACAGCATGTAGAATCTTGTCCATCAGGCGAGATCAATGTGAGTTTTTGAAGGCCAATACTAATATTTTACTCCTAAAATTCTTTTAGTGCGAGCTAGCCGCCCTAAGGGCAGGGTGAGGCGGGTATTACCGAGGGGTTATCCCAATTTTGAGTGATGCTTGACTGTAGAGTTTTAAGGAATCCATCCAAACAGTATTTAAAGCATCAAACACAGCAGCTTGGATTTACAGCAGTAACAATGGATTTCAGTGGTGATGGATTCATTTTCTAACCTGTTATCCCTGTCCTCCCTGATATTTCCTACCATGCTATAGAGAACTCCAGAACTTCAAAGGGTAACACTTTGCCATAAGGTACACAAAATTAGAGTAGTAACCAGTGTTGGGTAAGGGTTACTTTAAAAGTAATCAAAGTACTTTACTGCGTTACTTTTTTTAAAAAAAGTAACCAGTTACTTTACTGCGTTACTCCCTGAGTAAAGTAACTAAAGTACTTTTAAAGTACTTCCAACGTTACTCCCTGAGAAAAATAACTCAAGCACTTTTAAAGTACTTTTGAGTATTCTACATTTCCTATTGGGCAATGGACCACAGGGCNGAGTGATTTTAAGTTCCTGTTATAAGCTGTCATCACAGTACATGCCTTGAGCTCTTATTTTGAAGGCTTAACAGAGAGCGGAAGTGTTGTTACACGGTGTGGTAGCAGTGGAGTTTACAGTTGGAATGGAAGACGGAATAAAGTGGTCCTCGTGTGAAACTGCAGCCTCCGTATTGTTATTTTATAGTTTTACACAGTATAGGCAACATCTGTAAACCCTCGGTTACACTGTCATTAGCATCAAGCTAGCAAACAATGGTACATCCTCACAGTCGGACATAAAGTAATAACATTAACAAATAGCGGCGGGGCTTTTACTCACCACAACTGCAGAGGCTCCCAGCTTCATTTGAAACAAACTACATTATAGACGGTCCGTTATTTATTAATCCCTCTGTGTGTTTATATATTTACTTTTTGGCTTTATAAAAGGTAACACATCGCGCCGTCATTTTAAACTCAACACTTCCTGATTTTCCTTCAAATTAAAAGCCCCTTATAACTTTGGTTGAGAGAATCCCTTCATTTTCTAAATAGGCTTTTATTGTGAAACATTTGTAGGAACTTGGTTGTGGAGGATTTGCCTACGGTACTTGTGACAAATGAAGCTCCTGCCATCTGCTGACGCTTTTAGGTGACTACTGTACAACATGTCGGCTGGCACACGAACAGACACAGTGACTCAAATAATAGTAAAAGGAATAAAAATAGGACAAGAATAACCCGATGACATCACACACGTCGTGAAAGACGACCGGGGATAATTGGTGTGTACCATCGTGTAGTGTGTCATTTCTGTAGGCCAAGTCATGGCACGTTTTTATAACTCCACAATCGTGTAATGTGACATAGTGACTTTCAGAACGGGCAGAAAAGTCGTCTAGTGTGTACCAGGCATACCGCAAGTCCTCCTGAGTCTGAAATATGTCTGTCAGCGAGTCCTACTCCACCTATTTAGACTCCACCTATTTAGACAACGGCAGCATTTCTCCGACCACGTAGCGAGCCACAAGCTCCGTGGCTTCTTTCAGACTGATAGGTTTAACGTTATCTCCATTATTAGAACCAAACGACAGCCGTTGCTGTTTCGGAGCTGAAGGACCAGCATTCTAAAAGAAACAGAAGTAACTGATGTCTTGTTTGAAAATGTACTTAAGTATTTGATTACTCAAACAGCAAACTAACGCGTTAGGTTACTCGTTACTGCAAAAAGTAATCAAAGTACTCTAATGCGTTACTTTGTAACGCGCTATACCCAACTGTGGTAGTTACTGAGGAACTAATGAGGAACTATTGAATAGTTACTGAGGAACTAAGATACACAAAATTAGAGTAGTTACTGAGTAACTAATGAGGAACAAATGAGGAACTAACGAGGAACTAATGAGGAACTAATACTTAGTCATTACCTACCCTTTCTGTGTACCCTAAAGTAAAGTGAGACATCACAATGAGTAGGTAATGAGTACTGAATCATTACCTCCTCATTAGTTACCCTTTTTGTGTAAGGTACACAAAAATTACAGTAGTTACTGAGTTCCTCAGAGTTCCTCAGTAACTACTGTAATTTTGTGGAGGTTAGTTCCTCAGTAACTACTCATTAGTTCCTCATCTGTTCCTCATTAGTTCCTCAGTAACTACTCTAATTTTGTGTACCTTATTGTAAAGTGTTACCATCAAAGATGCACAAACTTTACTTTTACCTTATTCTGCTCTATAATAATAGCACTGCAGCATAGACGTGTGCTGTAGAGGTTGTCAAATCTGAGGTCGAAGTTCAATTTAGTTTGCCATCACCTCCAAAACCAGCCAGTTTTGCTTGTTCAGCTGCCTGAGTTAGTGCCCTACTATCTCCACTGAAAATACAACCTTGCTCTGTGTGATGTGTTTTACGTGGGAAAGCCCTTGAATTCACTTTTCTGCCACAGATATGTGTGCTCAGTGTGTTTCTGATTCAGTGTGTTTCACAAGGCAGCTAAATCCATGTCACCCTGTTGCCTCCTCATAGTTCTGAAGTTCCAGCAAGTTGCATGCCGCTTTCAGCAATTTGTTGGCGAAGTGATGATTGTATTGGAAACACTGAACATGGTGCCATGCCATTGTTCCAACAGCACAAAATTTCGACGCCCCATTAGTCAGAAAAATGTCCCACTGGACCGAGAGCCCATTTCTCCGACAGCCCTTTATCCTAAAAACGAACACCAATTGCTCTGAAGTCCTGTTTCTCTGAAAAACACACTCCCTGCAGTTAGTTTCAGTTTCCCAGCAGCACTTGAGCCACAGATCGCAGGTGATTTTACCAATCGTCTGTGGTGTTCCTGAGCAGCGTTTGAGCCACTGATGCTGTTACTTTAATCCACCCTTTGCAGTGTTTCCCAGCGGCGTTTGAGCCATGGACCCCAGCTGTTTTTCACCAACCAGTCCCTGGTTGTCCATTGACTTTTGTGCCACCGAACAGCCAGTTTTCAGCCAAAACATGATCTTATTCTTACCACAACCAAGTATTTTTGTGCCTAATCCCCACCACACATTTACAAAAGTGTCGTTGACAAATCATGCAATCATTTTTTCTGGCAATTGAGTTGTCTAACTGTAGGGAATGTGTATTTTCAAAGAAACGGGACATCAGAGCAATGGACATTTGTTTTTGGGATAATGGGCTATCATGGAAATGGGCTCCCAGTCCAACAGGGCATTCTTTTGGACTAACATGGCTTCAGAATTTTGGGCTGTTGTAACAATGGATAGACCCTGAACACACACAGTCACTAAGAGAAAACTGCAGAAGTGGTTTAAGATGTTAGCGACAATTTGAAATTTATTTCATTTTCCCTGCCATTGGACTCCAGAGCATGGGGGCGGCAGTAGCTCAGTCCATAGGGACTTGGGTTGGGAACCGGAGGGTCGCCTGTTCAAGTCCCCGTCCGGACCAAAATATGGAGCGTGGACTGGTAGCTGGAGAGGTGCCAGTTCACCTCCTGGGCACTGCCGAGGTGCCCCTGAGCAAGGCACCGAACCCCCCAACCGCTCAGAGCGCCTGTCATGGGCAGCCCACTCTGACATCTCTCCACTTAGTGCATGTATAGGTCCAGTTTGTGCATGTGTGTGTTCCGACCTGTGTGTAATTGACAAACAGAGTGAAAAATTGAATTTCCCCTCGGGGATTAATAAAGTATATAAAATTAAATTAAATTAAATTAAATTAAATGTGCTGTGAAGTAAGGCTAAGAGCAGCCATTGTTATCAGCAAAGGATCAACCCTAACTCTGACCTTTCAAACCAAACAGAGGTGAAACTTAAAACATAGATTTTTACTGGAGTGAAGGGAAGGAGCAAAATATCTAATGTGATGCTGGTTAGTTGCACAGCTGTACAATCAGGTGTTCAGTCACTTGACCAGTTCGACACAATTTTGCCACCAAGGTTATAAACAACAGCAGCATATCCTCCAGAGGGCGCTGAGTCATCCTTCAGACTCACTGTTTTGTTTAAAAAAAAAAAGCCAAAAATCAAAGGCGCTATATGGAAATGTTGCTGGAAACCCAAGTAGATCAAAATTGCCAATGCACAAAATGCTCCTCTGAAATTAAAATACAAACGTTCATAAATGTCTGACAGCAGCCTTATATAAACTCTCTCTGCTCCACTCACATCTCAAACTTGGGGAGTTTTTCAACTAGCAAGTCACTTC
This sequence comes from Epinephelus moara, assembly GCF_006386435.1. Taxonomy (NCBI): domain Eukaryota; kingdom Metazoa; phylum Chordata; class Actinopteri; order Perciformes; family Serranidae; genus Epinephelus; species Epinephelus moara. The sequence continues at coordinate 16,722,362 of NC_065517.1, forward strand.
TGTCAGTCCAAAGTCTGTGACTTTAAAGCTCTGGTGGCACACTCTGGTGTGTGTGTGTGTGTGTGTGTGTGTGTGTGTGTGTGTGTGTGTGTGTGTGTGTGTGTGTGTGTGTTTCTACCTGCCTGGAAAGCCTGCCTCTATAATGTGTGTGTATGTGTTTAAGTCTCTGTGATAAGAGAAAGTCTGTCATATCATTTACTGTCACTGCATCTGTGTATGTGTGTCATTGTTTATGTGTGTGTGTGTTTGTGTAAAAGAGGGAAAAAAGCAAAGTAAAATGTCAGGTGTCCAGTTTGTCTCGCAATGACAAGGTCATTCTTACCGCCGCTGAGACTGTTTGTCACATGCGACGTTAGTTAGAAATGGCAACGCACGAACATTTGACTACAATTATCAACCTGGTCTCACTCCGAAGTCATTGAAAACGACCGCTTGGTCATGTCAGACACTAACAAAAAAAATCTGTCCTTTCACGTCGGCATGATACGCAACAGGTCTCCATTATTGTTTAATGGTGTGTGGCGGCAACAGCAACAACCAACGCACCCAGGGTAATCTGCACATCATATGTGGATGAGGAAAGTACATGAGCAAATGTTGGTATGCGACGAGGTTGGAGTGAGAATATGTTGCAATTATATCTGCCATCACAACATGGCTCCTCTCTTTCATGGTTTGATGACAAGATCCCATTCCTCTGACCTTGATTTTTTTTTTTTTTTAAATCTGTGATGAAAAAGCCTGGGAACTTGTCTTGTTTTTCAGCCCGGAGTGGACAGGTCAGTGTAAGCAGGGCTGCTTTATCCTGTGCTGCAGCCTGCACCCTGAATCTGGAATACTGAGCACCCATGGGCCCTGTGCACATAAGTGATACTGAGCTGGAAGCTGACACAGCAGTGATGGGATTGCCCCCAGGTATGGCGGGACCAGAGCCTCAAACTGAACCAACAACGAGAAACTGCAAGGCCAATGAACAATGCAGAGACCTGACAGGAATTCTGCATCTGGAGCCAGGAAACGGAAACAGAAGGTTTTTGCAAACACATCACTTTACATCTGGATATGGATGCACCAGCTTTTTATAAATGTATCACTATGTTTTAGCATTAAGTCCTTCATTAAAGGGGCAAAAAGCAAAATCGTTTCACCGCTAGGTTCGCTGTTGTGCACTGCCTGTAGACCAAAACAAAGTGTGTCATGAGCCACTCCTCCCTCTACCTCTGTTCTCCACCCCCTACCCCACTTGCCTCGTCTGTGCAGCCGAGGACCGCAGCATCCACGGACTATTACATCCAGACGGTCCCGGTGTTTCTTCCTCAGTCTCCACTTCACTCGGCTGCCTGATATACCCGCTGCTTCTTCCCACATTAACCTGAATAACAAACCAGGACTCTGTGCTCTATTTGGATCCAAACGGAGAGCCGGGGCTAACTTTAGCTGGGAAGCTAGCGGAGGCTAACTGGCTGTGCTGGCAGCTGAGTGAAGTGGAGCCTGAGGAAGAAGCACCGGTTAGCCCCGGTTTCACTACAGGCAAATTCACTTGCCACAGGGGCGAGGAAATAAAACCTAAACAGCCAACTACGTTTGTCTTAGTTTAGCAGTTAGCGATGTATTTCACTCACTCTCAGTCTCTGCTGTGTTTAGCTATTTCCCTGCTTTCCTGTTGGCGTTAGCACTAGTCGGCTGCCACGCTAACGTCCCTACTCTTCTCCGTGAGCCCGCAAGCCTGCCAGGCTCACGGAGAAGAGTAGGGATGTTAGCGTTAGCACTAGTCGCCTGCCATGCTAACGTTCCTACTCTTCTCCGTGAGCCTGTGGCCACTGTTGCCAACTCCTCAGTAAGAAAAGTAGCTATTGGCTGTCCTAAAAGTTGCTAGAAGTCGCTAAATGACGTCATCGCCTAATTTGCATAATTGTCCATATGCATGTAATTGTAATGGCTGCTGTAGGAGAGAGGAATAACGTCGTGGGAGAGACAAAAACTGAGTAAAAAAACACCCTGAATATGTTTAGAACTACAAATGAACCTTCTTTCAGTGATTTATATTAGACAAAGAAACATGAACGTACATGAACGCGCAGCCAGACCGGCTTGTAAACAAGGAGCTGGAGATCAACAAAGAGAGAGGTTGTGTGAGGTCATGCTATACTCCAGATGAAATTACACCTCTAGTTCTTCACATAGCAATTTTTTAATTCCTTCAATCTAGAAATGATGAATTTCGCTTCTTGCTCCTTTAAGTATTAGTAACAACCAGCTAGTTACATACCAGTGATTTACTAAATCTGGTTGCAAGATTAAAACATAAAGGTCCAGAGTGTAGGATTTAGTGGCATCTATTTGCAGAAATATAATATTCATAACCATGTTTCCATTCATTTATAATCACCTAAAAATAAGAATTGTTGTTTTTAATACCTTAGAATGAGTCATTTATATCTACATATGGAGCATGTGCTCTCCCATGGACTTCCCCATGTTGTTTTTACAGTAGCCAAGGATGGATAAATCAAACACTACATAGGGGCATTTGCATTTTTGCATCGGCCACTACAGTCCTCCTTAACGTCTGGTGCACAAGGGAAGTTTCAGTTGGTTGCAGTCTGCAAGTGTTGAATCAGACGTGCTAGTCTTCAATCTAAATGAGTCATTTATTCACAAGCTCATGTTATTTTTGTCAGTTCGCTACACAACAGTAACACATGGTAGTAGTGATGCATGCATCGACCCACAACCCGTGGAGCTCGCAGGTTTATCTGCAGGTTGGGTGGTTCAGGTACGCTTTTTAGAATATATGGGAATTTTGGGCAGGTAGGTCATTAAGCGACAAGGCAGCATTCTGAGTAAGTTATGAATTACTTACCACTAGAAACATTGTGCAATAGTCCACCTTCCACCTTCTCTTCTGTCTCTCACATAGCAAGCACCTTTATCATCAACACTCCCGCGCCTAGGATTTCAGTTATCTCGTGTTTTACCAGGAAAATCGTTCAGTCCGACATACTTAAATTTCTCCAGCATTAATGTCGGGTAAAAATATTTCCCTCTGAGAATATGTAGGCTTAACTCCATGTCCTAACAGCAGGCATGCAAGTGTCTCTCTGTCCACACTGAATCCGTTAAACATGCATTATTAACGTACATTACTTACGTAATGTCATGTAACAAACCATTGTACAGTACATATCAGTTGTACGCTCATGTAAACACACCACTTAGGATATCAGCTGTGCACTTAACCACTTAAAAAGATTGGTGAGTACTTTGCTGTCTGCCTACATTTGCACTTTTTAAACAGAAAAAACATTGGTGATATTTATAGCAAATGATATGTAGCCAACAAGAAGTGGATCGTTATTAGCGATAGTCATTTAGCTTACCAGGAACTTTCAGCTCCAGCTAGCAGGTTTGTAGGTCAGATTCAGGCACTTGATTTGACGCATATGTTTGCCAGTTGGGTAGTGTGCATTGGCTGGTTTGGTGCAACTCTGACCCATGCATCATTACTGCCTTGGCAATCATATATTGTTTTAAATGGACGGATCGGGGGAATGTTTGTCAGAAGCTAGGGATAAAAATCCCTTCTATCAGACAATGACTGATTCTCAATTACACCAACAGCTGACGAGCTCCCAAGACTCTCTAGTCCAGGTTGCGACCCATTTCTGCCAAGTCTCATGCACTGGTTGATTCAGCAGTCACAGCAGCCTCCTCATGCCTGTTTCTTGGTATATTCGTTGGCCCAGCAGAGCCTTCCTATGTGCAGGTGTTACCCCTCCCTCAGGGATTCTTTCAGATAGTGCAGGCCTCTACAACTCCAGGAAAAACTTGCCTTCCTCCCTACTCTGGTCAAGACGTGACATGGCAACAAATGCTTTACACAGCATTACTTATAGTGCACGGAGCAGCTTCAGGGTAGTGTTTGCTGTCTTGGATACAGAGGACACTGTTATCCTTTTGTATCTATAACAGTTGTTGCCTTTAAGTTCTTTTTTACTGCCATTTGTAAAACACAGAAAAACCTGCATGAATCCATCAAACTTAATAAACTCTTAAGATGTAATTTAAAGTATTTAAATGAAAGTAGCCTGTAAAGATGCACAGTAAGAGGTCAAATTAAAATCAAGATGATGGTTCAAGATGATAAAATGAACCTGGTCATACTGACTTTCATTTTAAGGATTGTATCTGCATTTAAATTGTAAAACTTTACCCATTACTGTGACACAAAGTATTGTGTCCGCCTAAAATTGATCCTTGAAGCCTCTACCAAACAGCATATTCTAGGAACAGCCACCATCTGAATTGTGAGACCGGAGCGGCTCACTGTGTTCGTTGACCCACCCTGTCAGTGTAGACAGCTAGAGGTTTTACCGAAACCTCTGTATGCTCTTTACTGCCACTATTTTGCTGTCCCCTCACTCTCCACACACTGTATTTAGAACTAAAAAGGTCAGTGACCAAGGACGAATCACTGCTCCTCTCCAGGAAGCGACAGCCAGTTGAATGTGAGGACAGCCTCCTGACATGTCCTTTTGCCACTGTTCTGGGCTTGATATACTGGCAGTAGATCCCATGAGGAACTGGGACATCACAGCTTGTCTAAGAGGGAATCCCCAGGATATCCCAAGAGGAGCAGGAGGAACAGGACATACAGTATGTGCTGCTCTTCATGGTGTGTTGCTGCCATGACTCTGACCATGATAACATAATGTAGAAAACCATTTGTGCTCCTATTAACCTTTGTGAACTGATTCCTTGAAGTATCAACATTATCAAATGTATTCACGAAATAAGAAGAGATAAACATTAGAAAATAAGGCATAGGGCGGACAGTTGGGGAGGTAAGTTCGTGTCTCAGTCAGATGCTGGACCCTTACTCCTCTCACTGGCCGGCTGATCATCTCAGAGCACATTTCTCAACTCATTAATCTGTCACCATGCTTCACCTCAGCCACCTGCTTCAGTGTTGGCAGTGATGGAAGTAGAGAGTGTTTCACCTCTTCTGTATTCTTTGTAGCGAGACATGGGCAGTATTTCAACTAATAGTATTTAAATCACATATTTAATTACTTTTAGACTCTGTATTTTGCTGGAAAGTAAAAAAAAAGATAAAATTCATATATATATTCATATTTTGATGGCATTTGCAAGCATTTACTGCACCTGAACAAAAACAACCAATCAGAGCTGAGGAGTCTCTAACAAAGCTGTCAATAGTGTCAGTGCTCATGAATTGCCTTCACACTGTCATACAGTCAGCGCTCATCAAATATAGCTCAAGATTCTGTTACTGCATTGCTTTTTTCTTGCCACATATTATTTTCAAAAGCATATTTTAGTGTACTGTTTAGCTGTAAAATGAGAAAGCTTGTGACTCATCCACCAGGTTGAAAACAGTCAAGCAAAAACTAAGCACAGCCCACAGGCTGGAGCGAATGTTCTCATTTTACAGCTAAACAGTACACTAAAATATGTTTCTGAAAATATTTGAAGAAATAGGCAATGCAGTGACAGAATCTGTCTCATGTAATATTTTGTGGATATAGTGAGAGTTTGATCGAATATGACAAAAAGCTATTTTTATAAAAGTTATCAACTACAGCTTCAACATTATGAAATGGTCACGGTTATGTTTAGGCAACAAAACTACTTGGTTAGGTTTAGCAAAAATGTCATGTTTTGGATTAATAGAAGTAACAAGATGTAAATACGTCATGTGACTAATCACATACCTATGTAAGTTACGAAATGTTACATTAAAACAACATTGATTTTGGATGTCACAAGAGATAAGAAGAGTGGGATCCTGGATGAAAGTCTATGTTTGACCCATCGACCACCACTCCCACCTGCCCTATGTGGAGTGTCTTGCTATTTACTATGTCTGTTGTACTCAGCGTCAAATATTGATGCAGATGGGTTTATACTGAAGTTTGGTAAGAGCCCACACACAGTCTCTGGGTTCAGGGGCCAGGGAACAGACTGAGCCAAACACGAAAGCGGGAGAGAAAATAAGGACAGGGGTCCTCGGACCCAAACAATTCAGTCTGCTGACAAAGGTGACAGAGGGGGGCTTACTGATGGTGTGGTCAAGAAGGTGAGGGGTCAGGAACCAGAAGAGCAGTCCAGCAAAGCAGCAGAGCCAACGAGGGATGAGCAGCAGGGAAGTAGATGCCAGGCGATGGATCAAGGAGCCAACAGGTAGGTGAAAGAGGGACACACACACACACAAGGCAGCGTGTGGCGTCTCACAGGCAACTGGCAAGCAGGTGGGAGTACTCGCTGAAACATCGTCGCAGGAAAATACCACACAGCCACAGGCAGACAGAAACCAGAGCTGCTGAGGCAGAAGGCTGGTGAGTTTACTGGGAAACAGACGATGTAAGCAGGTCAGAGGCAGGCAGGGTCCATAACAGGAGATCAGGCAGGTAAGAAGTGCTGGAAAGTCTTGCGTGTGGGTGAAGAACAATCTGGCAAAGAGTGTGTGTGTGCTGGAGAGGCTTAAATACTGAGCTGATTGGCTGATGAGCTGCAGCTGTGGAGGCAGGTGAGAGGGGTGGGGTGATCTGGTGGGAGTGGCTGGCAGGTAGAGTGGGAAAACTGGGAGAGCAGGGGAGCAGAATGCAGGCTGTTTTCAATACAGCAAAAAAGTAAAAATGCCAGAGAAAATTCCTTGATTTTTAGAATTTTAGATGTGTAAAAAGTAACATAGTTTGGGCTTTTGTTTTTGTTTTGTACAAAGCAGGAATTAGAGTGTGGCTGAAATGGGCTTGTTAGAATCTGGGTAAAGCAAAACCAGTAATTTCTTTCTGAACACGTTAAACATGTTAGAAAATACTTGTTGAAAAGGTGTGAAGACAGGGAACAGTGTAGTACTAAATTGTGGAGTTTGACCTTTCAGCTGTTCTTCACCATTTTGGTGTCTTGATAACGAAAAAAACTACATTACTATTGACATTTGAGCACATAGTATCAGTGTCATTTCTATTGCCCACTGGGTGTGAGTGGCGAGTTTGCTACATCCCACAAGCTCTCTGAGCTCTTTCAGTCTAATAAATACACGAATAAGCATCTCTGTGAAATGCCACAGTCATATAAAAACAAAAACAAATAGCTGTCACTCACTGAATTGGCTACCTGGCCTGCCGGCAGTTGATGCTCCCTGCTGTGAGTGTGTGCTTTGTGCTAATGTTCGCTGCTGTTAGCTGCTGAACAAGAGGCTATAGCCATGCCGTATCTCGTTCCCTGGTTTGGAGTGGGAGCGTATCTATGTTTCCAGGGTTCTATGTTTCCCGGGTTCTGTGTTCCTCACTTAACCTTGCAAAAAAGGTTCTATGTCCCCCGCTTACACAAAAAAGGTTCTATGTTTCCCGAGTTCCATGTTGCCCGCTCAACCAAGCGGGAAACATAGAACCCTTTTTGTGTAAGTGGGGAACATAGAAGCTTTTTTGCAGGGTTAAGTTGGGAACATAGAACCCGGGAAACATAAAACCCTGGAAACATAGGGATGACCCCTTTGGAGTGTGTGTGCCATGACTGTTGCTTGTTCTTTGGCTCGGTGTGTTTCTATCAACCAATGTCTCCCACCATCGCCCTCATAATCCACAGCGAAACCAAAGTGGCTTTGAACCTGAGACCTGTAGGTTATTGGAGGATCTTCTATTTCTGATCTGGTAATGGTGTTAATAACCATCTTGCAACAAGCTAGCTTAGCATAGTGTGTTGTTTAAGGCTTACCAAACCGAAAGCCTCGTACCAAATGGTTCAATAGGAATACATGTATTGTAATACCCCTCGTAAAAGCCTGATGTGTCTCATACAGACGCCAAAGGGTGCCTTTGGCGTTGGTGAATGATTACCTGGGAATGAGAACAGGGTGGTGGAAACCGTATTTGATAAAAAGTAAGCACACTACATGCAAGCACTGCAAGTACTTTCACTGCCATTATTTGTAGTTTGTTGCCTTATTCCAAACTTATGGAGCATAATCAGCTTTATATCTGCACTTTCTCTCCACTTTCTCTTCCAATTAACTGAACAATGCTCGTCGCAGCAGGACCTCGATTACCTAAAACTGTTCTGTTCAGGATCTGATTGCAACAGGAAACGCAACAACTTCTGTATGCATGAGAACTGCAGATCTGTTTGAAAATGGTCTTTGACTAATCTGATAGCTTTTGGCGACAATCCATAAAAACGAACAGTATGTAGATCCTGTGTGAGTGTGGAGCGTTGCGTGGGTTCAGAGTATTTTCCTTTGTGTTTGTGTGCATGAAAGAGACAGCGAGACAGACAAGAGAAAGACAGAGTTGGATGATACCCAGTAAGGAGGAATTAAAAATCAATATGTGCCACAGAGAATCACTCAGAACATTTTAGCTGAAAAACAAAACAAATAGTGTTGCTCACGATAAAGTAAAAGGGTTCTCTCAGCAGAAGACACTAAATAGTTTCAGGGGCGAGGGATCGATATGAGGCCTTACAGAGTAGACCCTAAGGTCTGGTTTACAGTAGTGAAAAATATGTTTTTATATCTGAAGAGAAAAGCCCAAATCCACAAAACAAAATATTACACACAAAAGAAATACAGTTGGAGAGCCAGTGCTGTAATCAAGAGCATCTAAAGCGAGACCAAAGTCCTGATCAACCAACAGACTGGTGTCCCACACTACATGAATCACTAAAGAACATATATATGTGGGAAGATTTTGTTTTCTATGAGCAAACAAAACAAACAAAAACCCACTAAGCTGCTGAAATCAACTCAACCATCTGTATTCAACACTCCTTATTGAAGACAGATAATTTACCAATATCCCCGCAGTTATGGTCTTGACCGCTCATGAAATAAAACCCAGAGTCCTCTTTGTCTAAGACGAGACAGAGTGAAAATGCGATTGACTCCAGCAGTGGTATAACATAGTTACCACGCACCCCAGTGCACACTATTGTGAAAGGCCCTAATGCATGCTACTTACAAGTTATAAGGCACGCACGCACGCACGCACACACACACACACACACACACACACACACACACACACACACACACCCCACTGGCGACTGTTTATAAAAAAGCCAAAGGAATCTAATTTAGGGAGCTTTGCTACTTTTTCTTCCTGTTAGTTTCTCCCTTGACCTTTCTCACTGATGCTTTTATATTTGAAAGTCATGACTGCTCACTGGACTCGGAGATGTGCTGAGCTTGTCAGTCTTGACAGATTTTGGGCCCAAACTAGCCACCATATCGAATTGTCTTGTCACATGATCAAAAAGAGACTTGACATTAGGCAACATCAACATACATGTTACTTAAGAATCATCATTTCATACCTGTATATGACAAACTATCAAAGAAAACAAGCCCCCGCGACCTATTAGGGGTCACGGGGGTGCTGGAGCCTATCCCAGCTGACATTGGGTGTGAGGCAGGGTACACTCTGGACAGGTCGCCAGACTATCACAGGGCTGACACATAGAGACAGACAACCATTCATGCTCACATCCACATCTACAGCCAGTTAACCTAACCTGCATGTCTCTGGATTGTGGGAGGAAGCCGGAGTACCCGGAGAAAATCCACACTGATACATGCGAACTCCGCACAGAAGGGCAAACCCCATCCCAGGTTGGATCCAGGAACCCTCTTGGTGTGAGGCAACAATGCTAACCACTACACCACCGTGCTTCAATTTACATGAATATTTTATTTTACCAAGAAAAGACAAGACAAGACAAGACAAGAAAACATCATGAAGCAGAGGGGTTCATATTTTAGGGGGCATATAGCCAAATAGATTACGGTAAATGGCACTATTTTTTATCTAATGTGAGGTTTTCTTTGAACACAGGTGTAGTTCTGAGGTAGCAATCTGAATCATTCGCAAGGACCACACCCCCCCCCCCAACCCAACGAGCCCCAGTGCAACCACACTGCCTGCACTGTCTATATTTACACCCCTGGATTCCAGTCTTGAGTACTACACATTGTGGAGAGCTCTCCTCCCAGGAAAAGTTTGTACTTTAGGCAGAAACATTCTCAGCATGTTAACCAAGGCCAAAAGTGCCAAGGGTCGAGCAATGTGGAGTAAAAATGTAGAAAGAAAGAAGAACATGCATGTGAACAATGCAGGTTTAAAATGTTCAAATTACAAATCTTTTATGAGGAAGGAAATTCATTTTACATGTTTGTTAGGCCTCAATCTGTTTTGATAAGAAACTAAAGGTAAACAGAAACTTGTTTGTTTACATAAAAGCTCCACAAGGTGCCTTTAAAACCTCCTGAGTAAAGGATAAGATTTGTCCTTGTATCAGAAACAGTCAAACCACACACTCTTTCTTTCTGTTAAATAAGCAGAAAATGCTTCCTCAGATTTTAATGTTTACTTCGGCTTTAATCAAACACTTGCTGATCCAAACTTTGCTCAGTTTAGACGAAGCACAGCAGCCTGTGGTCAGGCAGGATTTATCACTGAAGCACTGAGAGTTTGGTATATTTTCTTACAGAAATCTACAATTTCGTTACAAGGTTTTGCAGAAAAAAGACGTATTGAAAAAACACTTTAAGTATCATTACGGATGTATTGTGCTCATACAAGAACAGTCAGCCTCACAATGAGTCTGTAAGGAGGACACTTATCTAACTTCGCTAAAGTCTGGGGATTCCAGCCCCCCAACATTTATCATTATAAATGCAGCGTACTGTGTAAACTATAAATGGCATCAGCAGTAATTACTACAAACAGGCACCTCACACACACACACACACACACACACTGAAGAACTGAAGGCTTTGTCTCACACACAGACTCCCTCTTGGTGTAATTGTTCAGTGTGTGTGAAGCCTACCATGCATTTTGGGAACCCATTAATTATACAGGAGACACACACACACACACACACACACACACACACACGGACGTCCTTGAAGAGAAAAATAATGTTCATAAATGTTGCTCACTTGTGCAATTTACAAAACAAGGGAAATAAATTAAACATCTTCAACCTACAGCTGGAAAGGATTTCATAAGAACAGTTAAAAATGAGCAAAGGTGATTTAAAGAGCATTAAAATAAAGGGGCCATCTTACACTCATTTAAAGCGGCACACAACTCAGTACATCTCTTTTTGGTCATTTCAGACTGACACAGTTGTCATTTTGACGGCCAGCACTACCATTGTGTAAGTAACAAAAGTACTTGCACCCATTTTTGCGCCCAGCTCAGGTGCATTGTTGAAATACTTCTATTGTGAGGCAGCAAAAAGTGATTGCGCCATTGACAAACAAAAACCTGGTGCGATATTCTCCTGCTAGTTACATGGCGCATTATACAGATAGTAAGATGCGCATACAGAGGCGGGTTCACAGTGCGCTTACACTCTGCTTGTTACACACACTGGGACATGCGGATGGGTTGCAGGTGGGTGAAATAATACATTATTAATGAGGTAAATATGAATTACATTCTCTAAAATGTGAGCATAGCAGAGAGCAGAGCTGCTGTCTTTGCTCAGCAGCAGAATCCTTATTAAGCGAGACACTGTGTGCATGTATGCACGAGGAGCAGTGTTACCTCATTGATTATTTCAGAAACTAAATATTTAGTTCTGTTTCTTCTGTCAAGTTTATAAGAACAGTGTTTAGTTTCACAGCTTTAATGTCCCATGATATTTGCTGCAGTGACATTACCTTTTGCAGTCAAGGCCCCTCAGCTCTGGAGCTCCCTGCCTGAGGATCTGAGGCTGCAGAATCAGTGACATATTTTAAATCCCTATCTTGTGTTGTCACTGGTTATTGTATTCTTATTTTTTCTATTACTCTAATTGTATGATTTGCTGTACCTGAGTGCAGTCTACAGGGTAATTAGTTGCCAGGTTTGCTTACCTGCTTCAGTGATGGTATTTTATCTTTATTTTATTTTCATTGTTCTTTGTATTTCTTAGAATTGCCTCATTTTATTTGCTTGAATCCCAAATTATTTTAAATTTGGCATCAACCATGTAAAGCACTTTGTAACTTTGTTTTGAAAAGCACATTATATTATATTATTAGTACTGCTCTTATTGCATTACTGTCAGCAGAAAATCGCTTGCTTAATCCGTCATGTAAATAGCAGTGTGTCAGGTGCAGGTACACATGTCTTTGAAAGGGAATGGGAATCGAATGAAGACAGAGATGGGCGATTGGTTGAATTCATATTAAGCCCTAAACACACTTATGATTAATTAAGGCAATAAATACAACCCCTTTGCCCACTGAGCCTTACTGAGCACCCAGATAATGTGCTGGTAAACTAGCAAAAGTGGTTGGACACGCTTTAAATGTGCCATGCACTTTAGACCATATGCTATATATCATTTAAATAGAGCCCAGAATGTAAGCAAAGAGTGGAGGATGATTTCTGGAAAGGGATAATTTTGCACACAATTAGGGTCCAAGGTCTTTAAATGCACAGCAAACAAAAACATTTGGTCCACTTTCCAACAGCAGAGAAAAAACACACACCAGGAGTGGGATGAATAAATGAAATATGAATTACCTTGTCATCAGTTACAGGCGAGGCTTGTGATTCGCGAGGCTTTGATTTGTTTGCAAAATAAATTTTCACTTACAGCATCACAGAGTCAGCAATAAATATGTTCAATAGTGTCCAGTTTGGTCACTTCGGGGTCCATCAGATTACAGCAAAGCAACACAATATAGACTGAAAAAAAATATCTGAACAAATTACTAAAAATAAATGCTCAATATAATTGCAGCCGTTTTAAGATGTAAAATGAATTACATTTGAATAAGAAGGGAAAAGGGATAAAAACTCAGTCCCTAAAGATTTGTGCAGCCACATTTTGTGCCACAGAGTGTCGGTGAATGCATTCAGGCAACACACAACAGTCACATTATATTTGCACAGTTTCCCTCGCTGACTCCCCAAATTTGTCGTCTCCTCCTCAACACACTCTTGTGAGCAGAAGACAGAGGGGGAGTGTGTGGTTTGATGAATTTGTTTCAGAATGGGAGTCACGAGAAGAGGCACCTGCGGCGGCACAAGATGTGGAGCAGTTGTGATTTGTGAAGTCAGGCCAGGAGCTGCTGGGTTTACTGTGTCAGTGTGTGTAAACATGTGTGTGTGTGTCTAAAGTGTTGGTTTGGGAGAGCTGCAGTTTCACTTCTGTAATGTTAGCCCCTTGTTGACTGCAAAGTGTTACTTTATACACAACTAATCAGTGACAAGTTAAGTTTATTATTGTTAATTTTATCATAGAAATTAGCATGTTAAAATTCCACTGTATTATAGAGAGACAGTATTGTGCTAACTGACAATACGTGCACTTATGTGGGAGAGAAAGGCTGAAATAAACATCAGTGTGTTTCAATGCTTTGAGAAACAATGATCACAAATGCTCTTTGAAGCTCACACCATGTTGAAGCAGCATTGTAAAAGCTAAGAAGGAGCTCTTGGAAATGTTATTCACTACTCCAGTAAATAGGACAAACCTTTGATACAATGGATGATATTTCTAGTAAGCCCATAGAACCCTTTTGGCTCTTAGCTGTTATGGGGCGGCAGTAGCTCAGTCTATAGGGACTCGGCTTGGGAACCAAAGGGTCGCTGGCTCGTGTCGCCGCACGGACCAAGCATGGAGTGTGAACTGGTAGATGGAGAGGTGCCAGTTTGCCTCCTGGGCACTGTTGAGGTGCCCTTGAGCAAGGCACTAAACCCCCAACTGCTCAGGGCGCCTGCTCCAGGCAGCCCCCTCACTCTGACATTCATTCTCTCACTCTCTCCATTTAATGCATGTACAGGTCCTGTTCGTGCATGTGTGTATACAACAGAGTTAATTAAAATATAAGCCCTCTTTAGATAGGAATTGTGCAAATTTGTGAGCAAGTAACACAATGTGTAGCTCAGTGTGTGACGTAACCACTGACGTGGGAGGGAGTCAGTCCTTTCGCAATTCTCTCATAAGTCGGCCTGTTCTTCACCGTTCCTGACATCTGGCGGTTAATGGCCTCTTCATAGGCGAGGGCAAGGAGGGCGCGCAATTCTTTGTCTCCTCAGTTGCTCATCTTTACAGTGTTTGTCAGGTTTGTGTTTCCCTCTTGCTACTAGCTGCTCGCTAATTCCTGCTATCAGCTGTTTCCTGTTTATTCACCGCCAGTGGGTCGCACGTGCGGCGTCATCAACAGCTCCTCCCACAAGTCATCAACAGCCCCTCCGGTTGCGGAAGGCCGCCTCGGTCTTTTTAAACTAAAAGGGTTCCGCCAATATGTTTACCCTACGAGGTGGAAAATTGGGCACCTCGGATCAACTCGCCAATCCGGCACAACACTCGTAGCTTGCCAGCAATACGGCCCAACATTCGCGAAAAATCTGGCAGTGTAAAAGTGGCTAAAGTATATCTTCTTCTTGTTTCTTCTTCTTCTGTTAGCCAGAAAGCTAGCATAATGCTAACAAAATTCAAAGGCAATGGGAACTGCCCATCGGTCCGACAGCCCATTGGTCCGACATCCCATTGTTCCGAAGTCCCGTTGTTCCGAAATCATCATGATGCCCTGTGGTTAAGGTCTGGTTAGGTTTAGGCACAAAAATCACTTGGTTAGGGTCAGGAAAAGATCATGGTGTGGGTTAAAATGAAAAAGAAAGTGACAAACACATAAGCCGTGAACCTGCTTCGCCTCAAGCCTTTCCCAGCTGACCCAGAGCCGGTCGCAGCGCGCCATCAAGGCAGAAATACGCCCGTCGGGAGCCGTTCAGCACCGCGGAGAGCTCCCCACACAACCCGGATCCCAGAGTTAATAACAGGAGGTTATGGTGTTTCATTCTCTCCTCTCTATGACACTTGTATCTTGACCAGTAGCCTACTTTTGTTGTTTGCTGATCCTCTATGGTACACAAATACAGTATAGCCTAGTATAATCACATATCGGAACAACGGGCTGTCGGACCAATGACATGGACCCAAGGCAATAACATTGCATACTGTTGACAAACAGTAATACAATTTGACAGTAGGTTTAACAGCAAGACTAGCTAGCTATCCATCAACGTCACGTACAAACATGTACTTACTGTTGGCCGCAACCTGAAGTAGCAAGCTGAATAGCGCATGGGTTCTGAGATTATGTTTATGTGATTATGGTCCAGTGTACTTCCTGCAGCTTGTGTGTTACAGTCTCCATCCTGTGGTGTTCAGAGAAAGAGGCACTTAAGGACAGCACTCAGTGTTGGAAATAAATAGTAAACAGAGGCTTTAACGATCTGCAACCCTGTTACTATGGTTACTCATACTATAATGAAGGCAACGCATTAATTTAGAACGGTTAACAGACAGTTTAACCAAAACGGCTTGGTACTGTAGGTGTACATTCTCAAGTACTGACAAACAGCCGGCAGCCAATCAGAATCAAGTATTCACCCAGACCATCATATATTACACATGTAAATGCCACTTTCATTTAAAAGTTTTTTTTGCCTCAGTATGGAGGTAAATCCATGCTACTGTAAGATCCCATGATTATAATTCCACTAATTAAATATAATAATTTTGTGTCAAGTATGTATATTAGAGATGGAAGGAGTTAGTGGCCATTAAAATGCAGAGCACAGTGTGGTAGGTGGTCCCACTGCTCAGCGCAGTGAAGAAATACTTAAATAAGAATCTTAGCTGTTCCTGTGTGAGGCTTTAAGGCAACAGCGGTCATAACTCAGAACACCAAGGGGAAATGTGTCACACTTTGAATTACTGGAACAATTCAAAGTGCACAGTTGAGAATCTATCTTGTAAAAACCCTGGAAAGAGCTGTGGTCAAGTCTAAAAACCAGCTGAAGGGGGATAGTTTGAGCTGCCACCACATCCCAGCCAAGTCGATCAGCACCTGGCTCTTTGGAGTCTGTTGGAAGCTGTTTAAAAACTCGTCAAAGCATCAACAAGCTATTTAGTCCACCATCAAAGAGCGAGGCAGGGAATGTGTGTGTGTGAGTGTGCTTGTGTGAGAGAGACAGAATGGGCGGCTGCTTTCTCCACAGTTAGTCTTATAAATGTCTGTGCCCGCATTAGTGCAGAGGCGTGCTCGTGCATTTAAAAGCGCTGCCTTTGTCTCCAATCTGTAGTCAACAAATCACATAATTCAGATGCCATATGGAAAATGTTTGATGCTTTAATGGCTTATGCTGCAAACAATAGGATGAAATGGAGGTCTGGTTGAGACAAGACAGCAGTTATGATTTGAAACTTAGTGTGTGGATGTGTGTTTCCTTTGATTTGACCAAATGTCCCTATAGAAATAGATGGATGTGGAAAAGCTGAAGAGATTTTCATCAACCAAAGTAGATTTAGGTTTGGGGTGAGGAAGGAGAGGGTTAAAGGCTTTAGTATGCTTCAAATGAACTGCTTTTCATATGATAAGGTTTTTTGATACTCTGACACCTGAAACTTTTAATTACTTTCCAAAAACAATGATCAGACAAGCAAGTCACCAATCAAACATGTTTGTGGTGGTAAGAGAAGATTTAAACATTTCTTTCTCTCTCAGCTACTTCCATCACTTTTTATTCGTACAGAAGTATCACCAAACGTCCAAAAGTGTGCACTGTTATTCCCATTTGTACAATTAATCACGTCGGACCCTTTTCTATGATTTCCAGAAGTGCCTCACTCACGCCATGTGCCATGTTAGTGTAGGGTCTCTAAATTTTGATTTCTTTTGTCCAGGCAGGAAGACTCCCCGTGGGCTGGGCTGGTTGTTTGACCGCAACAGCTGGTGTCAGGCTCAGTGAACACAATCATATTATTAATAGATCAGAAGCCTGTTGCGTTAGGTTCTTTGAAAAACGCTGACAATTACTGCGATGTTTATGATCTTAATTCAACATTAACTTCACACAACAGCAATAGGCTAGTGCTGCGTTCACATGGAATCAGGGACACAGTAGAACGCAAACCGTGGTAACATTTTAGTGGATGAGCACAGGACGGTGAAATTGAGTGAGGCTGGCAGAGAATGCTGGCAACAGTAATGGTAGACGACACTGCCGTTTGAGTGAGTTAAAATATTTTAACTTTCTGCCATGCTTCGCAATGGAAATTATGACCAGTTGTTACATAGCTCCTTCACACAAGGCAAAAACATGGGTGATCTGTTCAATTACTGTGTACTAAAAGAAAAATTACATAAAATAGGCTAATAAACACAAAGTAATTTTATTTGATATATTTTAGTCTATTCTTTGTAAACATTATGGCATCACCATTGCAAAAAAATCAAAACCATGTTTCGTTTTGTGGTCCTGCTATTCGTCAGACTGTTCGTTTGTCTGTTTTTCCTGTCTCCATGTGAAAGCAACATAACCTAACCATGACTAGCTTCGCTTGGTCACACACACCGTGTGTTCCGTTAACGCTGTAATTCGTAACTTAGATTGCGACAGAGGAATATCTCTGTCGCAAGGAATGGGACCGGTTGCAGCCTTAGCTAAATGGTAAACAACAAACATGGCAGCAGTAAGGTAAGACAACACGTTTACATGTAGTTTTCTATATGTTCTCTGACATTTATCCTAACGATATGAGGCGGTCTTTGTGGAGAAAAAGCTTGTTTAGTGGACTAACTTTGCACTTGAAAGGAGTCCCGTTCAATTAAGTTTTAACAGGTCTGATGCTACGGCTGTATCTAGGCTAACGGCTAACATGCTAACTATTATCTGTATGTCACTAGTGACTTGAAACAAATTTAGGACGATAGGAGATGGGTTGAAATAAACCGAAATTTCCCTTTAATTCCTTAAGTTGAAAAAAACTTCAATTCAGAGTGGAAAAGCTCCTCCATGTCATCTCGGCTTTTTCCCCCTTTGTCCAATCAGATGATTTGAAAGATGGGCCTTCTGTGGTGGTCATGACAACAAGTTTACAGTTGGTAAACAATGGAGGAGAAACTGGTGGTAGCTGTTGCTGGATACCTAGAACTATACAACTTTACAAACCACAGTCACCACGATCTCAATAAAAAACAGCAGGCAAGGAAGCATATAAGTGCAGTACTTGAAATGGCCATCTTGGATGCAAACTGGTGGTACTCCCCATGATCCACCCCCTTTTTTAGGATCTGATGTACCCACACAGATCTCCGTTTCCCTGTGCCCAACAACCTATTTGTTGACAGCCTCTCACCCTCAACCAGAGCTACAGCAAGTACCCTCTGCCTCAACATTTTAGGAACTAGATATCGATTACTGTGAAATAAATAAATGAATAAAGATTAGATTAATAAAAGGCAGATTGATTAGACGGGAAGGTTAGGGTAAGGAGGTTCACACACTGTGAATAACAAGGTTGTAGAGAACAGACCACGATAGCAGACTTACAAAGTAAAACTGTAATTGTATCTCCAGTCTAATGGGTTGTGAACTAAAGTGGGGTGGTCTGAGGCATAAAACTCCTGGGCTGAGTCTGAGTCCCACCTCGGCCCTGTCTCTATCCATACAAATGTCCATGCTCCCTATCATGCCCACATCATTCTGCCTGCCTGTCAACTGCTTCCTCTTGGCATTTGTCTTTTCAGGAAGTCTAGCCACACAACATGAAAACAGTGGAGAACATCCTCACATCGTTGGTACAAGCTGACCACAACTAGCAAAAGCAGAACAAGTGTGACAGCAGACCAGTGGGCTCAAAAAGACAGGGAATCAAACTTTGTTTCCGACTCAAACAAACAAACCCAGAGTGAAATCAGCCAAAAACAAACTTCTGTGTACCACTGTGTGCCTACACACTGGGAATACTTGTGTGCGACTTTCGGTAGCATCGCTTTTAACCTTCATATCCATGCAACAGCAGCTCCGCAGGTTTGTGGGAGGGCGGACGAGACAGAGGTCGGGGAGCTGAGGAGTCCCAGAGGACGTTCCTCAAAGTTTACGTTACACCAAAACTACTTTGAAGGGAAAATACTGTTATTACAGAGGTCTGCTCCCGTCAAGCTTCATCAAAATACCAGAAGACAGATGGCACAGCTTCACAGAAACACCTTAGCTTCGAGTGTGTGTGTGTGTGTGTGTGTGTGTGTGTGTGTGTGTCTGAGGGAGAATCATTTGCATGTTCATTGCTGTGTCGGTGTGTCTTTGAGAGAGAGGGAAATTTCCATATTTATCACTGTGTGTATATGTGTGAGTGTGTACGTAAACATCACAGTTGAGACTGTTCCCTTCTCTGGCTGAGTTGAAACACAGGTCTCTGGGCTGGTATTAAAGCTTAATGTTGCAGACTGGTCTGGCTCAGAATATTAATGCGCACTCACTAATACATACTATTACCACCACCACCACCACCACCACCACCACACACACACACACACACACACACACACACACACACAGACACAGGCAGAACTAAAATACAGAACACACAAACATAAATGGCAGAAAGGTGACTGTATGGTTGGAAAAAGACAAAGTTGGGTAGTTACAACAACAGATTGATTGGAGATGTACACAGAAGCTCAGTTCTCCGTTAAAAAAATTTAAGTTTAACTAGGTACGCACCAATCCAGATACCAATTCCAAGAGGATATCTGCCAATACTGAGTATCAGTCTGACACCAATGGTCTTCCCATATATAAACTCTGTTCTACTGTACCTGAACTAATTGGAAACACTTATATGTGAGGTAATATGAGGCCAGGGATCCAACCACAACTGAATAAACTGAGAGAGAAAACAATGAATTTTATAATACTGACAAATAAAATGAAGCTTAAAAGATAAGGCTGGTTATCTTTTATATTTTTCTCACTTGAAAACACCAAAACCAACAATAAATGTATCCTTAAAAAGTAGTCTTTGTAGAAACAGCCTTATCTTTGAATATCTTCAACTGAAAACACATCAGTGAGCCACACTGATGTACTGGGTGACATGTTCCTTCATTACTATTAACGTGGGTACTGTAGTTTATTTTCTGTTGATCCCACAACCCTCAAATACTCTAGCCTGGAAATCCAGACTCAAATCTAGAAAGATTTTGAGTCTGGCCCTCACCGATACACCCTTCCTACCCAAGGGGCGACACTAACTGAGGCATATTAAATGCCGCTGCACGCAATTGGATAGCACGATAGCCAATCAGAGCAAAAAACAAGGTGACGTATTCATTGCACTAAGCCCCATTTGTTTGCCGACCAGTGGGGCTAACTGATATATTATGCTTTTGCCGTATCCCATCGGCAAAACAGCAAAAACGTCTTTCCTGGAAGCGAAGGCTTCTCGGGCAGTCTTCTGTTCCTCTCTCAAGGAAAAAGATAAGTGTAGTTGGCTTAGCGTTTCTTCCAAAGCTACATTGAATGGACGCGGTCCTTCGGCAGCTGCCATCTTGGCTGTTTACTTTTCGACTCCTACGGCGCAGTGCTGTCCTCATCATGTTACGCCCGCCCAGAGCCCGCCTCTGTCAGATAGACTGATCTGATTGGTCCGATGGCGATTCAGCGGGCTCTGCTCGTCGGGCCAGATTCCCGTGCAGTGCAAATTAGAATTTGCTAGAGGCGGGGCATCTGGATTTCCAGGTTACAAATACTCAGCAGTACACCAAAACCATAGAAAAGTAACGTAGTTTCTGACAAACACACTATTTACTCCTGTTTGAGCGACGTTTGCTAAAAACTACAGCACCCAGCTGTTGAAAGAATTTATTTAGCCTTTTAAAAAAATGAAAGTAGTACTCATGACCTGTTTAAAGTCTTCAAACAGGAGCAAATGGTTCAGGGCTGAAAGCCAAAGGCAGAGGCAAAAAGTATTGAGAGACCAACTAACACATCAGTGGTTTGGTCTCTCTTTCTTGAGGCCATTTTATTCTTTTATGAGACAACGAAAGTAGAACAATGACAGGGAGAGAAGGTAAGAGACCTTAGAGATGACATGGAACAAAGCTGGATGCATTATATTTGTACATTATTATGTGGTAGATATGCTGAAATAATGTGTAGTTAGGGTTAGGCATAAAAACTGCTTGGTTATGGTTAGAAAAAGATCATGTTTTAGCCTAAAACACCCAGTGTTGGGGCACTATCCTGGCAGGAAATGCAGCATTGTCTTAATAAAAAACAAATACTTTTTACTGTACTATCCCAGCAGAAAATATGCCAACGTCTAAATAAAAAACAGCCACTTTTGTCGCACTATTCTGCCAATAAAACAGCAATGTCTCAGTAAAAATCAACTGCTTTTCATAGAACTATCCTGACAGAAAACGCAGCAATGTCTCTGTAAAAAATCAACTTCTTTTTGTCACACTATACAAGCAGAAAACGTGGCAATGTCTCAGTAAAAGCAATTGCTTTTTGTTGCACTGTCTCAGCAGCAATGTCTAAGTAAAAAACAAACCAAACACGGCTGTTGTGCACTTACCGGAAATGACGACCGCAAATTAGCTAGTTAGCAAACTAGCATTAGCATTCTCGTTATCGTTCGTGGTACCAAATCATTACAGACTGCTAAATTAACCCAATAAACATACTGCTGGCTTATATCTGACAACAGTATAGTGGTGCTTAGTACGAACAAACACATGTATAACTTGTATAATTTATACAATGCAGCGACGTTCACCCACCATGTGGGTACTCATAGTGCACTGCATTTTTCCATACTTCTCAGTGTGAACGCACTTATGCACTCAAAATATTAAGTGTAAGTACCGATGTACGCGATTTGAGACACAGCATTGGTCTCAAACAGTGGTCTGCAACTTGGCCAACATCTCCTGTAGATGACATGCCATCCACCATCCCCTCCACCCCCCCGATGACACAGCTCATATGTCATGTCACTTTAGAAACGTTGATATTATACGTATGAAAAGTGCAAACGTAACCTATTTATGGTTTGCAGAAACGTACAATATCAACATTTTCTTTTGGCGACTGAGTTGTGGCATCAGCTATGGGGGTTGCCTCTGGTTTTGGAGAAATAAAATAAGGAATAATGCAAGGCTTATCCTTTTATGTGGATAGGCATGTCATGACTTACATTAAATCTATCTTAACCAGAGTTCCCACATCTTAAAGTAAGTAACCACAAGTCTGTAACCACACTGGCAGTTTTTTTTAACAGTTGTACATAAAACTACTTTGCTATTCTACTCACGTCCAATTTGTCAGACCTGCCATGCATTTTTTATAGGTGTTATGACCTGTAATACATGAAATTCCAAAGCAACCACTACAGAGAAAGTAAGCTGACCACATATACCCTGCAACTATGTCAATGACAAAAAACTGAATTAATTTATAGACTTAGTCAGCCTGCAATGAAAGTGGTTTTAGTAATTTAGTCTGAGGTCTCTGTATTTCTATTGAAAGTTAACAGTGATTGATACATTATGATGATGACCCAAAACGACCATTTCACCTTTTTTGGCTCATTTATTTTTATTTTCTTAAGTTTAATTATTGCTTACATGCAACGGCAGTCGCTAAGGGCTCGCTCCTTTTTCTTTTTGCCATTTTCAATAACTTTAATTGGACTTTTGTTTTTTATAATTCACCAGAGCAGCAGACAGTGTGTCACGATAACAAGAGACTATTTGGCCTTGGGTACATCTAAAAAGAATTTAATAGCACCAAATCTCATTCAAGTGTGCTGAACAAGAGATGTTGTCGCCGGGTAGACATTCTCGCACAAAACAGGTAAAAGCTTTCTGCTGTTCAACCAATCAGCTGTGACCTTTCAGGGTCAACATCCTCTTGCTCCCACAGCACCACGGACAAAAAAAATCCCTTCAAAGTAGAGAAATAAAAAAGCTGCAAACGGTGCTTCTTTCTTTCTTTTTTTTCAAGCACAGATCAGCAGGTGATAGGTTGACATTTACAAATCACAAGCGTGGGTTGTTATTGTGTGCATTATCAGCAGGTGTGTGTGTGTGTGTGTGTGTGTCTGTGTGTGTCTGTGTGTGTGCGTGTTATCAGAATGACTGTGCAAAATAATTGTGATTTTGTAAAGAGTAAAAAAGGGTAAGCATGCAGACTGTGGAAGTGTGTCAATTTAAGATTGTAGAGTGTTTCTGTGAGTGCTGGCTTAGGCTGTCCAAGTCTGTAAAGAGTGAATGGAACCTACTTTAGGAGTTCTCATAACTCATATTTGTAGTCGTTATTATTTGCCACTAAAAGCTTCAAAGGTTCCACTATGGTGTTTTTGTTAGTATCGAGAAATGCAAAATGTTGTTCCGCTCTTGCAACACAGCAATTACTTACTGTATACCAACTAAAGCAGTGTTAAAGACATAATATGTAATTTATCTGCATTAAAATGTCTAAAAACGACTAGAGCAATACTATATATTTTGTTGAGTTGTGCATTTACATTATACTAAACGTTTCCGACATAGTTCAAACCTAGGCGTAATCAAAGACATGGTCCCTGTTATTTGGTTGCCATCACCTGTGGCATCATCTCCTCTTTGCACATGATGTCATAAATTGACTTTTCTATCAAGTTTTATGCCACATTTTTAACGATATATTTTAACTGGATGGAGGACCTCAGTCCTCAGACATCTGGATCTTAAGTTATCAGAGAATCGAGCTGAGCAAACGTTAGTGGCAGCTTGGCTACAGCTCCTGCTGTGATGAAAAGCATAATTGAAACACTGACATTTAATGTGAAACTGCTTTATTCAGTGTTTTTACCGTATCAAGGAACCTGCTTTGTTTTGGAAAGGAAGAGACCTCTGCTGATAATCCTGCTCCTGGTTAAAACCCTCCTGAACATCTAAATCTTAAGTTATCAGAGAAAAAAGATGAGACTGCATTAGCAGGAGCTGGGCTAGCAGCTGAACAGCATTGGAGAAACACTCATTTATAACACGAAACTGCTTTATTCAGTGTTTTTACTAGTTTTAATCACTGATCCTTTTGTTTTGGAGAGTAGGAGACCTCTGTGGATAATTCGTCTCCAGGTAAAAACCTCCTGAATGTTTGGATCAGAAATATGGTGAGCACACATTAAGTTAGCAGAGAAAAAGCGTTAGCACACAATAACATGTTGTGGGTGAGCTGTTCATTTCTGACATGCCAAACAGCATTGGAGAAACACTAATTTGTAATGTAAACGGCTTTATTCAGTGTTTTTATCAGTTTAAATCACCTGGTTCAATTATGTTGGAGAACAAGAGACCTCTGCGGGTAATTCGGCTCCCAGTAAAAACCTCCTCAACAATGAACACTGAAGGAATCCAAACCGAAGAAACTGACTAGGAATTGCTCTGTCTATCTTTATTGACTTGACTGAGAGACCCTTTGCTGCAAAAAATTACATATTGTACTTTTAAACTTCCTCATGGTTAAGTGAAGGTGATCACAGAACTTGGGTGACGTTAAGGAAACGTCATGGTCTTGGTTTGATAAAGAAAAAAATATACAGTGACTTGAAACCACAATATTTTCCTAACTTTAACCAAAGTGTTTTTGCCACCACATGCAGGGATGCGAACCCTTGACTCTGGTGTCCAAGTCCTGGGCATTGTACACCGAACCTCCATGTCTCCACTGTACATAAATGTTGCACTTCATTCACTTGGAAAAACGTTCCCTGGGAAGTCCAAAGTTGGTATATATAGTGATGCAATAAATGTTCCTGCCAGTGGTTTCCACCCATCTACAGGTGGTGGTAACATGCAAATACACAGACTTCTGCAAAGGTAGAGAGGAAGACTGCAAGCTAATAAATAATAGACGTGAAAAACAAAAGATTATTCTTCGGAATATATCTCAAAAATAAGCTTTGCAATTACTCTCTCTAGCACTAGCGCTGCCTGCTAGCTAGCTCCAGCTAACTCTGATGAGTAATGCTTCTCTGAAACATTCACAGACACACACACCCCGAGGAAGTGTGTGTCCTACGAGGCACCATTAGCACCCTCCCCTTGTGCCCCTGCAGGTGTGTGTGTGTGTGTGTGTGTGAGTGAGATAGCAAGTGTGTTAAAGCACTTAACACATCAGTTTCACTCCTTATTCTCTGTTGTAGACTTTTTTCTCCCTCTCTGCTTTCTGAGAATAAATGGAACTGAAATTGAAAATACGAGGTAGAATAATTTACAGAGACAAACATTGTTGAAATACAAATTGAAAAGCTACATTACAACAAATTGCAGATTTGAAAATGTACTGTATTCAATACATGTCATTTCTGCATTTCTAAAATACAGCTGTACTCCCAGGACTTTTGTGACATTTGCCAGATGAGAAGTTTCTATGAAAAGGGAACCCTGATGAGAAGAGATGTATAAATCAAGACCTACATTGTCTCCATAAAGAGGTGTGTTAATGTCAGCTGTAATCTTTCTGTTATTAAAAAGCAAGGTATGTTAATACATAGCAGGAATTCACATTTTAAAAGAAAGCTTTGTAGTTTCACTTCAAGCACAGAATAATAGTCTACAACAACTCTAGTATACGCAGTCAACGTAGCAACTGGACCAAGGACATCAAAAGACGACTACTGTCTATACAGTAAATGTCTTGTCAGTGACATAAAACACAGAAAAGCAGCAACTCCTCACATTTGAGAAGCTGAGACAATGTCTGTTTGTTTTTGCTTTAAAAATGAATTAACAAATTATTCGATTATCAAAATATTTACTAATTGATGAATCAACTAATCATTTCAGGTCCACACAATTATATTAAATATCATTCGGGGCCCAAACTATTAAAAACAGCCCCTGTCCAAAGGTGCACAAATGTATATGAAGGGGTGTCAACATAATTTTGACCATAGCCGAAACATCAAAACCACTGACACTGATCATCTTGTTACAATGCAATGTTCTGCTTTGAAATTTTGGGTTCTGACATTAGTGTGGTTGCTACCTGACAAGCTCCTGCCACTTAAATACCAGTGCAGTCCAGGCACCCCCCATTATGGCAATGGCACTCCCCAGTAGCTGTGGCCCCCCAGCAGGACCATGCGCCATGCCACACCACAAAAACAGCTCAGGAATGGTCTGAGGAACGAGACAAAGAGCTCAAGGCATCAACCTGGCCTCCAAATTCCTCGGATCCCCATCTTATCAAACATCTATGGGACATGCTGGTACCCCACCTCACAACCCACAGGACTCAAAAGATCTGAAGCAAACACCCTGGCGCTAGACACCAAGGGACGCCCTCCAGAGGTCCTGTGCCTTGACAGGTCAGAGCCAAGTCCAATCCACGGAGCACCCACCGTGGTTCGGGGTTTCCTCTGGAGTGACAGCACGTCCCTCAAATGTTCAGTCAGATTGGGATCTGGGGTATTTGGAGGTCAGGTTGATGCCTTGAGCTCTTTGTTCTGTTTTGTGGTGTGGCATGGTGCATTGTCTTGCTGTGGGGCCACTGCTCAATAAGTGCCGTTGCCATGAGGGGGTTTATTTTGTCTGCAACAGTGTTTGGGTGGGTGGAGCACTTGAAGTAGCATCCACATGAATGCAAAGACACAAGATTTACCAGCAGAACATTGCAATGCAACAAGATGATCAATGTTATTCACTTCACCCACCAATGTTTTAATGTTTTGGCTGATCGGTGTATAGTGTATTAAAAAGCGCCAGCAGAAACAATCACTCAATAATAACACTTGACTAAATGAAAGTGGTTATCACTCTCATAGCTATGAGTTAACAGGGTCCTGCTACACAGACTAGTTGGTTGAGACTGCCGTTATCAGCCCATTAAATGGTGGGTGGCAATGGATCCTCGCAACGGTTCTTATGATATCTCATATCTTATGATATCTGCTAACAAATTAGCACCACATTAATGGTGTCGTCAAGTTGTGTACTTAGTGTAAAGTAACTTACTGAGCAAAAGAATTACATTGGTACATTGGTTTTGGCAAGTAAAGTTATGTAGGTTGGGTTTCGGAAAAGAAACCTCATATGGGCATTGTCACATTATGTATTTAACATAAGGCTCCTTACTGACAGATTAAGTTTAGGAAAAGAAAAATGGTCATGATGTACCTTGAAATAACTCAAAGTTCACTTAGTTTCACATGAGACACAAACAACAGCCTCCTGGGGGGAAGTTCTGTGTTCGTTTGAGCCATCCACCATCCCAACCTGCCTCCTCAGGCATAGTTCGCTCGATATGCTACTTCCTTCTTTACTCCTATCAGTTCATTGGGATCACATGTGATCACAACCTTCCGAAATATGTGAGTTTTATACAAATGAATGTCTCATGATTATGTGGGTTATACACAACTTCTGGTGTATTATTCTTCATAGGTATACATATGAACAGTGTACGAGAACAGCCTGCAGTGGGAGAAGTGTGTTAGGTTTAGGCAACAATACTTTGTAGTTAGGTTCAGAAAAAAACATCATGGTTTGGCCTAAAATAAATAGGTTTGTAATGTGATGTAAGTTACATGAGATATGTCAAAGTTGACTCTTTGTTTCACACACGACATAAAGCTTGGTCTCCTGGATGAAGTCCTATGTTTGTTTGACCCACCCACCTCTCCAGTCACTTCCCTACATGAACTTTGTCCCTCTTTATACTTTCTCCCTCTATATGCTAATGTCACTGACTTCCTCTCTTACTGCATTGTAATAAAAAATGCCCATTAAATGTACCCTGCTAACACCACCCTGATGATGTGAGCTTAACATTCTGTTTCAATCTCTGTGTCAGTCTGGCCCCACTGTGGTCCTAAACACTTTCAGTGGGTGGGAGTACTCGCCTTGACAGACAAACTCAAACAACAATGAACACAGAATTTGTTTGAGGGAACAGTGTAGACAAATTTAGAGACTTATTCACACCATCAGGGTTAAAGCAAGAAATGTATTCAAATATATTATATTTCATTCCTGTGCATGCTGCACAGAATAATCAAAATCCAGAACTCCTCTGCTGAGTCTCTCCCCTCTCTTCTTTGGTGCAGCAGCATTACGAAGGCTAACGTGGCTAGAATGTGCTGTGCTGCTGCCCCCGTCCACTGTCACCACACTCCTTTGACAGAAACATAAATTTTGCCAGAAGTACGGTGAACACATCTTTTCCTCCAAGAAAGTGCAAGCTCATGTTCTTGTTTAATTGTTGTTATTGACTCTATTTCTGCAGAAACTTCACTTATTGCTGTGTTTACTCTGCTTACGTTAACGTTAGCGCTTGCTGCTATGGGAGCCGCCATTACTGTTCTGCAAGGGATGGCCTGCATTTTACGTCATCAACTACAATGCAGTCCCTGATTTTTTTTTTTTTTTTTTTTTTTTCACGTTTTCAACTGCGGTGCAGATCTCTGATTGGCCTGATTGGATTTTAATTTCAGCAGAAATTCGGCAGCAGAACCAGACTGGTACAGAGAGTGAAACAGAATGTTGGGCTCACGTCATCAGGATGATCTTACCAGGCTACATTTAATGGGCTGGTGATGGCATTGGGATCCCACAACTGGACCCTCTAAACCAGGGGTCGGCAACCTGCAACCCTGGAGGCAGATGCGGCTCTTTAGCGCCTAAAAATGTGTAGCCTATACACTCCAAGAAAAAGAGTTTAACATTCAGCTACTAAAGTATGCGTCTAGACTTATTTAGACCTAATAGGCTGTGTCACCTTTATTTTAAAGCACAGATGTAATGCGGCCCCAGACAAATTGTTTGGGAAAAAAAAAAAAAAAAGCTTGCTGACCACTGTTCTAGCCCATATCTATTGAGAATGGGCTGTAAAAGTGACTGTAGTTCTGTAAGAGATAAAGTGTCACGAGCACCTTCTACTTCTTTCTGTCTTCTTTCTTTTTTATAATTTTATCATGGGAACTGTATCATATGGATTAAACCACAACGCCTCAGTCTGATTCAGCATGGCAGGCTCAAGTCTATACATAGAGCTCCACTGATGACCGCAGACATACACTATTCACACTCACACATGATGGAAAAATAAACTTGTGAGGTTACCCTCAGTGCAGGCAGCCATGGAATCAATAATTCTGAATACACGCCACTTAACTCTCGCCCGCTCTGCCTCTAACTCGCTCCCTATCTCTCCTTCCATAAAAGAGGAGAAGCGAAGAAGAACAGGCGAGTCAAAGTCACCCCACCCCCCTCCACCTCCCACCATGCTGAACACTTCCAAGTCCTCCCTGTTGCCAGAGATAGCGACAGGCATTAAACAACATCGGGCAGGAAATCGGAGATGTAACGACGTC
Source organism: Epinephelus moara (assembly GCF_006386435.1). NCBI lineage: Eukaryota > Metazoa > Chordata > Actinopteri > Perciformes > Serranidae > Epinephelus > Epinephelus moara. Next base: position 16,751,543 of record NC_065517.1, read on the forward strand.
TTCTGCTGCTGAATTATTGAACACTACAAAGGTAGCGAACGCCAGCACACACTTCAATGCACAAACACACACTAATATGGAATTTCATGCAGGGATACTGATGATGACTTTGATAAGAGATGGCCCAGACAGCATGTTATTTTTTATCGTCTTTCTCTCTGTCTCGGCATTAATGTTACAGAGGCAGAGGACGGCTGATTCTTTAGCAAATAGACTTAAAATATGACCGTAAAATTCATCAGTGAATTAAGATGATGAATCATCACCACTTTATGTTCTAATGACATCAACATTTTGGTCTGTTTTAAGACTTCTGCCCCAACCTCAGTATGATAGATCTGAATGAAATTTGCATTGAAAAATTACATAAAAAATGTTCCACAATCAGAGTCATCATTACCCAGAGTACTTCACAAACACTACTGTGGTAGTTTTCATTGCAACTATTCCTTTAGTGGAGCCGCTCCACTGACAACATGCTGCAAACTCCGCACAGAAGGGCTCCCACACCCGGGATCGAACCGGGAACCCTCTTGCTGTGAGGCGACAGTGCTAACCACCACACCACTGTGCCGCCCTTGGACAATGAAATCAATCCATAAATATTTAGAGTATGTTCTTAAGGCCTGGTCACACCAGAAATTAGTTACATGCTTGGTGACGTAAAGTGATGACTCCTGGGCTAGAATGTATAAAAATGGACAATGTATCTCCACTTTCTCTCGCTATACAAAAATAAAGCCAAAATATCCCATATGTGCCTGCTGCCATCTTGCGCTGGTGACGTCACTTGGAGTCTCTGCAGTAGTGATATCAACCTTAACACGTTCCCACCCATGCACCTGTGTGACCTGTCACAGGCAGCACCACTGATCACAAGCACACTGATTGGCACTCATAAGTGTCAGTCATGATCTGAAACCCCTTTTTTTGTAGCATCAAATGATGAGGTACAATGAAACCTCTCATAAACAAACACTTGAAAATACAGCAGTGTAATAAGAACTATTTAAAATGACAGACAACAGTTTTTAGTGTGGCTCATGTCCCATATGCTAACATTAAGGGGACAGAGTTTATGACCTATACTGGAGCCAGCCACCAGAGGGCGATCAAGTTACTTTGACTTCACTTTTAGGGAGCTGTCCATTGATGTATTATAATAACTGGATCTAGCATTGGTGGCGGGGCCCTGTTTATTACTATGAAAGTTGCTTAGTGGCACATGAAGCCAAAAAGGTTACTCTGCTGTGGATGACATTACCCAGATGATGGACACTGCTTCCCCACTATGTGGCCCATAGAGCAGCCACACTGGAGACTTAGGGCAACTGAGTGCGGCTGAGCATCTTATTTCCATCCGCCTAACGGCTAACTTCCAGTTTAGTGCTCTGCTAACTTGAATGGGGATAAAATAATTAATTTTGCAGCTTTTCAGATTTTACAAATGTTATTAAACCAAATGGGTTAAATCCTTTACGAGGGGTGTGACCCTTAAAAAACTGTATCCACTGATTTACAATCATCTCTTTGACAAACAGTCCATGGGAAAAAGTCATTTTGGGGTGCAGGACATCATGTGACCGACCCCAGAAATTGCAGTACCACTATCTGACCACTAAAAAATGCTTCAAAGCCTGGGACACTTCCTAGGGGCCTGGAGCTGTCATGTTGTCCATATTTATCATACAGTCTATGGGCTTGATGGTGAGCTACGGTGGCTGGGAGCTAACAGCTAACATGCTAGCCAGACGACAACATGCTGGCACTAGTCAATAACTCATTTAACTTTTTCACTTTTCCCTCTTTCACCCAGAGATTTTTTCACCTACATGTGTAATATTTTCAGGCAAATGACTGACATGTGTCTGGCATAAAAAAAGATAATACATTTTCAATAAAGAAAACAAGTCGTAAAGAATTAAACCTACAGTGGACGCTGTCCGATGTTACCGATGGAGCACATATGAGTCTTAATTGTAACAGCATGAGTTACGGTTCTAACACAGCCATTGTAAAACAGCATTAATCTTTTTTTTTTTTTATGGCAAATCAACAATATTTCAGTCAAGCAACTGTTTCTATGTTCTTTTAAGTTGACGGTGGTAGCAGCTGGCGCATTTGTATCCTTCCTTGTTGGCAAATACATTGATTATAGCTACATAGTTATTAAATCTAAATTGATAGATGAAAGTTGTTAAAAAACTGATTCAGAATATATATGAATGGCATCTGACTGAACACAGAGTGCATGCAGCTTGGGGAGGCCCATGTGTAATTGCGCACTGACCCCTGCAGGGGGTGAATCAGCAATGGAATGTCACTGCTGGCGTGACCAGGTCTTTATGCGTTTGGCAGATTCCATCTAGATCAATCACTTGCAAAACAAAATAGCCCAACAACTGATCTTAAATTCAAACTGACTGTTTGCTACATTGTGAATCTAAGACAGGAATGGTTTTAGGGAAGAAAAGAACAAGAGAAAAAATGTTTTCTTAGCACTGACAAAAATGTTTTCACTAAAAACATTCATCATGCTCTCTTTCCAAAGAGTGTATCATCGTAGCTGTCTATAGGACACACAATATTGACGTTTGCCAAAGACCAATACTCCGTTTTTTCTCCTATTCACTCTTGATTTTCTTGCAATCACATGATGATCATTACTCATTATCGACGGACGGGAAACACAGATGGTGAAGCCCAAGGCGGGAGATCGAAGGCTGTGCTCTTGTTGGCTGTAGAGTGATTAATACCCAGTCAGTATTTATATACAGAGTGTGTGTGTGTGTGTGTGTGTGTGTGTGTGTGTGTGTGTGTGTGTTGCCTCCAGACAGACCAGTTCCTCAGTGAGGAATGAAAGGCCCGGGATGTCATCAGTTCCAATATTGATTTTCCTGCTCACATGCTTAATTGAAGTTGTTGGGTTATACATAATTGAAGTTGGTTTCCTCTCTCTCTCTCTTTCTCTCAAACATTAAAAAGAGAAAAGCCAAACTCTTCCTACTCTCCCCTCATTTCTTTCCAAGAGACAAGTGTTAATGGGGAAGCCTGTGGCTCTATAGTTTTGATAGAGTGGTTTCCTTGTTGTGTGAGCGTGTACAGCCCGTTTTCATTCCCAGGGCATCAAATATGGCAGCCTGGAAAGTGGCCTTTGGCTTCTGTTATGCACAAGGTATTTTACAACATCTGTATGAGATACACCAGGCCTTCAGCTAACTGATGTAATCCTGTCCATGGCAATAATGCAGTAGAGAGAGCGAGAAAGTCCAAGTAGGGCAGGATGGAGGGGTGGTGGACGGGTCAAGCACACAGCGGACTTTCATCCAGGAGACTGCTGATTTTGTCCCATGTGAAACCCAAAGTCAACTTGAGTTTTTTCAGCCAAGTAATGTAGTTACTGGTGTATGTCACGGGACTTGAGCCTGGTTTACACTGTACGATTTTCAGCTGTTCCAGACGAAAGGTGACCAACGTGAAAGAAACGTGCCGATATCTTTAAATTGGCTCTAAAATGGTGGTCCTGCATTGCACAGTCAGAGAGGTTCAAGGGTGGTGCAGTCTTGTGGTCGAAGAAAGCCTGGGATAAAATTCTGACGTTGTCAAAAATTTGGGGTGTGGCTGCTGTTCCAACTTACGTCTACCAACCAGCCAACAGAAATGCAGCATGAAATGACATAATGGTAGCTTGCCATGGGGGCAAAATGCATATGTCAAACCTGATGTCGTACCCAAGTTTATTAGATCCATGTCGTGCTAAACTTGCTAAAATCTCACAGTCTGTAAGAGGTTTTAGTCATCAAGTGACAAACTCGTTAAGATAGGGCATTTCCATATCAGGTGCGATTGATTTGTACTGTGCCTGAGTACAATCGCCCTACCTCTCCACTCCCTCACTGCTCAGCTTTCACACAATAATGTTGCTTTGTACCCCGGTACAGTTGAGTTATCATCTGCGAGACATTTTTGTTGTGCTACAGTGTAGAAAAGAGCACCGGAGATGGACACTGCTACCCTGGGGGCCGTCATCAGTTAGGACCAGCAGAGCAGCGAGGCGAAGCTCTGCTCCTGGCTGGAGAAGGAGCTACTGGTGTCGGGCTTGGAGCTTTCCACCACCTGTCCAAGCTCCAACTGCAGGATAGAGGTGGCAGCAAAGCCAGATCTGGGTCTGTCCACTTTGGGCTGCACTTCTATCTGATGAAGAGGCATCAGTATTAAATTGAGACTGTTTCAGAAATGGTTAAAATATAACAGGTGGAGTTTGGACCCAAAAGCAGCACCAGGGACAGGCGGAACAATTTATACTGAGGCAGCAGTCTGGAAACAAACACTGGAAAGTCTTGCATAAGGGCGAAGAACAATCTGGCAAGGAGTGTCTGTGAAGCGGTCTTTATAGTGACAGTGGACAATGATCCACAGGTGAGCGGCGTTAGCCTGATGATGTAGCTGTGGTGGACCAGCAGGAGCGGGAAATGTGTGGACAGGCTATAGGCTGGCAGGTAGGTGTGGTGATGAGGCTGAATGAGCTGAAGAGATGGCATGTATGGAGGATGAAAAGTGCCCACTGTGACATCAAAACTTGCATTAAATAGCAGTCCACTTCCGTGTTTTGGTACAGTCGGTATTCACACCTGATGTCGACCACATAAACCATACTCAAAACCACCTTTTTAAGTGGACTTGGGGGGCATTCAGATATCCATGCCCTGGTGTGGTACAGTGTTCACACTAATCAAACTAACTGGACTTTCGGATCAAGTGCACTCAGACTTGGGCCTAGGTCCCAGACATAAAAGCCCCCTCACTGTAACAAACAAAGTCATTTTAAACCAAACCATGATTGTTTTTCCAAATCTAACCAAGTAGTTTTGTTGCCTGAACTTAAAGCGGTTTTGGTGATGAAACTTGAAAGGACGCTGTGGCATGTAACGAGTGGAAATTGATACAGAAACTGACATGCCCGATCTGATGCTTGAGGGGTACCTAGAGCATCATAGTTTGAGGTGTAGGGACACTGACCAAACTGCCGTATTTGGCAAGTTGGGAGTGAGAACGTATTGGCATGTAAGACTGTGTTGTTTCTGAAGAGAAATAGAAAGACCTGTGAGAGGAAGTGGTGACAATGGAAAATGTAATGATTTGTAATATGATGATTTGACTGGATTTCAGACTAAGATTTGAGATTTAATACACAGATAGTATCACTGATTGCCTATGATCTTGGTTTTATAGCCTCAATTGGCCTCACATGCCCACATTATGAAGAAACAATGAAAACGATAAACGAAGCTGACACTGTCCAAGCTGAAACTCTGTTAACAACACCAAGAAAAACCTCCCATGACAACCTCTATAAGCACAGCTGTGGCCAGAGACCACAACCCAGTAATATATTAATGTGTTTAAATATTTCATTGTGCATGAAGAATCACGAGTGTTTGCTCATATAAGAAAAAGCCAGCCTAATTAAATGAGCAGTCACTTCTATAATTAAACAGAGGAAAGTGAGCAATAAATCTCTCAGGATCAAAGTAATGCCTTGTTTAATGGAGATCATCAGTTAGAGGAAAGTCAGAGGCACAATTTTACTGTAACATGAACAAAAGCTGGAATGGGATCCGTCTACAGCGAGAAGGCTTAGGCTGTGGCATTTCTCTGTTGGGGTTGTTCCTCCTCTTCCTCAGATCTTCCCTCTTTGAGATAATCTTCCTCCTCATCTACTCTCTGTTCCACTTTGATCTGTTTCCATCTCTCCCTGTGAGATCTTGCCTCCTCTTGCACAAATATCTTCTTCCTCATCTTCCCGAAAGATCTATTTGCTTTTCCTGGAGATCTTTCTCCTTTGACATTATCTTCCTCCTTTTAGAGGACCCTCCTTATTTTTTCCCTCAAAGGTCCTCTTCTACCTCTCCCAGGTTTTGCCTTGCCAAGAACTGGTGAATGTCCAAATGCACAAAATGTTTGTTTTATTGGGACAATCATAACTATAGAAGTATAAAAAAACCTAACAAGCCTTCATTGGGTCTTTCTCCAGAAGTTTACCTCAAATACGATGAACTGGGATACTTTTATAAGCTGGATGTTTCTAGACAACTTAATTTGAATCAGTCGCACATTTAGTCAACTCATCATTTTAATCTAAAAGGCTAGTTGAGATGAGTTTTCTGATATCTTATAGACTAAATTATTTCTCACTCAACTGAAAAAATGCTGTCAGCTCTGAAGTAAGGCCTCTGCACTTCTAGGCAGACCGGCTAAGAAGCCTTATCTCCTTGGTGAACAACTGACTTCAGGTCACCTGGGATCGTAACCAGCTGTTGGACTATCATCACAGCATAGCTGAAATTATGCTGTACAAATAATGTAACCTGCGCCTCACAGTGGCCAACATCAAGATATTCTGCCAGTAGCTGGAAAAGCTCAGAAGCACTAATTATGGCAGCACAGGAACCGACACTTAGTGCAAGATCAATAGAAGCAGGGGTCTATCACATCAGACAGGACCCCAGGTGCAGGCTGTGCAAAGATGCTCCTGAAACAGCACATACTAGCAGGGTGTAAGATGCAGGCAGGAATGCGTACATGGAATGCCATAACCAAGTGGCTGGCATAGTGTACAGGAACATCTGCACTGAGTATGGGCTGGAAGTCCCAAGGTCACAATGGAAGACACCTCCTAAGGTGGTTGAGAATGACTGAGCTAAGATCCTGTGGGACTTCTGGATCCAGACTGACAGACTGGTGATGGATAACCAATCGGACATCGTGTTGATCGACAAAAACAGAAGAAGGCAGTGGTAATAGATGTTCAATCCCGAGCGACAGCAACATCAGGAAGAAGGAACACGAGAAGCTGGAAAAATACCAAGGGCTGAAAGAGGAGCTAGAAAAGACGTGGGGGGGGGTAAAGACAACAGTGGTGCCGGTGGTAATTGGAGCATTCGGGGCTGTGACCCCCAAACTGGGAGAGTGGCTCCAGCAGATTCCAGGTACAACATTTGAAGCTTCAGTCCAGAAGAGTGCAGTCCTGGGAACAGCCAAGATACTGCACATAACCCTCAACCTCCCAGGCCTCTCTCACCTCTATCCAGTGAGATCATTGCCTGTTTGTACACTACAATGTAAAAAACCAAGATTATTTGGCCATTTTAATCCAAAGTAGTTATTATAATTATTTATGTTATTATTATTGTCGGTCATCCAGGTCATGGTAATCGTAAGTGCTATATCGTAGGCAACTGGACAAGAAATGCAAGCAAGTCCAGTTGCCTACGATATAGCACTTACGGTTGTTATTATTATTATTTTTTATTATCTGATAATGAAAATAATCATTTGTTGCAGCCCTACTTATGACTGTGGACCTGGCATGATCATTCTAATCATTCATTCATTCATTCATTCATTCATCTTCTAACCGCTTCATCCTCTTGAGGGTCGCGGGGGGGCTGGAGCCTATCCCAGCTGACATCGGGTGAGAGGCAGGGTACAACCTGGACAGGTCGCCAGACTATCGCAGGGCTGACACATAGAGACAGACAACCATTCACGCTCACATTCACACCTACGGACAATTTAGAGTTATCAATTAACCTAGTCCCCAATCTGCATGTTTTTGGACTATGGGAGGAAGCCGGAGTGCCCGGAGAGAACCCACGCTGACAACATAAAAACTCCGCACAGAGGGGCTCCCACGCCCGGGATCGAACCGGCAACCCTCTTGCTGTGAGGCGAGAGTGCTAACCACCACACCACCATGCCGCCCTCATTCTAATCTTCATAGGTTAAATAGGAGCTATCAGCTTAGGATCTTGGCTATACAGTATAACCAGCTAAAATGGTAAATGGACTGCATTCATGCATTGGCTTAACCAAGACACAGGGGATCAAACCTTCAGCTCTGCAATTAATGGACCTACCTCTGCCCCAGTCACGTAAACCTATACATGCCTTTACCTATCAAACGTGCAGCCTTTAAAATCATCTGTTGCAAATGTAAAAAAAATAAAAAATAAAAAAATCCTGAATTAACGAATCTTTGATAATTACTCCACTGTCAGATCATCTAAGGATCAGTTGTGCTGGCAGGATTGAATGAGGAATAAATCTTCATTGTTTTTTTAGGGTAGAGAGTGTGCTCAGGACCAGATTAATTGTTCCAAGTGTTAATTTGCTGCCCGCCCCCTGAACGCCATGTGTCTCCATTGATTAAAAGTAGCCCTTGTTCTGTTGCTGCTCTTTGTTCATTTAACGGGGTAATTGATGGGGCTGGTTGTCTTGTCCCCTGTCCTCCATTCTCTCTCATCCCTCCTTTTCTGTTTTTTTTCTCTTTCCTTCTCTCCTAAACACTCCTGTTTGCCAGCGGCCTAGCTCCTAAATCACGCTGTTTGCAAGCTGTCTCCTCAGGCAAGAGCGTGTGTGTGTGTGTGTGTGTGTGTGTGTGTGTGTGTGTGTGTGTGTGTGTGTGTTTGTGTGTATGGCCGCTGCACACACAACTCAGAGTACCCATTTCACACGCTAACATTACTGCCTGCCAGTATTTGGTTTGGTTTATTAATCCTGACTGTTATATAGGTCAATATAGCATGTTAGAAATGAGAACGTAATAAGGTGCTGGTGTTTCCCTGCAGAGCTCCAGCAGCCGTACACTGTTTTTGATTCATCTTGGTGTGTCCGATAAGTTGAGTGGTACGTGTCTCGGATGGTGTTGAGGGTATGTCAACTCCTACCAATTTGGCACATGTAGCCTTTTCAAATTTTAACACCAGCAGCTTCCAGGCATCACTGACACTGACCATTTAAAGAACTATGAGCTGAAAGGAAGTGAGAGCCAGCGTGAGGGGGAGTTTCTCCTGCACTCTTTCCTTTATGCTCACCAGCATTTAAAACAGGTATCGCTGGGACTGGGCTGAACTAACTGCATGAATTTTTCATGTCAAGCTCAACTTTGCTAAACTTTGACCCGCAAATTCACCTACAGCAATCTGTGCTCAAAGGGACGGAGATACAGAGAGTCTAAAGTGGAAAAAGCTATCATAGTTTTTTAGCTATGTTGCACCATCCACAGAGTATTAACTGCTCCACGAAAGAGCAACGGCTTACAGACAGGAGTCGATGGTACAAATATGTCTTACGAAAGCGAGTGTGCTAACTGACCAAAAGCAAGCTCACCATGTTTGAAAGCTGTACTTTCCCACTGCAAACGTTTCATTTAACAAAATGATATACAATGATGAAGAAAATGCCAAAGAGTAAACAGAACACTTGAGAGAAAACAGACAAAATCTAGCTATTGGGACTGACTGATGTTAGTCTAGTCTGCCAGCAGCTCAGGTTAGTGCATATTTCTCCAGCTACAGCAGTTCACCAACTAGCCCAAGATAGCTCTAACTAGAGTTGGCTTCTAGGACCAAATAGAAGCCAATAAATATAAATGTATTGCGTGACCAGGTCTTTATGTTGTCACTTGATGAATGCCAATGGTTTTGTAGGAGCTTGTGGGCTGCGTTCAAGCCATAGACTGTATAAAATTTATGGATGTAGCCACCCTGTCGTCAGCCATTTTAAAGCCTCAACTCTTGCATTTTGGCTGCTGCCATCTTGGATTTTTTGGAGCCAGAAGTGACCTAAGGTGATTGTATTTGGACAAGAGGGTGGATCTAGGGAGAAGCAAGGGGTGGATATGACTGAGAAGCCAAGGATACTATCCACAGACAGCCCATCTGCCGAGCCCTTTGCCGAGATCATTGATAAACAAAGATGGCCCACTTTGGATTCAGTTCCTTTATGTTTCTCACATGGATTTGGCCACTGCCCCACCCCTTTAGGAGGCTAGCGGTGATCCTCAGTCTATACATTCCAATGGGAACAGTAAATGCGACCATTTCCTTAGCCCCCTAGTCACTGAGGTAAATATTGGGCCCATATTTTGCAAGCCCAAACCCCTCTAAACATTCTGACACTGAAATGGCTTTTTTTTTTTTTTTTTTTTTTTCAGACAGACAAATCAAAAAAAATTGACTGGTCAAAACATGTCTCTGTTTTAGTGACATACTCTCACGAGATCTGGCAACAACTGATGTGATCTTATATTTGCTTAGTATTAAGCTAGCAGATAAAATGAGCCACAAAATATGAAACACACATTACATTTATGCTGTATGTACTTTATTGTTTTGAATCTGATTTTGTCCATCCACATGACATTTACCACACATCCAAACAAGGTGGGGGTATGCGGGAGAGAGACGGCCATGCCCACATTTGGAGTAGCTTGCAGTGGGTTATCTTCTCTTTCCTCTAAGTCTTAATCAAATTTAAACATGTGAGTTATGTCTGATACTTTCAAACCATCTGATGTTGTTGCTGTATTCTTTTTTTAGTGTATAACCTGTTTCTATCAGTTGTTTTGTATTTGATATCAAAAATAGTTCTCGAAATTATCTAATCTAAGACAGTATAACAGCAAAACAGGATGAAAACAGACAGCTCTTACAGAGGAGACAGGACCTATATTCAGTCCATTACAGTTAGCTTAGCAGGCCTATTTATCAGGGGGCTCGACAACATAGAAAACCCTGAGCATTTCCCTCAACCTCAGACAGCTCAGCGGCAGTGTGATTAATGAAGCACACTATAAAGCCTGTACATCAAACAGACGTAGAAAATGTCTGACTAGTTCTGCAACATGCTGAGCTCTGACATATTATGTCAGTCAGCAGCGTGTCTGTTTGTACTGTATTTTCATGAGCTGCACTGTTGATTGGGGAAAGGCAGCTAAAACACACTTATTAAAGGCCAGCATGAGATTGTAGTTAGGGTTAAAGCCCCTACAAGGAACTTTCATTTTGAGTTGATTTTGGCGACCCTGTGGACAAAAGCGGTTGGACAAAAGCGGTAGTGTTTTGCCGGAATGAAGCCTACATTTCCCATGAGCTCTAGCGCATATTGACGCTTACCTGGCTCGTGCATGTGTTTATTTTGGGGATGAATGAAACAACAAGATGGGAAAACTTTGCCCCTACTCCTATCGGGGATCCCAGCTCACTTTTGCCGCGCCCCAGCTCCACCTCCCCGGCGTAAGCGCCACCGCCGCCTGGGTAAAGACAGCGGTCGGCTGGTAAGGCTGAAGGCCTGTTTGGCGAGCACTTCCACGGCTTCTTGGACTGAGTATGGAGCGATGCCTCGCCTCTTTATTTCTTGGCACTCGCTGGACCCTGTCGACACCTGGCTGGTACCTGTCATCGACCCGGATGAGGTGTTCCAGCCCCGCGGCCCCTGCTCTCCTCGTCCTCGCTGGTGTGGGGTGAATCTGCGCAACCTGCGGCCTCTGTGTGTGGCTGCCCGGACAGCTAACCCGCCGGCTCCTGCCAGGATTGGGCTGGTAAATGCTAGATCGCTAGCGAACAAAGTGTTCGAGTGTTTTTCTTTTTTTTTCAATGGAGCAGGTTTAGTGTTAGCTTAGCCATCAGCAGCTAACGCTATCTCTGGATGGTGGAGTGAGAGGCGAGCCCTCATGTTTGTAGTATTCCCGGAGTATTTTATTCTCATATGACACTGTTTGCAAATCACGTGTTATATCCAGGTCCTCCTTTGCTTCTGTGTGAAATAATCCAAAATAAGTCAAGATGTTTGATTCAAACACTGTCAGCGCATTTTTGATTTTGGTGAACTTCCTGCCAAATGCTGCTAACTGAGACCTCTGCTAACCTCACCAGGAGAAAAGAAACATCAGCACCATCTAGTGGACCAAAAAGCAATTGATTCTATTATTCTATTACAAAAAGTTGTATTAAAAGTTCATGATGTATATAATAAAATATCGATACTTGGCGTCCATGTATCCATACAATATCGTCATGCAAGATATCGTCTTACTACCCTGTATCGATTTTTTCCCCCACCTGTACCAAATAGCGAAATGTACTACACACAACTTGTTGCTCTTTAGAAACGTGGCATTAGTGATGAATTTGTTCTCTGGTCAACATGACATAATAGCTACTTTTGTCAGCGTTTGCTCCACTCACGGTGAACTGTCAATAGATGATTGACAGTCCCTCAGGTTATCTTCAGGTTGTCTTTGTTTCTGATTTACAAAATAGAAATACATCACAGTTGCTCATAAAACAAATATCTGCTAAATCACAAGCTAAAATCCTTTTCTTGAATACATTCTAAGGCAAAAATTGTCCATTTAGTCACAGATTAAAGCTTCACTTTACAACAAGTAGTTTGAAAAGTTGCTCAGGAGGTCTGAGATGTGGCAAGCCCAAATGCAGACTGACTAAAACTGCTTTAGCTTTCACATCTTGTTTGAACAGTTGCTACTACAACAAAGATCTCCCATGGCGACGTCAACTGGGCTCAAACCATTCACAACAGATCTTTTTCAGACCCAGTGATCTGTGTAGCTTTGTGAGGCACTTTTAAAAAAAAAAAAAAAAAGTTACATCACCATCCTGATGCAACCTCAAGATAGATGTTACCATCTCCTCTGATATCAACAAACAGGATTTCTGAAGGGATCCAGATTTGAAGAAAACAAACAAAAAAAGCTACACTTTCATTTATATTTCAATGAAATCAATAATACATCAAATGCGGTTGCACATTAATCTGAGCTGTATCTCTGATCTCACAGGTTACCTTTGAAACAAAAGGTCAAACAAAGCATGTGCGGCGCATTTCCAATTCACATTAGGATGCTTAAATAAACTTTATTGGATGACGAAACCACCTTTCACCAGGTCAGACTTTAGAGCTGATGCCTAATACTGAAGGCTGTTGGTATATAGTAGACGGAGAATAAAGCAAACCTTATTACTATCAAACGACAAGAGGATACAAAAGTAAAGTAGCAATCTGTGTTTCTGTGATGGCAGGAGAAATCGGGTACTATTAAATATTTCAGAGGCATTTTTGAACAACAGGCCTGAGTGGAATCGAGATAAATAAAGTTGGGATGTTATGAGAATATGAAAAATGCAGAGTAGATTGCACTGAGTAGAGTAAATATGGGGATGATGAGGGGAAGTAGAATGAGGAGAAAGGAAGCTTACAGGGAGAGAAGAAGGAGAATATCAGAGATTAGGGTGGATGGAGTGGAGTGAAGTGGAGGCAAGGGTGGACCGAGAAGTCACGTACAGCACATTAGTCACACTTCCAGTGAGCCATGGCGACACACACTTAGTGCTGTGACATACACTATGTTAGTGCAACAGACAGTCACCTAAGGGAGAAACCTCAACTGCACAAAAAAGGTTTAACACTGTGGAAGCAGTGTGAGAGTATTTCTTTTCACTCCTGATCTGAATTTGACGAATTTAAGAATCTGCCATTATTGATTTTAATGGGCATTTTAGGAAACCAATTATCTAAATTCAGAATTTGTATGAAAACTATTTGATGCATGGACATCAGCTCAGGCAGGCTGATTTATAGGACGTGTTTTTATTTATTTAGCAGCCTTCTGATGGAAAACAAAGTAAAAAAAAATCAGAATCTTATTTCTTGTGATGTTTGTTTTTCAAAAACACAGGGCCAGATATTAAATATATGATGTGTTTTTTAAATTACACTTCTCGAATTTCCTCTCAGTAGGACTGTCAAGTTCATGTGAATGAGAACTGACAAGTCATTAATTTGAAAGTATTCAAACTCAACCTAATCATAAACTATGTTGTAGAATTGGCAAAAAATTTCACAACATTGCCCCGACCTGGTGCATCAGTTCCACCTGATAGACAGGTTAGACCAATGGTCATTCATTCATATCCTCTTGTGGGTTGCAGGGGCCTATCCCAGCTGACATTGGGTGAGAGGTGGGGTACACCCTGGACAGGTCGCCAGACTATCACAGGGCTGATACATAGAGACAGACAACCATTCACACTCACATTCACACCTACGGCCAATTTGAGTCACCAATTAACCTGCATGTCTTTGGACTTGCTACCTCTTTGGGAAGCCGGAGTAGCCGGAGAAAACCCACGCTGACACGGGGAAAACATGCAAACTCCATACAGACCAGCTCTGGGTTTTGAGCCCCCCACCCTGAGTTCCCTGAGTTCGAACCAGGAACCCCCTTGCTGGGAGGCGACAATGCTAAACATTGCACCACTGTGCCGCCCAAACCAGTGGTCTTGATTCCAAAAACTAATGTGAAAAAAAAACGTTGATTTCCAAGTTCAGTTGAGTTGTAAGCAAAGTATTTGCTGCAAAAATATTGTTACTTTGAGATCAGCGAATACAGTTACAACAGCAACTGGCTGACTGAGCATCACTAAATATGACAAATGTCATGTTATCACCGCATATAATTCCCAAGCTTAGGCTAAAAACAGCTGGTATTATTGATTCTCACATCTTCTCTTTGGTGCCTTCCCTTTGACGTTTGCGGTGAAGGTGCTGACGAGGACCAGCAGGGTTTTAGTGACAGCTAAAATTTTAAGGACCATGTTTATAAAGTGGAAATGTTGCGCACAGGGGATTAAGCAGCTGCATCCGGAGGTCTGTCGCACCCACTAAACAGCCAGGTGGCTTAACCGTATTTTGCTCCAGGCAAACAACAGTAAGAGCTACAAGCCAACTGTCTGCATACTAAAGTATTTAAGGACAGGGTTGAGTAAAACATTAAAATTACATCAACTTGCCTTGGGCAGTATAATGCTGTGAGCACACTTTGGTATGCCTTTGAGTTGTATATAAATATATATTTGACGGTGTGTGTGCGCCACAGGCTTCCCTGGCAGACTCTCTGGTCTTTGATATGGCTGCCATTCACCTGGGAAGAACTTTAATATTCCAACAGTAACACCAAAACACACACATACACCCTTAGACACACATATGATCACGTGCACAGGCAGGTGGCGGTGGGTGGCCTGCTTGTATGGTGCCTCTAGCTGCAACAGTGACGGTGTCCCACAGGGCTAGATAGGGAGAAAATCATATTCTCTGGAAACACGATGACAAACAGAAATCAAGGTCTCAGCAGCAAATTAAGCAGTTCAGTCATTTTCATTTCACTGTGCTGTTATTTAAGTTAAAACATTTACAGCAGCTGGAAGGCACTATTGACACCGACTACGCCTGTCACTATGATCACATTTGTTAGACGAAATAATGAATGTTATGTAATGTTATTTTGAGCCTTTTATGTGCCACTGATATAATAATAATATAACCTCATAATAATGCATAAAATGATGAACTTATAATTCTTAGTAATATTCAGACATTGGAACTGGAATATGAACAACATACAACATTTCTATATACAACAAAGTACGTATCAAATATAGTACCTTTATAGGTGTAGCCCAAAATTACTTAGTTTTCGGCTTAATACAAAATTAGCCAACAAAAACAAAACTATGTGATGCTTCTTGCCATGAACAGAAAAGCTGAGCTTTGCTAAGCTTTTCTGTTCAAAGGCGTTCTTTAAAGACGACACAATTTAGCTTACCGGTAGCTTACAGTGGCACTTCTGTAGTGTAAGAGGCAAAGTCTTTCCATCCTACAGCACATTTCTTTATTAATCTGTACTGGATATAGGGATGCCACAATATCAGATTTTCACTACACAATTGTCATAGCCAGAAGAGTTCACATTAATGACATAATCACAATATGTGAAAAAACGTTGGTTATTGTGTATTTTGTCTCTTTTGTTTTTGTCAATTAGTACAACTCAAAATACAAATGTGAGGAGGTGGAGAGAGTCTGTAGACCTTTTTAAACAGGAATTGTGCAAATTTGCAGGAAAGCCCAATCAGTCTTCTTTCAGCATTGGCAGTATAAAAACAAAATCGCGGAGTGCAGCAAAATGCCACTTACCTACTTTTGTTTATAGCTACAGAATGTGCCTTTTCTTACCTACTTTTGTTTATAGCTACAGAATGTGCCTTTTTCGGGGCAATGGGGGGGCGTGAGCAAGTAACAAAACGTGTAGCTCAGCGTGTGACGTAAACAGTGACATGGGAGGGAAGCCGCGGCAGGTCAGTCCTTCAGTGATTCTCTCGTAAGTCGACCCATTCTTCACCGTCCCCGTCATCTGACGATTAATGGCCTCCTCGTTTTCGAGGGCAAGGAGGGCACGCAATTCCTTGTCTCCCATGTTGCTCATCTTTACAGTGTCTGTCAGGTTTGTGTTTCCCTCTTGCTACTAGCTGCTCGCTAATTCCTGCTATCAGCTGTTTCCTGTTTATCCACCGCCAGTGGCTCGCACATGCGGCGTCATCAACAGCTCCTCCCACAAGTCTTCAACAGCCCCTCCCGTGGCGGAAGGCCGCCTCGGTCTGTTTAAACTAAAAGGGCTCCGCCAATATGACTACCCTACGAGGCAAATATATTGCTCAAATATATTGAGAAGCAAACCACATGGCATTGGGAAGGAAGACAAAGCTAGAATGTAAGGAAATGGAAATGATTTAGGAGGCTATGGATTTACACAGTATTAACATATGTGTATCACTTACACTATTTCAATATTTCATTTTTAAATATCATGGTTATCAATACTGTTGTATCGTGAACTGGGTATAAAGCCTACATACTCCAAAGACTGTCGCATCATACAACATTAGATCAATCACCAAAAAGAGCCACCTGATCACAAATTATTTACATTCATTCATTCATTTATACTTCCATCAGCCTTTCAGTCTGTCTCTGTATTATATTCTACTTTTTTTTATGCTTCCATATCATATTACTTTGTGTTTTTATAACAACTTCCAAAGCAATGCAAAGCTTTAATGTATGATTTAAGCAAAGGTTAATTTTAAGGTTAGGAGCAAAAGCTGCACGAGACAGAATTACATCACTGAGAGTCTTCAAAAGTCAACCTGATCTCACAGAAATACGTGAAATGACCACGACCTCTTAACACCATATTCCGTGGTGGCAGCACGTAATGGACACTTCCGTGTTTTTGTGTGTATACAGGAATGTTAAAGATATCATTGAAGAAAATGAGGTTGACGTGACGTTGTTGAATCAGGGAATTCGTGTGTCCACCACGGGAAAGGATCCTAATTGACTTTACATTGGCATTATTTCCGTGGTACCGGCACTGCTGAGGTGCCCTTGAGCAAGGCACTGAACCCCCCAACCGCTCAGGGTGCCTGACCAAGGCAGCCCCCTCATCTCTCCAGTTTGTGCATGTATAGGTTCTGTTTGTGCATCCTATGATCCAACTGCCGTAGGCAGAATCTGGTCTCATCACTGAACATAACGTTCCTCCACATGTTCAGGTTCCAGTGCACGTGTTGCCGACACCAGTGCAAACAGGCTGAGACTGGCTGCGTGCAGTCTGTTCCAGATTGTCTGGGCAGAGAGCTGTTGGCCATATCATCCTGCAAACCTTGACTGCAAATCTGTTGAAGACTGCCTATGGTTCTTAAGTGCTGACAGGATGAGGAAACCACCAACAGGTTATCTCTAGGCTACCAGTCTCCACCACCATACCATTCATTCATTCATTCATCTTCTAACTGCTTCATCCTCTTGGGGGTCGTGGGGGGGCTGGAGCCTATCCCAGCTGACATCGGGCAAGGGGCAGGGTACACCCTGGACAGGTCGCCAGACTATCGCAGGGCTGACACATAGAGACAAACAACCATTCACACTCACATTCACACCTATGGACAATTTAGAGTCATCAATTAACCTAATCCCCAATCTGCATGTCTTTGGACTGTGGGAGGAAGCCGGAGTGCCCGGAGAGAGCCCACGCTGGCACGGGGAGAACATGCAGGCTCCGCACAGAGGAGCTCCCACACCCGGGATCGAACCGGCAACCCTCTTGCTGTGAGGCGAGAGTGCTAACCACCACACCACCATGCCGCCCACCACCATACCACAATTATCTAAATTCCATCAAAATGCCTCCCAGGAAGAATGCATGGGAAGAGGAGTTAGAAGAGATGAAGAACTCACTGAACTTCATGACTGAAGAAATGGCTACTATCTCTAAGCAGCAGAAACTGATAATAGGCATGATGGATGAAATCAAAGATCTCAAAAGACAATGTGTGGACAAGGACAAGAAGATATCGCTCTTGGAACACCGTGTGGCAGACCTGGAGCAATATTCTCGCATGAACGACGTTGTGGTCAGTGGGTTGGCGACAATGTCCTGCTCATATGCCCGAGCGGTGCATCTGGCGAGTGGTGGGGAACCAACAGAACCAGACCTGGAGTCTATCGAGCAGCAGGTGACCGCATTTTTCAGCAGCAAAGGTATCTCCATCAACAACAAAGACATTGAAGCCTGTCATCCCCTCCCTCGGAAAAACAAGGAGGATAAACCAGCCATAATAACCTGATTCACAAAGAGGAAGCACAAAATTGCGCTCCTTAAATAAGGACTCAAGCTGAAAGGATCAGATGTTTATGTGAATGAACATTTGACAAAGAAGAACAGAGACATCGCAAGACAAGCACGCTTTCTAAAAAAGCAGAAAAAAATCCAAGCTACATGGACATCCAAGTGTAAAGTTTGCATCAAGCTGAATGAATCACCAGAACAGGCCAGAGTGCTGATCATCAGAGACACTGAAGAGCTGAAGCAATACCAGTGGCATAATGGCAACCTCAAGGTAACAAGTTGACATTACATGTATGAATGACAATGCATTCCTACATCGTGCAAGGTCAGAGCTAGAACAAGACACTGACCCTGATAACAACTTTTGATCATCTAAATAATACATGTGGCTACTACACCGAAGAACAGTTTAAATTGAGTGTGAGGTTAAACCATGGTCTGTCCATTATTCATAACAATAGCAGGAGCCTTTACACTAACTACCAAAGCATTAAAGAATATTTAGATCAATTCTCTTATCCATTCAGTATCATTGCAATTTCACAAACTTGGTTCAATAATTTAAAAGGGATTGATCATGAGTTAATTGGTTATCAATTACACTATATAAATAGGAGGGGGAGGAGGAGAGGAGGGGTGTGTGGCTCTATATGTTAGAAATAGCCTACAACATAAGGTGATAACGAGCATGTCAACTGCTATTGAAGACCTATTTGAGTGTATAACTGTAGAGATTCACACGGAAAAACAAAAAAATGTGCTGGTCAGTTGTGTGTATAGAACTCCAGGATCAAGCACTGAGTCATTTACAAATAGTATAGAGGAACTATTTGCCAGTAAAACCCATAAGATCACATACATATGTGGTGACTTCAATATACTGTAGATTTACTTAACCCCAACCAACACAGTTCAACTGATGAATTCATTAACACAATGTATAGCTTGAGTTTGTTCCCATTAATTACAAAACCAAGCAGGATAACAATGCAGTGTGCCACCCTAATAGACAATATATTCACTAATTGCATGGAAAGCAGTTTAGTGAGAGGGCTGCTCATGAGTGATATCAGTGACCACCTGCCTGTATTTGTGATCCATGACTGTGAGTGTGGGAAAGAGAAGGACGATCATATAACTGGACATATAATATAAATGATGTGGTTAATGGGTTCAGTGACTTCTTTGCTCATATAGGGCCAAATTTGGCTGCAGGAATCAACAATATACAGTAGATCCAACAGACAATGGTGAGGCTGAAAACTATGTTCCCAGAAACCTCAATTCAGTGTACCTGCAAGCGGTAGATGAAAAAGAAATTATAGATTAAATTATAGATGTCAATAAGTGTAACAATAAAACATCAACTGACTGGGATGGAATTGGCATGACATTGATCAAAAGTGTAATCAACAGTATTGTAAAACCATTAAAAAAAAACAACTTATCATTCATAACTGGTTTGTTTCCTCGAAAAATGAAAATTGCCAAAGTCATCCCATTATTTAAATAAGGAGAGAAACACCATTTACCAATTTCAGGCCAGTATCATTACTTTGTCAATTCTCTAAGATACTAGAAAAACTGTCTATAGCACAACTGAATAAATTTATAGATAAACATAATCTGTTAATAGACAGTCAATATGGCTTTAAGGCAAACAGATCAACGGCAATGGCATTGATGGAGTTAACTGAGGAAATCAATAACTGTATAGATAAAAAAAAACATGTGGTAGGAATTTTCATAGATTTAAAGAAAGCATTTGACACTAATGATCATAATATATTAATAAAAAAACTAGAAAGATATGGTATTAAGGGAATGGGGTTGAACTGGTTAAAGACTTACATAGGGAACAGGCAACAGTTTGTTCAAATTGGTGAACAAAGATCAAACTTTTCAAACATTACCTGTGGTGTCCCTCAGGTGTCAGTGTTGGGCCCTGTTTTGTTCACTCTATACATAAATGACATATATAAGGTTTCAGAAAGGTTAAGGTTTGTCTTATTTGCCGATGACACCAACATCCTTTGTTCAGGGGACAATCTGCAACAGCTCTTGGAGATCACCACATCAGAAATAAGAAAATTAAAAAGCTGGTTTGATATAAATAAATTGTCTTTACATCTGACCAAAACTGGGGAGTTGGTAGCGTAGTGGATAGTGCCTGCGCCCCATGCACAGAGGCATCGCCTCGCTGCAGTGGCTGCGGGTTCGAATCTGGCTTGCATGTCAGTCCCCACTCTCTCTCTGTCTCCCCATTTCACTCTCTGTCCTGTCAATAAAGGCAAAAAGCCCAGAAAAATATTCTTTAAAAAAAGATTGTTTGGCATTGTCAGAGAAGATTTGGCAAATTTTTCATGGGTGCAACCCAAATACTCAGCTCTGCTGCTCATCCCACAAATGCATGTTCCTTACAAATGTGGCACAGTTTAACAGGGAAATAAACAGGCTTTCCGACGGTATAAGATTTATTGCCAAGAAGCAACAAAGAAATAATCTACCAAACACAAATGTCCTTATTTTTTGTGCTTAGTTTACAATGTTCCCATGAAGGACTAACTAAAAGTGCATTTAAGATACTTTGTCCTGTGTGTTCTTACCGTGTTGTTTAATGCAGGCTATATAAACGAGAACAACCTCATGAAAACTATAACTAGTTACCAAGGTTGATACTGAAACCCTCTTAAACTTCCTTCAAAAGACATATATACGCTCCCAGTAACAAAAGTGAAACTACATGGTTGCCTCATAGAGACTGGTTGTGGATGCTCACACCACCATCCATTGTTCAACCTGAACCCCAGTCATGAAAATAATTGTTACAATTATGCAAGACAGGCGTATTATTTGTTTTTGCCAAGTGGTATGTCTTTTTAAGTCCTGCTACAAGGAATTGTGGGACAGCATTTTCCAGTGTCCTTTCATAAAGGATGGTAGAGTGAACCCTTTGCTAAAGAAGATAGGAAAGGAAGCACTGAAGCACCTTTCCCTTAGCATTCAGAGAATTTGACCAGCTCTTGTCTGTCCAGCCCGTCACATCTTCACTGACTTCAGGACTTCTGGTGTTATTTACTCTAAAGTTACAAACAGCCTTTTTTGTTTTCATGCCACAGATCCTTCTCCAGTTTAAACTCTTTTTAAATATATATTATATACCACATGATGTCACACTGCTGAGCTCACTTTACCACTTTTGTATTAGCCTCTGTTCATCAGTTAGTTTGAACCAGCTGATGTT
>NC_065517.1:16773426-16787752 GCF_006386435.1 Epinephelus moara
CTTTCTCCCTGATTTTGTGTTTAGATGGGCGGATACAATTTCAGAGTTTAAAAAAACTCCCTACTTTGCAGAACCAATAGTAAATCCGCAGGGCAGTCCTTCGGTGGCTCGCTGAACTCTTGTGCTCGTAAACACAGTCCAACTGCATTAAAAGTTTTAAACAAAGTCGCTGTAAGTCCTTCATTTCCACAATCCTGTGGACTGAGCACACGTTTGATAAAACGGAGTTAAATCTCTTGGCATCCATTTTCAAGCTCTCCTTTTCAAAAATGCAAGAGGCGTTGCTTTGTTGCCGGCCATTGTTTGCAGCACTGCTGCTGCAAATGATAAATAGATACAATTAGCGAATGATGAGGAGGATTAGGAGCCGCAGGAGAAGGTGGCATCTACATCATAAGGTGCGTGTGTATGTCACTTACACTTAAAAATACATTTCTCCATTGCTTTCCGTTGCTCCCGGTTGTTTTGCTTTCCGTTTCTTTCCATTGCTTTCTCCTTCGGCTTCCCATTGGTTGGCTGTTTGAAACGTCACGACACTATGGAGGATTCTGGGTAAAATCCTTCAAGGAAGTTGAAGTGAGGTCTGATGCGCACTTTCGGAAGGGGTGCATTAAGGGCGCAGGTTTGCACCCCTTGATAACAACAGAAGACAATTGGGACACCCTACGCACTTGCGCCCCTTAGCAGGAGCGCGTAATTAAGGGGCACAAGGGCGCAAGTGCGGGTATTTGGACAGGGCCTATATTGAATTCACCTTTCGCTAAGGCCCGCCCCCCTTAGTTACTGTTGCTAAGTCTGACAAACTTTCGGTTTCGGAGCTAGACTGGCATGGCGCTCCCACTGTCACTAACTGCACTCCCTGGAGAAATACTCTCAAATTTCTACAATATGCATTTGAAGGATATATTCAGGATATCAGACTGACACAGCAACAAAATCAAGAGAACACAGTGTGTGAAGATGAACAGTGTTTAGCTTCACCCCCGTGCCGCTCCCAGCACCCAGACTGGCAGCTGTCGGGGGGGCTGCGGAAGAAGTCAAACAATGTTCATCTGCGCACAATGCGTTGACACACAGCTGGTTGAATATGAGCAACGTTTCCCTGCTTCCCCTCACTGGTTCCTGTACAGCAGGGTCGGTCTTTATTCACTGTTATAATCATTAAAAAGCAAAAGCAGCATGTGTATACATTCAGTGGGTACGTTCAGTGGGCGTCCCTAGCAACCTAGCAGTAGGGCAGCGGTGATACCTCAAGAAATAAACACCGCAGAATTTTGTTGATTGACCAATCAGAATCAAGTACCAGTGCCATGTTCTAATGGCTGATACTGCCATTCATGGAGCAGTGACTGTGGCGACTTTCATGCATGGAGAAAGGACATGCTTCTGCTTTAGTTCAAAGGAGGAAAAAAAAAAAACCCTAATGATATTTTTAGCAGTAAGAGTGTTGGCTGCATTTTTGTTTTTCGTTTCTTTTGTTTTTGTATAACTTTGATTTGGCTGTGTTGGTTCCTAAACTGTTGTGTGTTTTGCATTATTATATATAGCATATATTATTATAGCAGAAAAAGAGCCATAATCAGAATCATTTTTTATTGCCACCTGTCGGTTTCGTCTTTCTGACCTTTGAACATCAAGATTTTCCTGACTGATGACACAATAACTATCTCTGAGGACTGTCTCAGAGTGTTTGCCCAGTATGTACCAGCAGTGACAGCGTTGCGACGGCTAGTATTGTTTTAACCTTGTGAGTCTGTGTGTGTGTGTGTGTGTGTGTGTCATTACGACAAAAATGTGCCTCTGGTGAAACCAATTGTGATGAGAGCTACCACAAAAGCCGTTCGAGTATTTTGGCAGGTGCTAATATGTCTGTCCATCTGTCTGTAGACAGATTTTGTCAATTTGATGGCCTCACTACTGTGCAAGATGCAGTCATGAAACCTAACGTGTGTATTTGAGATCAAAATGAAGGACAGAAGTTCACGGCACACATGTAGAATTCTATCTGCAGATGAACTCTCATTCAAATTCAAAACACTTTTGACATTCCCAAATTTTGAGTCACGCTTGCTGGTGTGGTGTGACGCTCGGAACTGTTAGAAATGTAATCACCCCAGTTAATCTCATAAAAGCTACAAAAAAGCTGTAGAGACCCCTATAAAGGGATTAGGCTGCTAGAGATGATATGTATGAACAATGCAAATGTGGTTTTGGTAAGAAGCACAGCTGCAAGGATTGGCGTGGGCTCTACTTCTGGGAGGAGTCTCAAATCTGACATTTAAGTTATAGTGGCTGTCATTTGACTTCAGTTCTACTTTGAAAATGTAAACGTTTACTTGAGGTAGGTCATCATGGTGAACACTAAAGGTGTTTTCACACTCTGTCCTTTTTAAAAGGAACTGAACTCAGTCCACAAGACTGACGACTTTGAGGTCAACTTCAGCTCTGACGGGGCCTCAGTCCCCTCTCTGTTCACACTACAGCCTATATATAATATATATTGATGTAGTTTTGTTTTTGCTTTGACGTGACACTGCAGTGCGGTTATGAACTTAAAATTGGAGGAAAACCTTAGTGTTTCTGTGCGTTGTGGACAGTTGTTGTTTGATGCTTTCCTCGTTCCATATCTGGAGAAGTGCAGTTGCTCCATCGTCAGACCAGAGCACTCCTCGTCCACTGGTCGTGCTGTCGTTACTTGTGGCCATGGTTGTGTTGTGTTATTATTTGTCCCACTGAAACAGAGTGTGATCTGTGTATGGCAAGCCTGGAGGGCTACAATACAATAGCAAAAGGCAGAGTGGACCCGCAGCGTTTCGTGTTCACAAGGCACAGGTTAAGTGAACCACAGTCCTCTTTCACATGAACCAACAATGTAAACACAAAAAGAACAGAGTCCCTTTTCCGTTGGTCCACTTTAAGAGGACTGAGTTCAGTTCAGTTAAAAAGGACTAAGGATGTTTGGTCCTTTTCATCCCTCTGAGTAAACTAAGACCGTGATTTGGCATTCCAAATCACTCCAAGAGAACTCAGACCCCTGTGACGCTTCCAAGTCCACGGTGACGTTCAGTTAACCTGTGCATTGTGAACACAAAGCGCTCCAGGTTCGCTTTGCTCTTTGCCGTTGTATTCAGCCCTCTAGATCACATGCTGTTGCACTGGGACGCTTGAAAAAACAGACAAAACCACATCGGCCTGTGACGCTAGCGAGGATGTGAAATGTAGAATACATCAAATGGTAACAGTCTACAGCACAGAAATGCTAAGGTTTTCCTCCAGTTGTAAGGACATCTGAAAGCGAGGGGCTTCATAACAGCACTGCAGTGCTATGACAATGTAAAAACAAAACTTAATCAATATATATTATATATGGGCTATAGTGTGAACAGAGAGAGGACTGAGGGCTGGCTCAACAGGTGCTGTCAGAACTAACACCTAAGTTCAACCTGATCTCACAGAAATACGTGAAATGACCACGACCTCTTAACACCGCATTCCATGGTGGCACCACGTAATGGGTTGAAATTACGTGCCGGTACCACGGAAACAATGCCAATGTAAAGTCAATTAGGACGGTACCACGGAAACAATGCCAATGTAAAGTCAATTAGGATCCTTTTTCGTGGTGGACACATGAATTCCCTGATTCAATAACGTCCTGTATACACATAAAAACACAAGAGTGATATTAAAACGGCAAATATATTCCTCTGTTATAATTTCCCACCAATAATGATAATAATAACATGATAGTTCTGCTGTACTAAATATTTGATATATTCAGTAGATTTACTTTTTTACGTCACTATTTGACAACTCTACAACTGGAGTCCCAAAAATGCCGTTTCTAGAGAACTTGCTAAAATATCTGAAATTAACCATCATCTTTACTTTTGCTTTTACTTTTTCTTCATCTAGGTGCAGTGTCATTACTAGTTCAGCTTCACTAGACATTTGATATATTCAGTAGATCTATCTTTTTACAACTCTATTTTACAAGCTGCAAAAAACTTACTGTCCCAAAAACGCTGTTTGTAGCGTATTAGCTAAAATATCAAAAATTAGCCAACATCTTTACTTTTTCTTAACATAGTTCATCTAGGTGCAGTGTAATAACTAGTTCAGCTTTACTAGATATTAGATATATTGGGTAGATATATCTTTTTACGACCCTATTTAGAACCCTACTTTGCAAATCAGAAGAACTACAACTATGTTGCTGATATGTATCAAACTGCATGGCGTGGTCCCAGGGAATTGTAGTTTTTAAAAAAGATAGGTGTTTTTCCCAGATTTGGAAGTTGTAAATACTGAATTGAGAGTACACTGTGGATTTTAAGGGGATGGTAAACACATTTGTGAAATCAGATTTTAAATATCTAATTTCTAAATGGGTGAAAATTAATTTTATCCATATTTTACCCATATCTGACAGCACTCCCAGTTGTTGACTACACTCACGTGATAGTTGAGGTCAAGAGCTCTGTATAACAGTTGGTCCCATGTCTGTACCCCCTTTTGTTGCTGAGTAATAAGCCCTCAAACATGCACTGAGGTCAAGGTTCAAAGGTGAATGGCTGAAAGCAGGAGCCATGTAGAATCTTCATACTGACATATGTTACTCTCCAGGTTGAGACCTTTCCAATGATGTATTTGGTTTAGCTCTATGACAAAGTTTTGATTTTTTCATTTTTTGGCCGCTGGTTCTGTGGCGCTGGCTTGGGGTCCCCTCTCCCCTGGTGGAGTGGAGGGTGGTCTGGTTGCCGGGGGCGGACGGCTCCATGTGATGGTGTTTCCTCTCTGGTTCTTCCATGCTCAGCCTTATTTTTTTCTTCTTATTTATTTATTTATTTATTGGGGACATTTGGATTTGGTTACGGCAGACGGACGGCAATCTGAAATGGAATGAAGCCCACAGACGGCAGACAGTAGCTACAAAACAGTAGTGGCACGCGCCCCATCCGCCCACAGCACAATGCTCTTAAAGCCCTATGCTATCAAAAGCTGGCAAAATACATTTATTTTATTTTATGGCCTTGACATTAACTTGTCATATTGTTGAGTTATCAAGGAAACTTCCGTGTTTTTGTGTGTACACAGGAATGTTAAAGATATTATTGAGGAAAACAAGGTTGACGTGACGTTGTTGAATCAGGGAATCTGTGCGTCCACCACGAAAAAGGATCCTAATTGACTTTGCATTGGCATTGTTTTCGTGGTACCATCACGTAATTTCAACCTATTACATGCTGCCACCACAGAATGTGGTGTTAAGAGGTCGTGGTCATTTCACGTATTTCTGTGAGATCAGGTTGTCACAAATATACAAGCACAGAAATGTGTGTGCATGTGTTTTCCATCTGGCCTGCAGCCAGCAGTTCACTTGGCTGGTCTGAAGTGAAACAAGGAGACAAGCAGAGCGTGCTGGTGGCAACATTCAGCTGTCACTCTCTATATCCCAGTCACACACAACACACACGCACACACAAGCGCGCTGAGAAACGCTCTCGTATTTCTCACACACAATGCTCTGCCTAATTAGGGTTGTAATGTGAACAAAGGCAGCAGTCCTATCTGCCACAGCAGACCTCAGAGCGCTCAAGTTCAGACAGGAAACCTCTTAGCGCAGTCCTTCATTTGTCTCTCTCTTACACACAAACACACACAAATGCAGACGGTTCACAGACAAAACACACAATTATGCAAAGTGACAGACACTAACAGGGACTCGAGGTTGACATCACCCCTAAATATGTTACACACAGTTTACACATAGATATGTCGCTCCGGATCAACTGTGTACCATCTTTCAAATCTCAGCCGATGAGAGACAAGAGATCTGGGAGACAATTCATATTTCTATGGATACTTTTGTTGCTCTCTCCTCTTCTTATAACACGTGTTTGGTTGGCTAAATTTTAAGATCCGTCCTGTTCTGGCATTTTGTCTATACTAAAGCCAGGTTTAATTTACAGCCCGATTATAGATCGACCCAGCAGATGTGGAGAACTGGGTTGGAACGGGAACTACAACAGACGTCTTTTGCTTATTTTTAGTGGATATTTTTCTGTGTTTAAATCTATATTTTATTTGCATATTTGCACTTATTTTGTTGGGAAAAGATTAGAAGAGAGCTTTAAGGGTACTACCTTTGAACAGAGTCAGGCAAGCTGTTGACCCCTAAGCTAAGCTAAGCTAAGCTAAGCTAAGCTAAGCTAAGCAGCTGCTGACATGACTTCCATACATTATTTACCATAAAGACATGGAAGTGGAATGGATCTTCTCATCTAACTTTTTCCTTGAACAAAAATACAGTGGTGTGCACTGTCACACAACAAGGTGCATTCGTTTTGATGCACCCCTAATGGTGAAGAAATGGAAATATAGTTCAGTAACTTCAGTGTCGTGACTTAATAAAATGTTTTATCTACTAACTGCATATGTGTCTGTGGGAGCCAGAAAATGATTTTCAATGCAATCTATCACTTTATTTGATGTGAGATGTTCCCACACCCACCTCTGCTGGATGGAAAACTGTATGAGTTTCTCATTAAACAATGGGATGGGCTTGGTTAACTTTTTGGCTCACACACACATAGAGAGGAAAACACACATACAGGCGCTCACACACACACACACACACACACACACACACACACACACACATACACAAAGACACACACAGGCGCGTCCCTGTCCTCCTGCCAGTAATGAAGCAGATAATAAGCTGCTTCACGCTCTGCTGTAGCAAAACCAAAATCAAAACACTGTTGATTTAAGAATCAAAATGCGTACACTCATGGGTTTTTCATCTTCCATGCTCTGTGGCAATGATGAGGTAGAGTTTCTGTGTGTGTGTGTGTGTGTGTGTGTGTGTGTTTGAGCTGTATATCAAAAGCCTGAGGAGCAGGCAGTGGGTTTGCAAGGCGGCGTTGAGAATCCATTCCTCGTGCCTCCCGCTTCATTTCGGCTCTCTGTATTTCCAAGAAATGATTTTCTGACTTTGACACCGATGTCGTCACTAGAAGAGCTTTTTTTTTCGTCCTGAACTTGTGAAAGGAAGAGAAGAGAAGAAAAACGAACCGTGCAAACATTTTAATTTTGAAAAGACACCAAAGAACCCTGAGAAATGGAGGATACATGGGAACTTTATCTGTAGTGGTAATTTTGTTCTATCAGGAGCAAAAATGTGTTTCCGAAGCACTTCTGTAGTTCATTTTCATGTAAGAATCTAGTGTTATGCTAACAAAAAGACTCCTAGTCATTTCAATAAGTCCTCCAAGAAGGTGATTCCACATAAAAGCTTTTATCCCGTATTGATTCATCTCATTAAATGAGGGAGCCCTTACACCAGGGGTATTCCACTGAAATAAAAAGACGTCCAGTCACTAACATTTTCCCCCAGCAAAGGTCTGAACCTTATAATGACTGATGCCTACTATACACTAGAATACTCTGAAAAGACTTTGAAAAGACTTCTTAAACAAGAAAGTCTGACACCCTCTCACATCTAAAGACAAAATGAGTTTTTTGTCACACACTATAACATTTTGCAAGGACTGGGGATCTTGCAGGGTCACTATTTGCAAGACTAGACTAGACTAGATTCCTTTTGAGATTATTTCCCATCCTGCTCCTGGTGGAAAATACTGCGCCAAACTCCCTTTATGAAATATGACATATTAACAGTTTCTTTTGTGTCTGCAAAACCACATTATCCTAGAAACACAAGGTAAAAGGTGTCATATGTCAACAGTACTCAATTTGGCATCAGTGTAATCTATAATGATAAACTGTATGTTTGTACAAACTGGACATTTTGGATTTGTTGCCTCATTAAATTAAACACGAACTCTTGTTCATTCCACAACTCCACCAGTCCTCCTTTTCCACAGTCCAAGAGAACCGAGACTTGTTTGATGCTCTTGCCTCTGCTGAGTCCCCTCCATGTTTACTGTCTACACTGTTTGCTGCTTCTTGCTTGGTGCTGGAGAGAGTGCACTTATTGGTTGTTGACAATGTTCACATCATTGAGTTGCAGTATTTGCATGAGACAAGACTAAAAACTTAAAATAATATTAACCATATGATTTTGTCGGAATGTCAAGATGAAAAAAGAAGGACTGAACACAGCTCCGATCGAGTTTTATGACCACGCTACACCAACGATCAAAATCACAGGAGCGAACACTGACTATGGTAAAGCTCATGTGATTTTATCTCGACATTGGAATTTCGTTTGCAACATTGAAATCAATTGAAAAGTAATTTGGTGTAAGGCCGACATTAATTGCATTCTATAGCTTACCCCTATGTCTATCAAATAAAATTAACAATGTGCATTTCCATTTCATTTCAACAATACTTACTGTCCATTTTCCGACTAGGATACTGTTAACGTATGGAAAACAAATATTCTATCTCTACTATAGATAAAATGACTTCCAGCACAATGGACTAAAGGCCTACATTTCAAGTAAAATAAAACAAGACAAAAAAAAAAGTGCAAATCTTTGAGCAGTCCCCTCTGTCTTAATTCATATATTTATTTTATTTATTGGTACTTCCTTTTCTAGTGAGAGAAATGGGCCTGTGACTGCCCTGCCAGGAGTTTGAATCTTTGATTAAGTTAGTACCATTGTTATGTGCATGTAAGCCTGAAACATTGCTTAATTGTAATAATTCTCATAGGTCATAGCACAGAGAAGTCAATCCAAACATGGTCAAGGAGTGTCTCTGTCATGCTGTTGTTCTCGCCAGTGAACTGTCTACACACGGTAAACAATCAATTTGATTGGCTCAATTGAGTGAAGCTATTGCCGTATTAACTGGATTAGCTGTGCCCACAATCTACAGTGGCAACAGTAGGGGGAAAAAAACAATGCTCTGTGAAAATACGTTTTTATTTCGATTAATTTATCAGAAATTGGTAATGTGTTTGGACAGAACTGTCACTCCGTCCAGGTCAAGACTGTGGTCCACCATTTGACCGTATAAATTCATAGCATCTTCAAACATTTCCAGGGGTTTAAATTGGTGGCCCAGAAAAAATATGTTTACTTTATCCCATGGTTTAGATCATTTTTGAAATTGTCTCCAATATGAATGTCAGACATTTTAAGAATACAAGGATCCCTCATGTGTTTGTACCTGCTCATCTCTCAGAGACAACACTGGGTGTCAAAGAACACTTGGATGTTCCTTTCATTCACCCAGTTTGAAAAACAAAATCCATACTTACTCATTTCTTCCCATGTTGCAGAAAGTTACAATTGAAGGGAGAAGAAACACATTTGAAAGCAGCATATTTTCAGACAAGGCATCAAAAAAGTCTAAGACGCTGTTGATGTTGGCCTGGCAGCCCAACAGGCTTGTACAGCTGTTGCAGATACATATATCATAGACACATTTTGTACTTGCATGTTTTCTCCACATCTCAGTGACAGGTGTCTGCTGGTTTCTGTTCATTCCTGAGATGGTTTTATGGCCACAGAGTTTCTTGCATTTTTGATTTGAGAAGCAGCCTCCTGAATGTAGTTATATTGTTTCTAAAAATGCTCCAATCTCCTGTGTTTTTTGTTGACAATGATGTTACAAGAAACTCAACTGGGGTCTAATGGGCTACTGTGGTGTGACAGAAAACATTCACAGAAATTCTTCTTTTGAAATAATTCCAACTCAGCCGAGCCAGTGTCTGGGTTCATTCTCCTAAATGGTTTGCCTTCTTTCTGTGTGTACATAGATGTAATTATCATTTGTATTGTCTGAATATGTTTGGAAAGTCCTCTGACAAGCAGGATGTAATGTATTCTCTGTGTGGTGAGAAATAAACAAAGTCAACCAAGGGTGTTCGTGAATGTGTGTTTGTGTCCTAACTGCCTCTGCAAGGAAGTGCTGATTATGGTTTGCTAGAGGTTGCCTCTTCTCCATTACAAGGCGTAGTTGAACAAACACACACAGTTGTACATGATAATGAAATATTGTCATGAGCAAGATGTTCTGGTTAAAAATATGACTGAAAAAGATAACTTCAACTATAAAAATGTTACCTGCTTTAATATGAAAACTAGCATTTGATAAATAAATTGTTGCAGGTTTGTCGATTGCTTAATCGGCACATATGCTTATAAAATTTGGATATCTGTCCCATAAATGCTGATGCTTGTTGATTAAGTCACAGTTTATTTCAGAACCACATCTGCTGCTTCATTCTGAAAAACACTCAATAATGTATAACCAAATGGCAACCTCTGGGGCTGAAAAATGAGGCCAACACGCAAGTGCCAAAAACTGCAGTTCTTTGAATGGCCACTTGAGGGTGGTTCCAGAAGCCAGCCAATCCCCATTACTCTCGCTCACCAGACCTTTCTCAAGAAAAGAAAGGTCTGGCTGGGCTGACTCTCACTTTAAGATTGGAGAAAAAATGCCCCGGCTGCTTGTATTTCTTTCAACCAATCACAATCTTTCTGGGCGGTGCCACAGCAACGGTGCGCTTGCAAAAATACTGCTGGGGGGAAATAGGTTTTGGTGTAACACGCCCACAAAAATATCGCCGACAGGACGCAAACCATGGCAGAAAAATGGCTACATCCCCGCAAAAGTTAGTAAAGGACGTGTTGAAAACGGTTGAAAACTGCTAGAGGTGGTAGGGCGGGACTTCAGCGGGTGGCTCATTCCGCCCAATGAGAGGCTGATCTATGCAGTGGACTTCTGCCCACTCAGACTAAATCCCCATAGACCCCTATGTTAAAATGCCCAACTTTACAGCATAAACAAATATGTTTACAGCCTGGTACAAAAAACTGTTCTGGTCTCTGTAGTTAATTTCCTCATTCCTAACAACTGCATGGGGAGTTGAATATTAAATAACTCACCCATTTACATCTTATTAGGGCTTAAGTTTACACATACTTAAGAGCAGGCTGCTTTGAGTTACAGGCTGTGTGCTGATAGTGTCCTTTGCTTCTCAGTCGGATCCACCCCTCGTTTCTCCACTAGCCTCTCGCCTAAGTATGGTCCATTCTGGCTCCAAAAAACCACGATGGCGACGACCATCATGCCAAAGTCAAGGCTTCAAAGTCCACAAATATGTGATGTTACTGTAGCTAGGTCCATTATTACTACAGTCTATAGCTACTTTTTAGTCTGTGTTGAAACACAAGTTTTAGCTTTTAAAGTTTTGAAAAACTCACAAAATGTCAACAAAGGAAATACCGTTACACCCAATTTCCTTGTTACACAGAATAACACAACCATACACCTTCTTGATTCAAGTTTCTCCCTACACTGAACTCACACAAGCTTTATTGCCTTGTTAACTCATCTTAAAACACACTTCATTTAAAATCAACAGAAACAAAGTAAACTCAGTTAAACTGTCTTGGTTAGTCTCTCATTTATTCCAAAAATCACCAACTCTGGTTTGGTGGAATACAACTCGTAATTCACAGAGTTATGTGTGAAAACATTCTGGCTCTACATGCTGTATTTCCCTGCTGTCTGTCACGGCTGGCCAACAGTTTACCACTCCTATTTTATCTTCACCACCCGCAGTCACAGTCTTTCTCAGCTCAGCTGGCTGTTCCACCAGTAGCGACTGTCCTCTGGTGGCTAGTGATGTGCATTACATACAATACATCCTCAATACAGCATCTCCATATCATTTTAATAGAAGAGCATCTGTATGTTTGACAGTGTTGGAAATCGTACCATTGGACTTTGTAAATACCCTGGTAAGCTGTGACACACTGATGCAGCCGAAGCCTAGGACCACTTACTAGCTTTCTTTATCACACATTAGAAGTTAGAGGATGTTATTGTTGACAAGGGCTGAGGATGGAATCAAAACAACCCAGTCCCACTCCGAAGTCACTAAAATCCAGCGCTTGGGCAGTGACTTGTGGCATTATAAACTGATCAAAAACGTCGTCCTTTAACATCGGCATGATACGCAGCCAGTCAGCGTTATAGTTTAACAGTGCTCGTTGGCGTCGGCCGGGCGGGAGTGGTAATGGACGAGTCCAATAAACATCGACTTTCACCCGGGAGAGTGGTGTTTGTGTCTCATAAGATTCTAAAGCCAAAATCTTTTTTTTTTTCCTAAACCCAACGACATGCTTTTGTTGCCTTAACCCAACCACGTGCGCTAGTTGTTGGAGAAAAAACCCCCATCAATTCACATGTTAATAGACAGTATATAAACTGTAAAGTGTATTTTGAAAGAAGACGATGCATGTAACAGGCAGAACTTGACACGCCAACAACCAGCGCACCCAGGATACCTTTCACGTTGTACCTGGATATGGAAGGTCCATGACCAAATGTTGATAGGTGATGAGATCAGAGAGAGAATGTGTTGATCATAACTACTATTATGTTTGAAAACTCTGTCTGCTAATGATGAAGACCATTTGATATATGGTCTGGACCTCTGGAAAAAGTTGATAAGGATCTTGAGCTGGGATTTTTTTGTTAACATTGCCAAGGTCAAGAATAAACTTGATGCTGATTAAAAAAAATAGTTTGTAATCAATATTATACAATGTATACTATCCCCAAGTTGAATTTTATTTCCCTGAAAGACATAGACTGAAAAACTAATCTGAAAATGTGCTTCAGTTTGAATATAACTGCAAGTCTTTTGTTATCTTGGCGCGAGAGAGAATAATGATCCTGTGACTTCGAAAAAAAAGCTGATCCTCAGACAATTGGATCGGATTTCATTGAGATTGTGGCTCATTTTTTCAGTTCATGATTTCGTAATCACATAAAGCGTACAGTACACCAATCAACAGGCAGTATGTCCCTGTAAACTGTAACCGAGGATTTTAATTGGTATCATCGAAACCCCTTATGGATTAACTCCTCAGACAAAACGTTATCATCATGTTTATTGTAAACATTAACTGCATGACTCCCAGTTTTTTAAATAAAAATGAACCAAGTGGATAAATGTCATCCCCAAAGAGTACTTGTCCTAGAATCAGTGCCACTGTAAGCAGTAAAATCCCTGCTTTAAATGTTACCCTGATTTCCTTGAAGTGAGTGTCATTATTCAGTTCCAGTATGTTGTTGGAACAGCCACTCAAGTCTGGCAGCATTAATCCAGGTGTGTATGTATGTGTGTGTGTGTTATGCGGCACTTGTCTGTCTCCAGCGAGGGTTTAAAGAGGGATTGAATTAGAGGAAGGATAGCTTTCAAGTAGGGATTAGGCTAAAGCTGGGTCTCTCAGGGTCATTATTCAATAGCCAATGAGTGGCATCAGAACCCCTAAAACCCAGCAGACAGCAGGCAGAGAGTGGAAGCTCCATCTGCAATGAAAGGAGGAGAGCACAGGAGTGTGTGTATAACGAATACTGCATTATTATGGAATAGTAGGGGATAATAACAGCAATAACTTTGAAAACTTTCTTGGGTGACAGAGAAAGAGGCAGGCAGTCCATCCCTGCATGCATAATGTCTCACTATTGTCTCTGTGGTCTGTCATTTCTATGTCTACATGTTGGGCTTCCCAGCTGAACACCAATCCACCACATGTTTAGATTTATGTATGACATTCACACATGAGGGCTCTGGCACACAAAGCCAACCTCAGAGACCACAGCCAAGCAAATACAAACATTGTACTGCAGCTGCATGGGAAGAAGTAAGTCCTTATACCCAGAGATGGCAGTAGTTGTGTTTGTAAACCACCAACAAAACCCCCAAACTGGAGGACGTAGTATCCATGTTGTGACTACTAAATCATAAAGTTCAGAAACTCAACAGGGTTGTGCATGATAATTTAGATGTTAGCAGTGTATAATAATAAATGTTACTGGCTTTGCCACCGGCCACCCATATTTAATCATACATATTTGATACTTTCGTCAGTGCTAAAAATGGGTTCTTGGAATCACTTCAAATCATAATCATGAATCCAAGATGAATTTTAGGAATGCACCGAAATGAAAATTTGTGGCCGAAGCCGAATAATATTAAGCGCTTGGCCGAATACCAAGTACCAAATATCGTTGTTTAGTTCGTCATTAGTTTTTGCAGATGAACCCCCTCCAGATTAGTGTTGTCACAGTACCAAAATTGGGACCCACTGTGCAAGACCAATGAAAATATCATGGTTCTGAGCAGTATCACGATACCACAGCGAAAATGAGACAGATGTGCCCTTTTGTCATTTATAAAAAGATAAATCACTTTTCTATAATACATCAATGATATTTCAATGGAATAAATTACTTATTGACTTATTCATACTTCAAAAACAGCATCAATAAGTGATTAACATAGGTGGGATCAAAATAAAATAAATAAATAAAATAAAAATCAACC